>NC_052169.1:6826904-7126904 GCF_902713615.1 Scyliorhinus canicula | reverse complement strand
TCACAATGTTATTGGTTTCCTGTATATCCAGCTGTGGTATTGGAGAACTCAGCACATGGGGCCTCACGGTAGCATGGTGGTTAGCATCAATGCTTCACAGCTCCAGGGTCCCAGGTTCGATTCCCGGCTGGGTCACTGTCTGTGTGGAGTCTGCACGTCCTCCCCGTGTGTGCGTGGGTTTCCTCCGGGTGCTCCGGTTTCCTCCCACAGTCCAAAGATGTGCGGGTTAGGTGGATTGGCCATGCTAAATTGCCCGTACTGTAAGGTTAATGGGGGGATTGTTGGGATGTGGGTTTAAGTAGGGTGATCATTGCTCGGCACAACATCGAGGGCCGAAGGGCCTGTTCTGTGCTGTACTGTTCTATACATGTACACTGCACTCTCGCTATCGACGGGAGTCGAAGATCTGCCAGAGGAAAAATAGATCCCTTTGAAGACTTTTAAGGCAGCGTAAGTAGAGTCTTGATAATCAAGGGGGTGAAAGGTTTTTTTTATATTTTTAAAATAAATTTAGAGTACCCAATTCTTTTTTTCCAATTAAGGGACAATTTAGCGTGGCCAATCCACCTACCCTGCACATCTTTGGGTTGTGGGGGCAAAACCCACGCAGACACGGGGAGAATGTGCAAACTCCACACAGACAGTGACCCAGAGCCGGGATCGAACCTGAGACCTCAGCGCCGTGAGGCAGCAGGGCTAATCCACTGCGCCACCATGCTGCCCAAGGGGGTGAAAGGATTTCACAGTAAGTAGGGGCGTGGAGTTCAGGTCGCAATCAGATCAATCATGATTTTATTGAATAGAGGAGCAGGCCCGAGGGGCCGATTGGCCTCCTCCTGCTCCTAATTCCTATGTTTACAACCAATTTACGCACAGCAAACTTCCTCAAACAGGAAAATGAGCTTGACCAGATAATTTGCCTTAACTTAGAACATAGACCATCGAACATACAGTGCAGAAGGAGGCTATTTGGCCCATTGAGTCTGCACCGACCCACTTAAGCCCTCACTTCCACCCTATCCCCATAACCCAATAACCCCTCTTAACCTTTTTGATCACTAAGGGCAATTGATCATGGCCAATCCATCTAACCTGCATGTCTTTGGACTGTGGGAGGAAACCGGAGCACCCGGAGGAAACCCACGCAGACACGGGGAGAACGTGCAGACTCCGCACAGGCAGTGACCCAGCGGGGAATCAAACCTGGGACCCTGGTGCTGTGAAGCCACTTGTGCTACCGTGCTGCCCTCAAACGATCTTGGTCGAGGGATATGTATCAACCAGAACTCATGGACCTGATTGATAATCACAAATTAGTTGTGAGATTCATTCTTAATCTACCTGGGACTATTCAGCAAATGCCGCCCAACTGCATCTAATGTTAGACATTTTGTTCGGAGTTTTGCATATGCCTTGCATATTTCCCTTGTGGATGATACGTCTGATTAATTTGAAACTGCAGCTACATGAAAGATTTTCCGTACATACCTCCATGCACGCTATCCTGTGCTCAAGTTCACCTTTGACATGGAGCAGTTTGACAAGCTCATTAATATTGTGGCTACAAGGGGAGGTCAAAGGCTAGGAATCGTATGGGGAGTAACTCACCCCCCCCCCCCCCCCCCCCCCCCCCCCCAAAGCCTGCCCACCATCTACAAGGCACAAGTCAGGAGTGTAATGGAATACTCCCCATTTGCCTGGATGAGTGCAGCTCCAACAACACTCAAGAAGCTCAACACCATCCAGGACAAAGCAGCCCCGCTTGATTGCTCCCCCTTCCACAAACATTCAAACCCTCCACCACCAACGAATAGTGGCAGCCGTGTGTACCACCTACAAGATGCACTGCAGGAACTCACCAAGGTTCCTTAGACAGCACCTCCCAAACCCACGCCCACTGCCATCTAGAAGGACAAGAGCAGCAGATACCTGGGAACCCCACCACCTGGAGGTTCCCCTCCAAGTCACTCACCAGCCTGACTTGGAAATATATCGGCCGTTCCTTCACTGTCACTGGGGCAAAATCCTGGGATTCCCTCCCTAACAGCACGGTGGGTGTACCTACACCTTAAGGACTGCAGCGGTTCAAGAAAGCAGCTCACCACCCCCTTCTGAAGGGAAACTAGGGATGGGCAATAAATGCTGCCCTAACCAGCGATGCCCACATCCCGTAAATGAATTTTAAGAAATGTTTTTTAAAAGATCAAAAGCTTCGAAAGCATGTGTCTCTTCTTTTGGCAATATGATAGTTATTTATGGCATAAAAGGAGGCCGGTTAGACCAACAAGTCTATTCTGGCATACCTATCAGATATACAGCATACCTTTCTATTCCTTCCTCCCCGTCACGTGTTTACCTAGCTTCCTCCTCACTGTTTATTCACTTCAACCGCTTCATGTAGCAGCAAGTTCCACATCGTAATGCTCTCTGGGTAAAGACATTTCTTTGATCGTAATCCTCAATCCTAGCCATGGCGAGGTCAGTTAATTCAGCACGGACCAGTTCCCAAGTATGGTTCAGTCCTTACACTTGGAATTGCATTCAACTGTGCCGTGCGAGGAACTCAAATCTCTCCCCCCCCCCCCGCCACATGCCCCCTTCCCGGCCCTTGAAGTTCCAGATGGGCTGTTTATCCTAACGCAGCATTGTCATAAGCAGGGCTCACCATTTGACACACTCACCTATAATCCGATAAACTGATGTTTAGAATCTGCCAGCGATCATCTGTTGACATGAGCTTTGCAGACATTATGTTCTGCTTCAGTGGAACATGGAGCAGGAGAGATGTATAAACGATTTGGATCGTAGCTTGCATTAAATTGCCTGATTTTGAGCCTGTGCTCAGAGCCTTATTGCTGAGGATTCCTCTTTACAGAACGCATTCGCGCCCCCCCCCCCCCCCCCCCCCCCCCCCCCCCCCCCCCCCCCCCCCCCCCCGACCCCCACCCAACTCCCAAAATAAGGAGAAACCGTCTCCATCGACAGGAGGGTCCGGAGCCCAGAGGATATCGATTTAATCGCCAAAAGAGTCAGAACGGGCTGGGCAACAAGGAGATTGTTTTTTGAACCCAATGATCTGCCTGAATGGGGTAATGGGAGCAGGTTCAATCGCAACTCCCAAAAAGGGACTGGATCGATGCTTCAAATAGAAAAATAGGCTGTGTTGGGAGAGAGCAAGGGGAGTGGGATTACCTGGTTAACTCTCACAAAGGGCCAGTACAGGCTCGATGGGCCGTATGGCTTCCTTCCACGCTGTAAGATTCTATGAGTGTAGTGTGATGGTCCCTGTTGCCAATGTGCGACCAGTGGTGAACCTTCTTTTAAAAATAAATTTAAAGTACCCAATTATCCTTTCCCAATTAAGGGGCAATTTAGTGTGGCCAATCCACCTACCCTGCACATCTTTGGGTTGTGGGGGTGAAACCCACGGGGAGAATGTGTAAACTCCACACGGACAGTGACCCGGGCCGCGTTCGAACTGGGATCGAACTCGCTAACCCACTGCGCCACCTTGCCGCCCACCAGCGGTGAACCTTAAAGCTTCTTTCAATTCTAATGCTTGTGGAGCGGGTTTGTGAAGCATAGCTTTTCAAACTGATGTCGAGGGACTCAAAGCGGTCCCTCAGGGAATGCCATGGGATTACCAAGTTGCCCAGCTTTCTGTGTCTTGGGGCGGTGTATTGGATCCCACGCTCAAAGCCCAGCTCTGCTGGGCAGGACGTATGGCTTGCCTGGCTGACGGCAGAATCCCGAAGCTAACGGTTCTACCCGGAACACGGTGGCGGCAGGAGACTCCCAGAAGGACAGCGGAAACGCTTTCGGGATGTCCTCAAAACTTCCTCTGAAGGGGGTCAAACGTACCCGCCAATTCACGGGAGTCCCGGGCCTGCGGCTGGAAGGCACGCAGCACATCGAGAGACTTCGCCGGGAATGCTTAGAGCTAACGTTGAGGTGCATGAGGGAACGCACAAACCCCCAAACAACCTGTCCACCCAACCCCTCCAGCACCAGCCGCCCCACATGAAATGAAATGAAAATCGCTTGTTGTCACGAGTAGGCTTCAAATGGAGTTACTGTTAAAAGCCCCTAGTCGCCACATTCTGGCGCCTGTTCGGGGAGGCTGTTACGGGAATCGAACCGTGCTGCTGGCCTGCTTTCCAAAGTCAGCGATTTAGCCCTGTGCTAAACAGCCCCTTATGTGGCAGGAGTCTGCGGATCGCGCATCGGATTCATCAACCATCTCAGAACCCATCGGAGCGGCGGGTAGGCAAGCCAGCCTCGATGGCGAGGGATTGCCCAAGGAGTACCTCGGGCAGAGTGTCTCACCAATCCTCCATTATAAATTTGTTATGGAACCCAATCAAGCTATTGGTTCCATCGGTTCCAGATCAGGAACAATCAGTTGGAATGCAATGAAGTGACGTAAATCACAGCTCACTTACGTACATGGAGCACATGTGTGCATCTCCCCATACCTGCCCAGCCACCCAAAGTAAATTAGTGACTCAATGTGACCTGTTGCAACCAGACACGGGAGCAGGACTGTGTCACCAAGCACAGTTAAATGGGAGCATTGCAGTCCAGGCTTAATCAGAAAATATTTAACTGTCAGATAAAACTACTTCCTAATGTGAATCGCGAATGGGACATTGTGCCACTTGATTAACATTTATCCTTTTGCAACAGTACAGTGCACAGGAGAGCCCATGGAATTCCATCTAAAGTGTTCTGTGTAAGCCAGCATAAACCATAAAGGTGGACAGCCGTACTCAGGCTACATTTAACCATCAAACTTATTTACAAGTAAGATAATTGCCCAGAAATGAGGGGGGACTTCCGGTGACGGCGTGCAGGTGTAGGTCGCACCTTGGGTTGCTCCTGCTGGAGCTTCCGTTTTTTTGGCCCTTTATACCCAGTTTTCGGGGGACAATTTGGGAAAAGGTTGTAAGATATCGAAGTTCCAGAAGAGGAATCAGAGGAAGAGGGCGGCTGTGAGTCCAGCACAGGCGGGTCTGAGCCCATTGGGTGCGCCCACGCCCATTGCGGTGGATATGTGGTGTGGGGGGGGGGGCATTTTGAGCGGCTGTCTTCCAACATGCATTGGGAAGAGTTGATGACCTCGCTCAAGGAGTGGGAGAATTGGGCCCCGATAAAGGCGGCTTTGACTAAGATGACGACGGAGGTGCAGGAGCAAGGAGAGGTGTTGAAGGGGCCGGGGGAGACATTGTCGGGGCGCAGCGACCAGCTCACCTCGGTGGTAGAGGAGCTGCAGAGGGGGGGGTGGAGAATGATCAAGGGCTGCGCGCTAAAGTGGAGGACCCGGAGAACAGGTCACGGCAGCAAAAGCGGCAGATTGTGGGACAGGCAGAGGGGCTGGAGGGCCGATGGAATACTTTGCGGAGGTGTTGGCTAAGTTGATGGGGGAAGAGGAGGTCCCCTCCCTCTTCGAGTCCACATGCCGACATGAAGAATGACCTCCAACATTTCTCCAACTTCGGCGGGATCACAGGGCGGCACAGTGGTTAGCACCGCTGCCTCACGGCGCTGAGGACCCGGGTTCAATCCCGGCTCTGGGTCACTGTCCGTGTGGAGTTTGCACGTTCTCCCCGCGTCTGCGTGGGTTTCGCCCCCACAACCCAAAGATGTACAGGGTAGGTGGATTGGCCGCGCTAAATTGCCCCTTAATTGGAAAACATAGAATTGGATACTCTAAATTTAAAAAAAAAAGAGTACTACCCACTGGCTTACAGACGGCACTGACTGTACAAATACTTGGAAACCCGTCTGATAGGATCAATTCGGAAGAGGTTAAAATATGTTTCTGAAACGCATTCCTTTCATATTATCAGGAACGGCAGGTAGGCATATGGCAGGATGGGTAGTGTCCTACCGTTAGAACATAGAACATAGAACAGTACAGCACAGAACAGGCCCTTCAGCCCTCAATGTTGTGCCGAGCCATGATCACCCTACTCAAACCCACGTATCCACCCTATACCCGTAACCCAACAACCCCCCCCCCCTTAACCTTACTTTTTTAGGACACTACGGGCAATTTAGCATGGCCAATCCACCTAACCCACACATCTTTGGACTGTGGGAGGAAACCGGAGCACCCGGAGGAAACCCACGCACACAGGGGGAGGACGTGCAGACTCCACACAGACAGTGACCCAGCTGGGAATCGAACCTGGGACCCTGGAGCTGTGAAGCATTTATGCTAACCACCATGCTACCCTGCTGCCCCTTTAGACCAGAAGCTGTGGGTTCGGGATCAATGCCAGGACTTGTTGGCCATGGGAGGCGCGTTCATAACATTGTTCAACGCACTGACAATCAGCCCGGGGATCCTTCCCCCAGTATTCCCCAAAATGCTAAAAAAATAGTGTGTGGGTGTGAAGATACGCTTCAAAGATAAATTAGAAACAGCAACGCTTTTAGGCGATAAGTATTTTGTACCTCCCTCAATATCATGTTTTGACAAGTGACGCAATCGTATCAGGTCCACAGAGCCAGATAGCTGAAACTGAACTTGAACACGCTAACTTGAGAACGACTAGCTACAGTATTCTTTTTTATGCCAATAGAAACTACTTATGTCATAGATCTTAATCTTAAAATGTTAATAATACACTTCTACACTGCTGCCTCACGGCGCCAAGGTCCCAGGTTCGATCCCGGCCCTGGGTCACTGTCCGTGTGGAGTTTGCACATTCTCCCTGTGTCTGCGTGGGCTTCACCCCCACAACCCAAAGATGTGCAGGGTAGGTGGATTGGCCACGCTAAATTGTCCCTTAATTGGAAAAAATAATAATTGGGCACTCTAAATTTATTTTTTTTTAAATAATGCACTTCCTGTCCATGTATCCTAAATAGATCAGTTAATAAAGATAAGCAGGTTAGGTACTTCCCTTAGTCTGAAAGCTCAACACTTCAAACAAAATAAGGATTTCAGTCAATTAACGGACTTCACCTAAATGAGCCTCTGATCACAGACATAGTCATAGAATTTACAGTACAGGAGGAGGCCATTTGGCCCATCGAGTCTGCACCGGCTCTTGGAAAGAGCACCTTACCCAGGCCCACATCTTCACCCTATCCCCATAACCCAGTAACCCCACCTATCACTAAGGGCAATTTTGGACACTAAGGGTAATTTAGCATGACCAATCCACCTGACCCGCACATCTTTGGACTGTGGGAGAAAACCTGAGCACCCGGAGGAAACCCACGCAGACACGGGGAGAACGTGCAGATTCCGCACAGACAGTGACCCAAGGTGGTAATCGAACCTGGGACCCTGGAGCTGTGAAGCAATTGTGCTCACCACTATGGTACCGTGCTGCCCAGGTAACTGAATAGCTGAGTAACCTTTCGCCAGAACTGTGAGAGCCGTGGACTGTTTTATTATTTGCTACTTCTCACTCAGAGAAGCAACAAATTTTTGTTTCCTTTTCCTGAGGTACCTGAGACCAATCTTCATTCCGCCCAGTGTGTTAAAGCCACAGAGAGAATTGGTGCAGGATGGAAACTCTGCTTCTGTTACCTAGGATAGCCTATGATACGCGGAACAGTCATGGGCCATTCGGCCCAACCAGACCATGCTGGTGCTTACCCTCCACTCGAGGATCCTCCCATCTGCACTCATATAAATCTACCACCATAACCCACTATTCCTATATAAGGTCCAGAAAGGATTCCACACTGAGCTGAACAGGTTGAGTCAAAGGAAAAAGTTTTAATGCAACAGAACAAGAGCTCAGCGCAGTTAGTCCACTACTGGAGCCAGCACACAGCTCATGGTCCTCCGGTTTTATACAGGATATAGAAGGGGGCACCCCTCCCCTCAGTGGGGGAGTGTGTATTCCCCATAGTCCTTTGTGAATATCAATCCCCCAATCTCATAAGTGTCCCAAGACCTGCTTAACCCCAGGTTATGACAATTCCCTTTTCCCTAATTTTTTCTCTAGTTTCCCCGTAAATGGATATATTCTAATTTCTTTACCAATGTGACAGCGGAGGGTGGTACAGTGGCACAGTGGTTAGCACTGCTGCCTCACGGCGCCGAGGACCCAGGTTCGATCCCAGTTCACTGTCCGTGTGGAGTTTGCACGTTCTCCCCGTGTCTGCGTGGGTCTCACTCCCACAGCTCAAAGATGTGCAGGCTAGGTGCATTGGCAACGCTAAATTGCCCATTAATTGGAAAAAAAAAAATTGACTACTCTAAATTTATAAAAAGCAATTCGGTAGCAAGCTCCACATTCTCACCACACTCTGGGTAAAGAAATTTATTCTGAATACCCTATCAGATTTCTTGGTCATCGTCTTATATTGATAGTATTGTAGGATAAGGTCTGGCATAGAAAAGGTGAACACTGTTATGCAAAGGAACACAGGGCCCTGACCTGAATCTAGAAGGCAGTCTTGTACTAGATAGAGATGTGTGTAGAGGCAAGCATGGAGACGGCTCCTGGCTTAGACCTCATGCTATATGTATGTTTATAGATTCTAGTCTTTAATAAATACTTGACTCGCTGTACAAGACTCAGAACCCCTTCATGAGACTTATCAAACGACACACATCTTGCAACTGTGAGGAACTTCCCCACACCGGGAAATATTCTCTCTGAGCCAACTCTCATCAGAAACTGTCATCATTCTAAAGACTTCCGTCAGGTCATCCCTCTGCCTTGTCTCAAGAAAAGCGAGACCAGCTTGTCAATCCTGCCCTGATTTGTACACAATGATTACACTGTTTTGTTTTTCTTTTTTCCCTTCATACAGTATTCTTTTAAAAAATGGACAGACATACAATATTTATTGTGTAATTTATGCATTTTTCCACCAGAGCCTTCTGGAACTAATTTTAGATTTAGCCCCAGACACATCCTTCAAAAGAGTTCTAGCTTCAATGAAACTGTGCCAGTGCGTCAATTACTTTTTGTAATAGTTTATACATTCAATAACCCTGAGTTCCCTTCTCTGCATACAACCTTTCTGGTTGGATGTTCCGTCGGTGTACCTTTTTTTAAACATGTATTTTGTTCCAAATTTGGAAGGCCACGACATTGGCCTTCCTCCCCTCCATCAGCCCGGCTTCCCCGATATCCCGAATATCACCCCCATAGGGCCCGGCTCGACCTCCTCCCCCATGATCTTTGTTAGCGTACCGAACACTCCCGCCCAGAATCTCTCCAGTTTCTCACAGCCCCAGAACTTATGTGCGTGATTCGCTGGTCACCGCTCACACTTCTCCACTCGTCTGCCGCTCCCTGGAAGAACCCACTCATTCTCGCCCATGTCATATGTACCCTGTGTATGACCTTGAACTGTATCACCGTCATCCTTTCACACGAGGAAGTTTCATTTATCCCACGTAGTGCCTCACTCCACACTCCACAATTCATCTCCCCTCCTACCTCCCCTCCCACTTATCCTCATTCTTCTCCACCCGCTCACCCCTCCTGTTCTCCCAGCCATCCGGCTCAAATCTGTGGTTCTCACACCAACGTCCCCTCTACCCTAAAATGCTTCCTCAACTGGTTCCAGACCTTCACCATGGATTGCACAACCGGTATATACTGCACAACGTATTTCCTTGGCGCCAATGGCAACACCGCCATCACCATAGCCCTCAGGCTGGACCCCCTACAGGATACTTTCTCCATCCTAACCCATTCTGCCCTCTCTCCTTCCCACCACCACCTCACCTTCTCCACGTTCGCTGCCCAGTAATAATGTAACAAGTTCGGCAACGCCAACCCTCCCTTCTACCTCTGCTTCTGACATGTACAGTAACAGGCCGTCCGCATATAACGACCCCCAATGCTCCCTACTCCCCCTCACAATCCCTTGGCACTCTGCCGACCATTGCCAGAGGCTCTATTGCAGCGGCAACAGCAGGCACCCATGCCTTGTTCTCCTGTGTAAACCAAAACTTTGTGAGCTCATATCGTTGGACCGCACGCTCTCTACCGGTGCCACATATAACAGGCGCACCCATGTCACAAACTTTGGCCCAAATCCAAAACGTCCCAGGACCTCGAACAGGTACTGCGACTCCACCCGGTCAAATGCCTTCTCTGTGTCCATGGACACCATTACCTCCAGCATCTAGGCTCCCAACAGGGTCATGATCAAGTTTAACAGCCTCCTTATATTATTAGAAAGCTGCCTGCCCTTCACAAAACCTGGTTGATCCTCTGCAACCACCCCCCGGCCACATCCTTCCACCATGCTCGCCACCAGCTTGCCCAGCACTTTCACATCAGTATTTAACAGCGAAATGGGCTTGTACGACCCACTTTCCAATGGGTCCTTCCCCTTAGAACATAGAACATAGAACAGTACAGCACAGAACAGGCCCTTCAGCCCTCGATGTTGTGCCGAGCCATGATCACCCTACTCAAACCCACGTATCCACCCTATACCCGTAACCCAATAACCCCCCCCCCCTCCTTAACCTTACTTTTTAGGACACTACGGGCAATTTAGCATGGCCAATCCACCTAACCCGCACATCTTTGGACTGTGGGAGGAAACCGGAGCACCCGGAGGAAACCCACGCACACACGGGGAGGACGTGCAGACTCCGCACAGACAGTGACCCAGCCGGGAATCGAACCTGGGACCCTGGAGCTGTGAAGCATTTATGCTGACCACCATGCTACCGTGCTGCCCTTCTGTGATATCAATGTGATTGTCGCCTGCGTCATCGTCTCGTTCCATTGGTATATCTGGTGGTGACTTTAATGACACAAAATGGCTCAACGCTACAGCTAAACTGTTGGAAATGAAAAGAAAAAAAGAACAAATTAAACATTTTCTACCGAGTGTTTCCTTCAATGGGTGAGGGATTGGTGCTGTGGAATACATTGCCAATGGAATTGTGCTGGAACATTATTTTAGATCGTTGCTGAGTTTCTATATACTCTTTGATGGACAGCTTGATAAACCAGTTTGTGTAACCCCTGTCGCAGGTTCTCCTTCTCTTCATTGCCAGGTTACAAATTCACGCAACTGACAGCCCTTCGAAAACCCCTCCCCACCCTCGCAAGTGGCGATTCTTGCACATATGCCAGAGCGAGGCATTACAACTAACCTTTTCTTAAAATTATGTTTGTTGAATTTTTATTATAACCAAATCATACAAAGCAATTAAACAGAGTCGCACAATAAAGGAACAAGACTTGGTCTTGCAAAAGCACATATTAATATAAACTCAAAAAATTAAATTAAGCCTTCCAACAGTGACAGTGACTAGCTCCTTAAAAAAGGAATGACTGTCACTTCAGGGAGAACCCTTCGGCCGACCCCCCTCATAGTGTTCTTGACCATCTCCAAATGTAAGAACGACATGAGGTCATCCAACCACTGGGTGGAGTAGGAGACCATTCACCGAGCAGAACTCGTCTCCCGGCCATTAACGAGGCAGCACCGGCGTGTCTGATAACCCGAAAATGGCCACCAGCGCTCATGGCCCCAGATCGACATTAAGTATCTCCGACATGGCTTGAAGAAAGAAGCCCAAAATCTTACCAACTTGGGATTGGTTGAGAACATGTGAATGTGGTTAGCTGGCCCCCCCAAGAGCAAAGCCCACACTTGTCCTCCACCGCAGAGAAGAATCCGCTCATCCTCGCTTTTGTCAGATGCGTCCCGTGTACCACCTTGAATTGGATCAGGCTAAGCCGAGCAAATGAGGATGTGGAGTTGGCTCTGTGAAGGACCACACTCCATACCTCAACATCCAGAATAGGACCCAACTCATCCACCCATTTCACCTTCACCTCGTTCAATGGAGCTGACCCCACTGACAGTACCAGGCCATATATGCGCAAAATAGCACCCCCGGCAGCCCAGCCGAGAACAAAATCCTCTTCAACAGGTAAGAGAATGGTGGCAAAGGGAAAGGGGGAAACGCCTTGCGCAAATGTGGAAGCATCTATAAAAACTATAACCATGCAGTTGAAAGTTCTCCGTCGGCTCCTCAAAGCTGGGAAACCTCCCCTCCTCAAACAGGTCCCCTAAACCTCTCCAAGCCCTTCCCCTCCCACGACATAAACAACAAGTCCAAACCCGCCGGCAGAAAAAGGTAGTTATTCCAGATGGGAATTGGTGAAGGCGGAGAGGAGAGGAATGCTGCCTGAACTGCTTCCAGATTCTCGGGGTGGACACTATCACGGAGTTCAAGGGAAACCTTACCAGAGAGAAAGGCAGTGATGCATTTACTATTACACTATGGCTAGAAGCCGTGCAGGAACTCTCCTCCATTTGTCCAGGAATTGAGCCCAGATCACTGAACCACGGCAATACCGTCTGAATATTGGCTGCCCAATACTAAAGCAGTAAATTGAGTTGAGCCAAACCTATCTCGTTGGAACAAAGTGAGGATCCTTGGAGTTTCACCCGCCCAAATAACGGAGGAGATTAATTTGTTGACTTTGACATAAAAGGACTTGGGGAGAAAAAAAAGGGTTGCCATTGAAAAATAAATAAAAATCTCAGGAATATGTTCATTTTAATAGTCTGAACCCTGCCCCTGAAGGGCAGGGGGAGGTTATTCCCCCTCTGTAAGTCTGACTTGACACCAAAAACCAGACTAGTATAATTTAGTTTAATAATAATAATCTTTATTATTGTCACAATTAGGCTTACATTAACACTGAAATGAAGTTACTGTGAAAAGCCTCCAGTAGCCACACTCCAGCGCCTGTTCGGGTACACAGAGGGAGAATTCAGAATGTCTAATTCACCTAACAAGCACGTCTTTCGGGACTTGTGGGAGGAAACCGGAGCACCCGGAGGAAACCCACACAGACACGGGGAGAATGTGCGGACTCCGCACAGACAGTGACCCACCCAGGGAATCAAACCTGGGACCCTGGAGATGTAAAGCAACAGTGCTAACCAATGCTCTACCCATGCCCAATTGTGGACCACGCGGACCCCAGATAACGATAGCTAGGTCTAGCAAGGCAAAAGGTAACAACCCCAGTTGAGCTTCCTCCCCGGGGGATTGACCGGGGAGAATTCACTCTTGTCCAAGTTCAACTTGTACCCAGAGAAGGAGACAAAACTCCTAAGCAACTTCATTATCTTGTCCATTGAGGGTACTGGTTCCATAATATAGAGAAGTAGGTCATCAGCATAAAGGGACACCCGGTTCTCCACCCTCCCCCCACCAATTTATCCTATCCATGTAACAGAGCACCTCAGCAAGTGGACTTAAACTAATTCATGGGAATACACAAAATGGTCCGGTTCAGCAAGGGTGATTCACTCAATATCCATTGTCTTTTGGGACACTCCAGTCTGACCAGCTATTAGTCCATTACAGAGGAGGTCATGAAAGTTGCCACCGAGGCAGGTTTTGGAAAAAGAGTTCAGAACAAATTTCCCTACCGGAAGAAAAATTGCTTCGTAAATGCAAGTATTACCTATGTCTGCCTGTGAAAGTGGCATGAGAGCTGCATGTTCTGTTACATTGTTGTTTAATGGGAACTAGTGTGTTAAGGTTAAGAAACTGCATGTAATCTGTTATTGTTAGGGTTGAAGTTTAAAAGTTAAAACATTGTTTTATTTTCTTTTAATAAAGTTTGTTTATAAAATAACCAAGGCCTATTTCTTATATCATCACTGCTGGGATCAGTCGATCTTTCCTCACCGTCTTATAATGTAAAAGGTTATGGTCCTGGTTCAGTCTTTTCACCAGTGTTGAGCGCTAACAAGGCGTCCGTAACAGTCTTTTATCGTAGCTCCATGGGCCTTCACAGTTTTGTTGGTCTTCTCCAGAGCCACCCGGATGGGGGCCAAGGCCTCCTCCATCTATTTGTGGAGGTCACAGCCTGCCAGTGTTTATCAAATTCTTTTGCCAGGTACTCGAAAGCACTTCGGCCGTTAATAGAGAGCTCGGAGCCCCCAAAGACTGCCTCCCCCATTTTATCTTCCGACGGGTTCTGAGAGACCTCTGATTCTGTCGACCCTATTATTGTCCAAGTTCAACTTGTACCCAGAGAAGGAGACAAAACTCCGAAGCAGCTTCATTATCTTGTCCATTGAGGGTACTGGTTCCATAATATAGAGAAGTAGGTCATCAGCATAAAGGGACACCCGATTCTCCACCCTCCCCCCCGCCAATTTATCCCCCTCCACGTATTATTGACGGCTGACTTGCCCCTGGTTTCTCTGGGCATTTCAGCTGTGTAGGATCCTGATCCCATTAATTCTGTGGGTTTTCGAAAGAGAATACCCGCTGTAACTAGGGTAGAGGAGTCAATTACTAGGGGGACATAGGTTTAAGGTGCGAGGGGCAAGGTTTGGAGGAGGTGTACGAGGCAAGTTTTTTACACAGAGGGTAGTGGGTGCCGGGAACTCGCTGCCGGAAGCAGGGACGTTTAAGGGGCATCTTGACAAATAGGATGGGAATAGAGGGATACGGACCCAGGAAGTGCAGAAGATTTTAGTTTAGACGGGCAACATGGTCGGCACAGGCTTGGAGGGCCGAAGGGCCTGTTCCTGTGCTGGACTTTTCTTTGTTCTTTAAAAAGAAGCAGTACCCAAGCGGGAGCCGCCTTGGTGGCGTCCTGACATAACGCCACCAAAGTCCGCTTTATGACTAACCGTGACTGCCTTCATTTGGTCTCCACAACAGGAAGCACTGGACAGTGATCAGGACTAGGAAGCTTGGCCAAATGTTTATCCCTGACTGAGGCTTAAAAGAAACAGTTTATTTTGCTGTTACAGGGAATTTGCTGCGCGCAAATTGGTTCTACATTACGGCCTTGGCAAGAGTTCAAGAAGTACATAATTGGCTGTAAAATAATATAGAAGACTTGCATTTGTCTAGCACCTATCACCACCACAGGATGCCTCAAAGCATGTTACAGCAAATGAAGTGCTTTTCGAAGTGTAGTCACTGTTATAGAGTCATAAGGTCATGGGGACTGCAGCACAGGAAAGGCCCTTTGGCCCATCGCGTCAGTGCTGGTCACAAACAACCACCTAATTCAATTGCCAGCACTTGGCCCATAACCTTGTAATGAATGAATGCGCCAGTCAACTTGCACAGAGAAACACCTGCAAACAGCAATGTGATAAGAACCAGAGTGGTTAGCGCCGCTGCCACGCAGCGCCAGGGACCCGGGTTCACAGAATCATAGAATTTACAGTGCAGAAGGAGGCCATTCGGCCCATCGAGTCTGCGCCAGCCCTTGGAAAGAGCACCCCACTCAAGCACGCACCTACTCCACCCCATCCCCTTAATCTCCTCTGCACACCCCATCGCCAGGACGTACTGGCGCTGGAGGGTGTGCAGAGGAGATTCACTAGGTTAATCCCAGAGCTGAAGGGGTTGGATTATGAGGAGAGGTTGAGTAGACTGGGACTGTACTCGTTGGAATTTAGAAGGATGAGGGGGGATCTTATAGAAACATTTAAAATTATGAAGGGAATAGATAGGATAGATGCAGGCAGGTTGTTTCCACTGGCGGGTGACAGCAGAACTAGGGGACATAGCCTCAAAATAAGGGGAAGTAGATTTAGGACTGAGTTTAGGAGGAACTTCTTCACCCAAAGGGTTGTGAATCTATGGAATTCCTTGCCCAGTGAAGCAGTTGAGGCTCCTTCATTACATGTTTTTAAGGTAAAGATAGATAGTTTTTTGAAGAATAAAGGGATTAAGGGTTATGGTGTTCGGGCCGGAAAGTGGAGCTGAGTCCACAAAAGATCAGCCATGATCTCATTGACTGGCGGAGCAGGCTCGAGGGGCCAGATGGCCTACTCCTGCTCCTAGTTCTTATGTTCTTATGTTTAACCCAGTAACCCCAATTAACCTTTTTGGACACTAAGGGGCAATTTGGCATGGCCAATCCACCTAACCCGCACATCTTTGGACTGTGGGAGGGAACCGGAGCACCGGAGGAAACTCACACAGCAGTACTGACCACCGTGTTAGCTCCGTTGCTTACTCATTTGGTCTCCTCATTGGCTGCCAGACTTCTTGCCATTTTTGGAAACAAATGATTTCCAATTTTAAAAAAAGATTCGCAATATCTTTCTTGTCAACTCCATTGAACAAAAAAAAATCCCTGCTGTTGGCCGCATTGAAAACATCAATAAGAGTACGCCACTAGGGACATAATTAATATTTTAATTCAAGGCATTTTTTATTAAATGTACTCTGGCTTGGCAGAATCCAAAAATAAATGACCTGAAACATTGGAGGTCTGACAGCAGAGGCTCACTTTAGAACTGAACACTTACGGTGCTTTGCGAAATGCGATAGATCTGGTAATACATTGGGTGATTCCTCTAGCTGGTGACAGTAATATACTGGGCGATGTTACTACTGTCACTGCAACAGTTGCAAATTTCATTTGTATAGCACCTTCATCACAGTAAAACATCCCAAATTGCCCCGCAGGAGCCCAATCAAAATAATTTTATCAAACGGTGAAGGGATTAAATTGGAGGAATGCAGAGATTCTCAAAGGATCATAGGGCTGGAAGAGGTTACGGAGGCAGAGCGAAGCAAGGTTTCCACACCAGGATGAGAATTTCAAGATGGAGGATTTTCCAGACCAGGATTCTTAGAGGTCGGTGGATGTAGGAGAGGTGGGTGGATAATTTTGCTGATGTTAGCCAGGGGCAACGATCGGCTGGCCACCTATCAGCCTGGGCTACTGAGGGGAGAATTTGGCCAAAGTTCTGCACACTCTCCAGGGATCCCCCCCTGCAGGGTAGGGCGCAACTGTTGAGCTCTGTGAGCCTCAGTGCTTACAGGATCTGCTGGCATGCACGTACTGTAGGTTCGGACATGATTAACTATCTGGATAAGGTACAGGTAAACGTCTGGTGCCAAGGCAACCCAACAAGAGACAGTGTCTTAAAGAGAGGAGGGATGGTGTTGAAAGGGTGGATGTGGAGAGGATGTTTCCTCTTGTGTGAGAGAATCTAGAACTAAGGGGTGGCCCATCGAAAACCAAGATGAGGTACAATCTTTGCTCTGAGAGGGTCATGAGTCTTTGGAATTCTTTTCATGAGAAGGAGGTGGAAGCAGAGGGTGTGATCTATCAGCCTTGTGGTGCCTCATGACAAGGGTGGTAAACCTCGCGAGATCTAATGAGATCTCGTGAGGCGTCGCGATCTGGGTCCCGCCCATTGAGGTCGGGATCAAGATTAAAAATTTTTTTTAGAGAACTCGATTCATTTTTTCCAATTGAAGGGCAATTTAGCATGACCAATCCACCTAGCCTGCACATCTTTGGGTTGTGGGGACGAAACCCACGCAAACACGGGGAGAATGTGCAAACTCTACACAGACAGTGACCCAGAGCCGGGATCAAACCTGGGACCTCGGCGCCGTGAGGCAGCAGGGCTAACCCACTGCGCCACCATGCTGTCCAAAGATTTGCATGTTCAAGCGGGCAGTTAGTCTTGCCGAATTTACCCAGCACCCGGGATTGAATGGCCTAGCCCAGGAGAAGCCGAGCGGGCGCCGTTTCGCACTGGTTTCCACAAACGTGGACAGCGCTTGGGAGGGTCTCCCAGGTGATTGGGGGCCCTGAGGTAGGTCGGGCTCTGGGAAGGGTAGAACCCTGGCTCCCCCGATGCCACCCGGCCACTGTGGCACTGCCAGCCTGGCACCCTGGCTGTGCCACCCAGCCTCATGGCAGTGCCCCCTGGGTACCAGGTTGGCAGTGCCAACCTGGCACCCAGAGGGCACTGCCATGAGGCTGGGTGGCACAGCCAGGGTGCCAGGCTGGCAGTGCCAAGGTACCAAGGTACCATCTTGCCCTGTGCTGGGGACCTGGCCCAGCAGTGCCCCGCCCTTATGAAGTGGGGTGAGGGTGGCTTGAAGACCCCCTAATTGGTGAGTTGGGGCGTTGAGGAGGGGGAGGGTCATTTTAAAATGGGACTAAGTGCGGCATTGGCTTCACCGAGGCCCATTGAATAGCGAGGTCATTCTCGGGGTTGCCAGCACCAGGAAACACTCGGCTAAACACGCCTGACACGGGACTCATTCATTTCCTTCAAGAATATTGAATATATTTAAGGCCATGGTGGTCAGATTCCCGGTAAGCAAAGGGGGTGATAGGTTATTGGGAGCAGGAAGGGTTCAGATTTGAGGTTACTAACAGGTCAGCCATGTTGTTATTAAATGGCGGAGCAGGCCCGAGGCCTACTCCTGATTCGTATGTTCACAGGAAAACGCACAGTGTAGGCAAAACAAATAATTTATAGTCGTCACTCTCGGTCACTCTAGATAAGGAACCTTTTCAGTCCAATGGCTTTCTATCAACTGAGAACTATGGTTGAGTGTATTCCTGGAGGTTTAATCACATGACCATCCCACATGCTCTAGCCCTTAATCAGCCAACAAACCTATCCTTGTGACAAATGGGCCGGGATTCTCCTACCCTGCGTCGGGTCGGAGAATCCCGGGGGGGGGGGGGGGGGGAGGCACGTATCCCGCCCCGACGCCGGTTGCCATGTGCCCTGGCGCCGTCTTTTGGGTGGGGGCGGGATTCCCGCCAAGCCGGTTGACAGTGGCCCCCCCGGCGATTCTCCGGGCCCCGATGGGCCGAGCGGCCGTCCATTTTTGGTCAGTCCCGCCGGCGTGAATCACTCACCTCACGCACGGCGGGACCTGGCAGGTGGGTATGCGGGGGTGGTCCTCGGGGGGGGGGGGCACGGGGTGATCCAACCCTGGGGGGGGTCCCATGGTGGCCTGGCCCGCGATCGGGGCCCACCGATCTGCGGGTGGGCTTGTTCCGTGGGGGCACTTCTTTCCTCCGCGCCGGACCCCCGTAGGGCTCCGCCATATTGCCTGAGAAGAGAACCTCCGCGCATGCGTGTAAATAGGCCGGCCGGTCTGCGCATGCGCGAGATCACACCGGCCGATCCGCGCATGCGCGAACTTGTGGCGGCCCTTTGGCGCCGGCTGAAGTGGCGCCATCGACTCTGGCTGCAACCTAGCCCCCGAGAAAGGTGGGAATTCCTCACCTTGGAGGGCTGTTGATGCCGGACTCGTTGCCGCCGGTTTCCCGTTGGTGTGGGAATTCTGAGAATTCCGCCCATGGCCTTCCTACACCCATTCGAAAGTAAAAAGACCTATTTCCCCCATTGTATAACACTTGACTGAAGTGAAAAATGAAATGAAATGAAAATCGCTTATTGTCACGAGTAGGCTTCAATGAAGTTACTGTGAAAAGCCCCTAGTCGCCACATTCCGGCGCCTGTTCGGGGAGGCTGGTACGGGAATCGAAATGTGCTGCTGGCCTGCTTGATCTGCTTTAAAAGCCAGTGATTTAGCTGAGTGAGCTAAACCAGCACATGGCAGTTGGCGTGGGGCAGGATATGTGCCTCGCCCTGGGGATTCTCTGACCCAACGCAGGGTCGGAGAATCCCGGCCCATTTGTCACAAGGATAGGTTTGTTGACTGCCAACCAAACTGCCCTTTTCCCATTTTCAATATTTTAATACATGGTGAAGAGAAAAGTTCACAGGAAATTACAAAAAAATATATCTTTTTCAAATGCCCGGATGATATTTCTCCAGGGCCGCACACAGCAGTGTCCTAGAGATTGATCTTCAATTGCTGTGGACTCCGGGCCAGTCCTGGTGGATTAGCAACCCTAACCTCAACCAACATCATTGAAAACAGATTATCTGGTCATTTTCATCTTGCTGTTTGTGGGAGCTTACTGTGCGCTAATTGACCGCCGCGTCTGCTACATTACAACAGTGATTGCGTTTTAAAAGTTTGTCATTGGCTCTAAAGTGCTTTGGGATGTCCTGAAGTTGTGGAGACTGCTGCATAAGTATGCATGGAAATCTCTTCTTTCTGTACAAAAGAGTTTCTTTGCAGGCGTAATCGTGCTGTACCTGCCTAAAAAGCAAACCAGGGTAGCATTACTCTGTGGCATGCGCTGTACAAAGAGGTTGGAATGGCAGCAACTATAGAGAAGCCTGTTTCTGTAGGCCGGGTTACACATTCCCTGGAGTAATGCCAGTTCACCGAGACCTTTCTATGCCGGTGTCAGTCACACTCTCTCTGTAATAAGATGCAGCAGCAACAATCCATAATCTCTTGAGCCCTGGCAACTCACGCATTCTGTTTAAACAAGCTGGAATCAGTGTCGAGATTCCTGCCACTTATGCTCCCCAGTTGCATTCTGCCTCTGTAATGAGCCAGATCAGGGGCCGTAATCTATGAAGCAGCCTTGTTCTCTGGTGTCGTTCCCTTTCATCCCTGTCTGCACAAAGAAATTGCGGTAGCACCAGTGATCCTCAAGGCCATCTCCGCGGTTCAGGCGGATTTGCTTTCCACGCGATGAGGAAACGGAGGAACGCGGGGTGAGCGAGTGGCCATGCGGGCTGGAGGGATCATGGTGCTGCTGCAGCTTATTCCAGGGAAATTATACCTACCATCTGCATGGAGATGAGTCTCTCTCCGCATGCACAAATTGTGAAGCAGACCGCGACTGTGAGCGATAATGTCAGATGGGCAACAGCGATTTAGCTAATGTGTTTCACACCTCTCCCTCCATTTTAATTTCTGACGGAATCACGCGCCCTTTTCTACCTGCCTCAGCTTTCTACAAGTGACTTCAGTTGTGTTCTCCTGCGACGTGATTAGGAGCCAAATTGAACTTCCCCTAACACGTCATTAACCCCATCACTGCCAATACTAAGTCACGCCAAACTTTGCTGTTATGTAGAATTTGATAGTGGGGCCATTTTGCCCAACAGGCCTATGTCAGTGTTTATGTGCAACTCCTTCCATCTTTGCCCAACCCCGCTGAAACGTCACTCCATTTTTGAAGAATTTGGGTGACATTGCCGATCCGAATCCAGTTTATCCCAAGACTGATTTCCCCACGTCAGGTCCTGCTCTCCACCTCCAATTCCTATCTTAGGTCAGTTAGAGTTTGCCCATGCAAAGCTTTAGACTGGGATTTGCCATGGGCTATGCAGTGGGCCAACCAAAAGTCCATTGAAGGGAGATGGGGAAGCTAGTGGCACAACGGCAACAATCTCTCCCTCAACGTCAGCAAAACTGAAGAGCTGGTCATTGCCTTGAGGAAGCGTAGTATTGCACTCACCCCTGTCAGCATCAACGGAGCCGAGGTGGAGATGATTGATAGCCTCAAATTCCGAGGTGTGCACATCACCAACAATCTGTCCTGGCCCACCCACGTCGACACAACGACCAAGAAAGCACAACAGAGCCTCTATTTCCTCAGGAAACTAAGGAAATTCAGCATGTCCACATTGACTCTTACCAATATTTACAGATGCACCATAGAAAGCATCCTATCTGGCTGCATCACAGTCTGGTATGGCAACTGCTCGCCCCTAGACCCTAAGAAACTACAGAGAGTCGTGAACACAGCCCAGTCCATCACGCAAGCCCACCTCCCATCCATTGACTCTATCTACACCTCCCGCTGCCTGGGGGAAGCGGGCAGCATCATCAAAGACCCCTCCCACCCAAGTTATACACTCTTCCAACTTCTTCCAGCCAGCAGGAGATACAAAAGTCTGAGAACACGCACGAACAGATTCAAAAACAGCTTCTTCCCCGCTATTACCAGATTCCTGAATGACCCTCTTATGGGCTGATCTGATCTCTCCACACATCGCCTCTTCCTGGGTAGCACTATACTCCGTATACTTCACTTGATGCCTATGTCTATGTATTTACATTGTGTATTTATGTATTTCCTGTGTATTTTTTTCGTGTAAGGAGCGATCTGCCTGGACTGTACGCAGAACAATACTTTTCACTGTACCTCGGTACACGTGACAAGAAAACAATTCAAAACCCATTCCGTTGACTTTCAGCGGGCCCGGGATATCCCAGTGGGTGGCAGAGCTGGTCAAAGAGCTGGGCAGTAGGGTAGCATGGTGGTTAGCATAAATGCTTCACAGCTCCAGGGTCCCAGGTTCGATTCCCGGCTGGGTCACTGTCTGTGCGGAGTCTGCACGTCCTCCCCCTGTGTGCGTGGGTTTCCTCCGGGTGCTCCGGTTTCCTCCCACAGTCCAAAGATGTGCGGGTTAGGTGGATTGGCCGTGCTAAATTGCCCGTAGTGTCCTAATAAAAGTAAGGTTAGGGGGGGGGGGGGGTTGTTGGGTTACGGGTATAGGGTGGATATGTGGGTTGAGTAGGGTGATCATTGCTCGGCACAACATTGAGGGCCGAAGGGCCTGTTCTGTGCTGTACTGTTCTATGTTCTATAAATCCAGGCCTGAGGGTTTGCGCATCCAAAAACCCCAGGGCCGCAAACAATGCAGATTTCCAAATGAGGCGATTTAGCTCAAACGGTCACCACGCTTTTAGGGAGGATGTGGGGGGTCCCTGACAGGGTCGCAGAAGAGATTTACCAGGATGGTTTCAAGGCTGGGTGAAAGTAGCCACGCGATTAGACGGGAGAAACTGGGGATGTTCCCCTTGGTGAAAGGGGGAATTAGACAGAGGGCTACAAGGCGATGGCAGCTTTAGATAGGCAAGCAAAGAAAAGATGTTCTGAACTTAAGGTACAAGGGCTAGGGATACAGATTTAAGATTTTGGGCCAGAGATGCAGAGGGAATCTGAAGAAGAATTTTGTTTTCTTTAAATAAATTTAAAGTGCAGAATTCTTTTTCTTTTCCAATTAAGGGGCATTTTGCATGGCCGATCCATCTACCCTACATCTTTGGGTTGTGGGGGGTGTTATATTATTCTTTGGTAATACATCGTTACTCTTTGCTCCATAATCCTGAATGGTCTGATGCTGTGATTCTGAAGAAACCGCCAATCTTCAACTTCAAGCAAAACTGATTTACTGAGTGACGAATTGATTAATATTGAGTTCGCACAAACTACAGAACTATAACTAGTAATCAAGTAATCTACATAAAAGTATTAACTGATTTAAACGACACGTGCTAACTATGCTGTGATCTATCTCTCTAACACTCTGTTGTCTAGCCACTCCTGGTTGGAAGAGACCCAAGATCCTTTGAGTTCTCTTATTTATAGTGGGATCTAGTGCTGCTCTCTAGTGGTTGTATTACACTAAGATGTAATCATTAACCCTTTGATATGTATATATATATACATATCACGACAGGGGTGAGGCCCACGCAGACACGGGGAGAATGTGCAAACTCCACACAGACAGAGATCCGGGGCCAGGATCGAACCCGGTCCTCGGTGTCGTACCAGCCTTCCCGTGCCAGCCTCCCAGAACAGGCGCCTTAATGTGGCGACTAGGGGCTTTTCACAGTAACTTCACTTGAAGCCTACTTGTGACAATAAGCAATTTTCATTTCATTTAATTTCATTTCGTGAGGCAGCAGTTCTAACCACTGTGTCACCCTGAGGAGGAATCTTTAACACGCTGACAGGTAATGGCCTGGATCTCGGTGTCTCTGAGGGTGATGGGAACGGAGATGATTAATGATTTTAAAAGGAAATTAGATGGCCACTGAGAGAATTAAACTCGTCGGATTCAGGGACAGTAGGGGGGGATGCTCTAAAGCAGGGGTGGGCAAACTATGGCCCGTGGGCCGCATGCGGCCTGCCAAAGGTCTTTATGCGGCCCACCAAGATCAAGTAATAAAAAAAAAAAATTTTTTTTTTTTAAGGTTAATGGGGGGGCTGTTGGGTTACTTACTGGTATAGGGTGGATACGTTGACTTGAGTAGGGTGATCATTGCTCGGCACAACATCGAGGGCCGAAGGGCCTGTTCTGTGCTGTACTGTTCTATGTTCTATATGAGGCGCCCAGAATCATAACCGGGTGAAGTAATTATTTTACTTAATATACTATGCGGCCCTTTAAAATTGTGAATTTCTGAATGTGGCCCTTGCATGGAAAAGTTTGCCCACCCCTGCTCTAAAGTAAGCTAGCATGGAGTGAAGGGGCTGAATGGCCTCCTTGTGTGCTGTAATGACTCGATGATTTACTCGGTAGTTACATGCATTTGTGAAAAAGCGGGCTCAAATCTACACTGGCCGATGTTTTTGCCATATTGTTGCAAGCTTCTGGAGATATCTGGATACTTTCCAAAGACTTTTCTGTAGAGACAAGATTTACAGCCAATATTTCCACCATTTTATATTGAGGTTTCAACGGGTAAACATTTTCTTGAGATTATTAAGCTTTCACTTGCCTTAATGAAAGTACCTTATCTAAAGTTTCAGCCTAAGGAGCAGTCATGCAATGGAAAAACTGATAGGTCGATCTCTTAATTGATGGTTTAATTTGTTGATGGATTTCTACAGCACGGTATCACCCTCTGACTTTGGAGCGCAATGTCATTGGCTGAACACAGCAGCACACTGTCACAGCAAGACTCCACAGATGGAAAGGAAAATGACCAACTAATCCTTCCCTGGGTGAGTTGGCTGAAAGAGCGTGTTGATTGCCACATTGGAGTGGGGTGGGGATTCTTGAAAATCTATCGACAGGATTATTTTGCAAAAAAAAAAAAGCCTTAATCCTCGGAGCAGCTTCAGGCAGCGACTTCAAGGACAGACGCCAGCCATTCGGCCCCTCGAGTCTGTTACGGTTGAGTTGATCTGGACCTCCACTCACTCCGCACGACTTTGCTCCATATCCCCGCCCAATAAAAAATCTATTGATTTCAGACTGAATGTCTCTCAGCGTCCACAATCTTTTGGGGAATCATAGAATCATAGCATTTACAGTGCAGAAGGAGGCCATTCAGCCCATCTAGTCTGCACCAGCCCTTGGAAAGTGCACCCTACCCAAGCCCACACCTTCACCCTATCCCTGTAACCCCAACTAACCTTTTTTTTTTGCACACTAAGGTGAATTTATCATGGCCAATCCACCTAACCTGCACATCTTTGGACTGTGGGAGGAAACCGGAGCATCCGGAGGAAACCCACACAGACATGGGGAGAACGTGCAGACTCTGCACAGTGACCCAAGCCGGTAATCAAACCTGGGACCCTGGAGCTGTGAAGCAACTATGCTAACCACTGTGCTGCTGTGTTGCCCATAAGGGAGGGAGAGTTCCAGATTTCTATTATGTGAAAAATTGCTTCCCCAATTGACCCCCCCTCAAAAGGTTAAGATTATGTCCCCTTATTCTAGATTCGCCCATCAGAGGAAATGGGCTCTTCAGCCCTTCTAGTTAATCTCTCCCCTTGTTGCTTTTCTAATAGCCCTGAATCCAATTTGCTGAAAGGGATGTGTCTATTGTGGTGTTCTTTGTGATTCTGGTTCTCAGGATGGATATTGTAGTGCTCACAAAGACCACAGTAGCTAAGTTCATTAGCAAAGCTAACATTTATTTACACTACTTATTAAAGCTCGACCACTTACTCCTAGAGTGAACAATACTCTAATAATCTACAATCTACACTCAACTAACACTAGTTTCTCACTCTGGCGGCACGGTAGCACAGTGGTTAGCACTGTTGTTCCACAGCGACAGGGTCCCAGGTTCGCTTCCCGGCTTGGGTCACTGTCTGTGCGGAGTCTGCACGTTCTCCCTGTGTCTGCGTGGGTTTCCTCCGGCCGCTCCGGTTTCCTCCCACAAGTCCCGAAAGACGTGCTGTTAGGTCATTTGGACATTGTGAATTCCCCCTCCGTGTACCCGAACGGGCGCCGGAATGTGGTGACTAGGGGCTTTTCACAGTAGCTGCGTTACGGTGTTAATGTAAGCCTACTTGTGACAATAAAGATTATTATTATTATCTAAAACTGTACTGCCCTCTCTATCAGTACTCTCTCTAACTCTCCTCCAGCTCTCTCCCAGAAATCTGTGTGAGTGCTTTGCATAGTTCTGCATCTAGCTCCATCTAGTGGTTAGTTATGATATGACATTAACCCTTTTGTATTCTAAACATTCCCAGAATGTCACACCTAGTTCCTTCGTGAAAGATGCTTAGGTTCCATTGGGCAACTGAGGGGCAGGACAATAAACACCAGGTTAGAAAATCTTGCTGCAACACCGCCCACTGTGTTACAGAACCTGTTTGCCAAAGCGCATAACCTTGATTCACAATGTTTTGCTGCAATTCTCCATATGCAAATAATTTGCTTAATTGAATAGGCTATTTGCATAAGCCACTAATATGCATACAAATGTGCCCTCGACCGGATTCTGATTTGCTTCATCTTTTTGCGTGACTTTTGTCCTCATCAAGGTGAATGATCTCGACACTGGAACACGCAAAGCTTCCCTATTTTAGCCTCTTAGTAGCCAGCATCTGTCTCTCCGAGGCTGGGTGAAATATTATGGAGTTAAATTCCCTCAGCCGTTTCTCAACAGTGTGACCCGGGTTGGTTCGTTTTTTTCTTAAATAAATTTAAGAGTACCCAATTTTCCTTTTTCCCAATAAAGGGGCAATTTAGCCTGGCCAATCCACCTACCCTCACATCTTTTGTGGAGACGCAGACACGGGAAGAATGTGAAAACGCCACACGGATATGTCAAACAAAGCTAAAGATTTATTTACACGACTTAATTGATTTCGACTCTTACTTCTATATGATAAACAATTGGCAATAATCATACAATCTACACTCACCTGTCACTAATCTCTCTACACGAATACAATAACTATGATCTGCTCTCACTCACACTGGGCTGGATTCTCTGCACCCCGACGCCGAAATCGCGTCCTGCGCCGGATGGCGAATCCATTTCCATCGCGACCGGCGCCGGTTCCTCGATTCCCCGGCCCCCAAAAAAGCAGCGTACCCAGGAGGTACGCCACGCTGCGTATCACCCACCTGCGGCGATTGCCAAAGGCCCGCCCCGCTATTCTCAGCCCACAACCAGCCGAAGTCCCGACAGGGTGGATCTAATCTGGTCCTGCCGTTCGGGATACTTGCGTGGTGGCTGCAGACTCAGTCCGTGGCCGCCATGGTCGGGGGCGGGCCAATCGGAGGGCAGGGGTGCCTCATACGGGACCGGGCTTTTTTTAGGCAGGCGGTCCGGGTCCATAAGACCATAAGACATAGGAGTGGAAGTAAGGCCATTCGGCCCATCGAGTCCACTCCGCCATTCAATCATGGCTGATGGGCATTTCAACTCCACCTCCCAGCATTCTCCCCATAGCCCTAATCCACCTAACCCGCACATCTTTTAGACTGTGGGAGGAAACCGGAGCACCCGGAGGAAACCCACGCACACACAGGGAGGACGTGCAGACTCCACACAGACAGTGACCCAGCCGGGAATCGAACCTGGGACCCTGGAGCTGTGAAGCATTGATGCTAACCACCATGCTACCGTGAGGCACTATGTTCAGGGTTCAGCTCCGCAGTCTGAGTCCGCCGTGGAGCACGGCGCAGCTGCTGGAGGTCGCCAGCATGCACATGCGCGGCCTCTGACCCGGCAGTGCGGGACCCCGTATCTGCAGCTGGAGCTGCGAGTTTCACAATGGGCTCTCTGCTGCCCCCTGCAGGGCTGAGAATATGTGACCTTGTGACTCCAGTTTTTCTGGCGTTGAAGGCCACAGTTTTCACGACGGCGAGGGGACATAGTCCCTCAAACAGAAAATCCAGCCCCACTATCTTTCCTACAGTCTGTCTTCTAGCCTTCTCCTCAACTCTCTCCCAGAAGGCTTAGCATCGATGCTTTATATAGTTCTGAATCTATCTCCCTCTAGTGGTTGATTTGGATATAACCTTAACCCTTACAGTTCTGTACATTTCTCACAATGTCACAACCTCCAAGCTTCCTTCCCTCTCCAAGGTCTGGAAAGGTGGTATTGCCTCCCAAGCCCCTGCCCACCCCTCCCAAAAGAACCCCGGCTTCCACCTCCCTAACATCACCGGTTTCCATCCTTGTGTTAAAGCATCTCCTGTTGAAACCTGAAACACCCAAACTTGGTCACCTCTACACAACCATTCCAATTCTCTCCGGTCTGACCTTCCATCCCCCTACTGTAGCCTTCAGCTCGTGTAGTTCTGGTGCCCGTATCCTTCCTGGCACCAGTGCCCACTCATTTTTAGTCTACCCTCGTTAATAACTCCAGCTTTGGGTTCAGTTCCATCCAATAAGGACACTATATGAATGTAGGTGTCTGATGTAGATTTTGTTGCTGACTTTGTTCAGCTTCATTTAACACTCTGGTTTCACCAATGATACAAGATGCACTGTGACAACTTGCCAACGCTCCTTCGACAGCACCTTCTGCAACTTGTGACCTCTACCAACTGGAAGGACACGGGCCAGCAGATACCTGGGAACCCCACCGCCTGCAAGCTCCCCTCACGCCAGCCTGACTTGGAAAGATATCGCCGTTCCTTCACTGTCGCTGGGTCAAAATGCTGCAACTCCCTTCCTAACAGCACTGTAGGTGTACCTCCACCACATGTAAGAAGTCTTAAAACACCAGGTTAAAGTCCAACAGGTTTGTTTCAAATCACGAGCTTTCGGAGCGCAGCTCCTTCCTCAGGTGAATGTCCTCAGGAAGGAGCTGTGCTCCGACAGTTAGTGATTTGAAACAAACCTGTTGGACTTTAACCTGGTGTTGTAAGATTTCTTACTGTGCCCACCCCAGTCCAATGCTGGCATCTCCACATCATCTACACCACATGGAGTGCAGAGATTCAAGAAGGCCACCTTTTCAAGGGCAATGGGCGATGGACAATAACTGGTGTTTTGCCAGTGAAGTGCGCACCCCAAATTTAAAAAATGGTAATTGAATACCTAATGTTGTGCTGTGAGATTTGTAAACTTTTCCTTTCTACATTAAACTTCTCTAAGTTTGCACAAGGTTATTGTCCTCGGACTGATTCTTCTCTACCTTTTGGCACACCCATATCTTTCTCACCGGGAGGCTGAAGATTGACTGGACATATCTTACCCACCCTAAGAGCAGTTCAATTCTCCGTGGTGCCCTGCAAGGTACTGCCATTGCAAATTCTTCTTCCTTTTTATGATTTCTGATGTCTAAAGTTCAATTGGTGCTGTATTGTTATGGGCCAGGGTTTAGAGAACCCCAAAGTGTATCATGGAGTTCACCTGACCCACAACTTTGAATAGATTGTGGTATGGGGAGCACACGGCCCACTCTACAGGTGTGGTACAGCAGAAATGGAGAAGTATTTTTCAAAGCAAAATAATGTTTATTCTATGAACTCAAGTTAACCTTTTTGAAACATACAGTGAACATCTTAGCAACCATCAATTCAAATACAACCCCCAAAGAATACAACAGTAAGTAATCCGTAAACTGTCCTTTTAACATCCAGAAGACTTTTTAAAAAACCTTTAAACAGAAGCACATTAGGTTTACATTCACTACTGAGAACATTTATAATTCTGAATTCACCAAATGATCGAGAGATACTCTTTTGATGGCAGAGAGAACAGCAGTACACCTGCTCTGTCTGGCTTCAGCTCCAACACTGAAAACGAAACTAAAACACACCCTGCAGCAAACAGCTCAGCTCCACCCCCTCTCTGACATCATTGCAGTAATAAACACCCATTTCTTAAAGGTACTTTCACTACAGATATTTATACACACACCCATTTGTAAACACACATTTCTTAAAGGTACTCTCACATGACAGTATAAGTTTGAGACTTTTTGACAAAAGATCTCAGAGAGAATTGTAGTGTTGCTACGCAGCGTCTGCTGTGCTCTGCCGTCTGCCTTTCGACATGTCGCTTGCGTTGTGTCACAAATTAGGTGCGAAAATGTTCAGCAATGTGGAGCCATCTGTAGTGCTAATTTACACAGAGGTACGACTCCGTGAACAGGGTGACAATTTATAAGGAAATTAACCGAAGGCCCCAATTAATAAGTGTTTTGTAAATTGAAGGAAACGAGAGGATTCTGAAAGCTGTGTCTTAACACGTGGAACAATTAAACTATAGTTAACCATAGAGCGGGAACTGTTTATAAATGAAATAATGTAGGCATAATCAGGGAAATATTATTATCAAATATGCTGTGTTTAGAATCTCTTAGAAACAGCAAAAGGTTAAACTGGGAGGACAGGTTGCATAAACATTCAGGTCTCACTGCCTTGTGACGTAAGTAAGCAGGTGACTGTTTCTTCCCATTTGTCTTGGTCGTGTTTAGAAGGTTAAAGGGGAACCATTTTGAGGTGTATAAAATGGTGAAGGAATCATAGAATCTCTACAGTGCAAAAGGAGGCCATTCAGCCCATCGTATCTTCACAGGTCTTCTGCAAGAGTACCCCACTTCGGCCCAATTATCTGCCCAATCCCCATAATCTCCCTACGGGCAATTTAGCACTGCCAATCCACCTAACCTCCACATCTTTGGACTGTGAGAGGAAACTGGAGCACCCGGAGGAAGCCCAAGCAGACGCAGGGAGAAGGTGACACACCAACAGTCACCCGAGGTCGGAATCGAACCCGGGTCCCTGGCACTGTGAGGCAGCAGTTTTTTAAAAATTCATTTATGGGGCGTGGGCATCATTGGTTTGGCCAGCATTTATTGGCCATCCCTCGTTGCCCTTCAGAAGGTGGTGTAGGGCAGCACGGTGGTGCAGTGGTTAGCATTGCTGTCTCACGACACCGAGGTCCCAGGTTCGATCCCAGCTCTGGGTCACTGTCCGTGTGGAGTTTGCACATTCTTCCCGTGTTTGTGTGCGTTTCGCCCCCCACAACCCAAAGTTTATTGCAGGACCCCTTTTGTCAAAGTGACCCACGCAGACCTTCTCTTGATTAACCCGCATCATGGCGCTAAGAATGTGTTGGGTGAGGTAAGAATAAGAAGGGAAGGAGACAATGGTTATGAAGAAGTCTCTGTATTGCTGTTTGCCAGGAGCATTGAGATATGTTAATGCAAGGGGTCATGAGTGTGCAGAAAGGTGTTCACTAACATCCAAATTCCCCATCACTCACCTGCCGAAAAGAAAAGGATTAAAATTGTGTTTTAATAGATGTTACGATCCTCTGGGATTTTCTTTAAACTTAGTTTCCCACTGGCAGTAGTAATTTTATTTGCATTAATTCATGGGATGTAGGCATTGCTGATTGGGCCAGCATTTGTTGCCCATCCCTAATTGCCCTTGAATGGAGTGTCTTTCAGACGACAGTTAAGAGTGAACCACATTGCTGTGGATCTGGAGTCACATGTAGGCCAGACCAGGTAAGGACGGCAGATTTCCTTCCCTAAATGACATCACTGCAGCCGGTAAGAACCCACCAGAGTTGGAGATGACTCCTGGCGAGCATTCAATTTCTTCACTGTAACAAATTTCCATGACTTCCCTCCTTAACATCGCAACTTGTGTTCATTTATCCCTTAATATTGAAGAAGGCAGGTAGAAAATGGCAGACAGTTCTTTGATGATGACAAGACCTACTTTTGCTTGTACAGAGGTCCCATGGAATGAATAAACAGGAGATCTCAGATTCACCACATTGGAGACCTTGATTCATCAGGGGAAACATCCTCATCCATTTTTCAGATACATTGGGGGCAATTCCATGGGTTTCATAGTGGGAGGTGCCTTCCTGAATGTGATTTTTTTCAGTACTTTTCTATCTTGGTTTGATGTTTAGCTATAAACTGCACAAGCAAGATTACTTATCGAAAGCATCACCTATGTTAGACTACAAGTGATGGATCAGTCCCCACTGGGTTTGAATGAGCCTAACAGTCTCATAAAATGAGAAAGAAAGGGCTTGCAATTATATAAATGTCTATCACATTCTCATGGCATCGTAAGATGGTTTACAATCAATAGATTATTTCTGAAGTGCTGCCAGAATTGCAATGTAGGCAAATGCATCATAGAATTGCTACAGTGCAGAAGGAGGCCATTCGGCCCATCGGGTCTGCACTAACCCTCCAAAATAGTACCCTACCTAGATCCAATCCCCGCTCCATCCTTGTAACCCCATGGAGCGGCACGCTGTGCAGCGGTTAACACTGCTGCCTCACGGCGCCGAGGACCCGAGTTTGATCCCGACCCTGGGTCACTGTCCATGTTGAGTTTGCACATTCAAGGGCAGCACGGTGGGGCAGTGAATAGCACTGGGACTACGGCGCTGAGGACCCGGGTTCGTATCCCAGCTCTGGGTCACTGTCCGTGTGGAGTTTGCATATTCTCCCCGTGTCTGCGTGGGTTTCCACCCCCACAACCTAAAAGATGTGCAGGTTAGGTGGATTGGCCAAGCTAAATTGTCCCTTACTTTGAAAAAAAAAAGTGGATACTCTAAATTTTTTTTTAAAGTTTGCACATTCTCCCTATGTCTGCATGGGTCTCACCTCCACAACCCAAAAAGATGTGCAGGGTAGGTGGATTGAACATGCTAAATTGCCCCTTAATTGGAAAAAAAAAGAATTGGGTACTCTAAATTAAAAAAGAGATCTCTGTAACCCCACCTAACCATTGTACATTAAGGGGCAATTTTAGCACGGCCAATTCACCTAACCTACACATCTTTGGACTGTGGGAGAAAACCGGAGCGCCCGGAGAAAACCCATGCAGGCACGGGGAGAACGTGCAAACTCCAGACAGTTGCCCGAGGTCGGAATTGAAGCCGCATCCCAAACCATTGAGCCACCGCGCCACCCCTCAGCCAGTCTGAGCCCAGTAACATAGCCACCTCATCTGCTTTTTTTGGCTGTGTTGACTGAGGGATGGAGACTGGTCAGGACACTGGAAGACGTCCTTTCCCTCCTCGCAATGGTGGCTTGGAATCCTTCGCAACCACCATCAAGAAAATGTCAGTGGGGGGGAGAGGGAGGGAATGTGGGTTAGATATGCTTATAATGCGAAGCAAACCTTTGCATGTTCTCTTGATGTAATCATTTCTGGCAAAAGCCAAAATGAAGAGTACCACAGTGGAACTGGAGGACGCCTTCATTCTCAACACCTACTGCATCATTTCTGAATCCAATGAGTTTGATCCAACCATTTTCTTCTGATTTTTTTTTAGAAAGATCAGAGGAGTGGGTTATTCTAGTGAATCCATCAAATGCATATTAAATTCAACTGGGGCACAGAAAATGGCACACACAGGATCAATACAACTCGGGACGCGTGGGGCCAGTTTGCCCCCTTTAACAGAAGAAATAAAATCGCCTGTAAACCAGAGGTTGGAATGTGCGGCTGCCCTCGCAGTCAGGGCTGACTTGTATCCAGACCCTTGCAAGAGAACCTGAGGCCACAATAACGCTCACACACACACACACAAACCAGAGGCTTATAAATAACCTCAGACCACCCTTAAGTAAAAGGCGAGCATTTAATTATCGCTAACAAAATGAGTCGGAACAGCATCACTGCTGCTATATTGAGCGTCCCCCCGTCTGTGAGCACGTTCGTGCCGCACGGAGCCCAGTCCCGGGGCTGGAGGTTTCAGCACGCTGGCCAGCTCCTTGGCTAATTGCAGTCTTCCCCCTCTGCAAGGAAACCTCTCTCTACCTCACTCTCTCTCTGCTCGTGTGGCTGCGGGGGGAAAGAAGGGGGTTGGGGAGGAAAGAAGCTCGGTTTGTGTTTCTGTTTTGTTGTCTTGTTGCATTACTGTCGATTATTTTCTGAGTGTGTGCATTTCCCTAACCCACCTCCCCCTCCCCGTTTATCTAGTGGGTACATGTGTGTGTGCAGAGCCCCGCCCCCCCCCCCCCCCCCGTTAATCCAGTGGGTACATGTGCCTCTCTGTTTGTGTATGGGTGCCTGTGTGATTGTATGTGTATGTATGTGTCCGTGTGCATGTGTGTGTATGTTTATGTGTGTGTGGGTGGGTGTATGTGTGTGTGTGGATGAGTTTGTGTATGTGTGTGTGTGGATGTATGTGTGGGTGTGTGTATGTGTAGGTTTGTGTGTGTGTGTATGTTTACGTGTGCGTACGTATGTGTGTGTGTCTATGTGTGTGTATGTGTGTGGGTATGTGTGTGTGTATGTGGGTGTATGTGTGTGTGCATGTGTGTGTGTGTATGTCTGTGTGGGTGTGTGTGTGTGTGGGTGTGTATGTGTGTGTGTGGGTGTGTGTGTGGGTATGTGTGTGGGTGGGTGTATGTGTGTATGGGTGAGTGTGTGTATGTGTGTGTGTGGATGTATGTGTGGGTGTGTGTGTATGTGTGTGTGTGTGGGTGAGTGTGTGTGTATGTGTGTGTGTGGGTGAGTTTGTGGTTATGTGTGTGTCTGTGTATGTGTGGGTGAGTGTGTGTATGCATGGATGTATGTGTGGGTGGGTGTGTGTGGGTGGGTGTGTGTATGGGTGGGTGTATGTGCTGGTGTGTGTATGTATGTTTGCCTGTGTGTGGGTGAGTTTGTGTGTATATGTGTGTGTGTATGTGTGTGTGGGTGAGTGTGTATGTGTGTGTGTGGGTAAGTATGTGTGGGTGTATGTGTGGGTGTGTGTGTGTATGTGGGTGAGTGTGTGTATGTGTGGGTGTATGTGTGTGTGTGGGTAAGTATGTGTGGGTATGTGTGTGTGTGAGTGTGTGTATGTGTGGGTGGGTGTGTGTGTGGGTAAGTATGTGTGGGTGTGGGTGTGTGGGTAAGTATGTGTGTGTGTATGTGGGTGTGTGTGTATGTATGTGTGTGTGTGGGTGAGTGTGTGTGTATGTGTGTTTGTGTGTGTGGGGGTAAGTATGTGTGTGTGTATGTGTGGGTGTGTGTGTGTATGTGCGTGGGTGAGTGTGTGTGTATGTGTGGGTGTATGTGTGTTTGTGTGGGGGTAAGTATGTGTGGGTGTATGTGTGTGGGTAAGTATGTGTGGGTGTATGTGGGTGTGTGTGTATGTGTGTGTGTGGGTGTGTGTGTGTATGTGTGGGTGTATGTGTGTTTGTGTGTGTGTGGGGGTAAGTATGTGTGGGTGTGTGTGTGTGTATGTGTGTGGGTGAGTGTGTGTGTATGTGTGGGTGTATGTGTGGGTGTGTGTGTGTGTGGGTGAGTGTGTGTGTATGTGTGGGTGTGTGTGTGTTTGTGTAGGGGTAAGTATGTGTGGGTGTATGTGTGTTTGTGTGTGGGGGTATGTGTGTGTGTGTGTGTATGTGTGTGGGTGAGTGTGTGTGTATGTGTGGGTGTATGTGTGTTTGTGTGGGGGTAAGTATGTGTGGGTGTGTATGAGTGTGTATGAGTGTGTGTGTATGTGTAAATGCTAAAACCAGTGCTGGGGTTTGTTTGGGTTTTTTTGGGTGAGCTGGTGATGACGCTAGCATTTTTATTCCACTCCTTGTTCCTGAGCAGGAGCGGCAGCAGTCCGGGTGGAAGGCAAATCCGCTAAACGGGAGAGAGAGAGAGAGAGAGACCTCTCCACCGAGACAAACCGACTCCCGTGCGAGACCCAGGAGAACCCCCCCCCCCACACACCCTCTCCCTCCTCCCGTCCTCCTCGCCGTCAGTCTCGTCAGGCAAAGGGGGTAGGGGGCCACCCTCGCTGGCTATCCAGGATGTGACTTGCAGAAGGTAACGATGCAATTTCTTAACCATCAATCCTTTACACAGAGAGAGAGAGAGAGAGATGAAATAAATAACACGCCTGCCATCCCTTCCTTTCTAGAGCCACAAGGCATCGCATGTAAAATGCAATGTTCTAAATAGACAATTATGTCAATGCTGAGTTCCGAGGTAGTGTAAATAGCCACGAGGAAGTGATTTCAGAGGGAATGGGAGAAGGGGAGCTTTGCATTTCCAAATTGGAAGGTGCATCTTAGACCTTGGAAGATTTATGTTTAGATTTCAATGCATTGTGCATGTCTCTACGCGGGTGTGTGCGTGTGCGTGTGTTTAAAACAACACACCACCAAGAACAGGTCAAATCATCGAGGCCTTGAAACTTTAACAGCAGCCAGAGAGATAATCCAGATTCGAATGTGTCAACAAGCTCGCGAGTGACCAGAGGGACGCTTGCAGTGTGTGTCTGGGCAGACCTACCTCCGAATTTGGGATGTCAGCCTCGTCTTAGGGGGAGCGGTGCGATCTTTAAACAGGAATTCATCAATATTCCGGGGGTGGTGGGCCAAGTGGTGTTGGGGGGCGGGGGGAGATCAGTTTCTCCTTCGCTCAAATGTTTATTGAGGGGAAGGGGCCGGAAATCAGGGTTAATTCCATTCATTGTCTCTCACTGTTGGAACTTAATCTTTTAGCTCGCCCAGCACACAGATTTGGGGGAGAAAATACCTATTCAACATCAATTTGGTGATAATCCTCACATTGGTGAAGATGGTTAAGAAGAAGCTCGGGGCAGCACGGTGGCTCAGTGGGTTAGCCTTGTAGCCTCACGGCGCCGAGGTCCCAGGTTCGATCCCGGCTCTGGGTCACTGTCCGTGTGGAGTTTGCACATTCTCCCCACGTTTGCGTGGGTTTCGCCCCCACAATCCAAAGATGTGCAGGTTAGGTGGATTGGCCACGCTAAATTGCCCCTTAATTGGAAAAAATGAATTGGGTACTCTAAATTTTTAAAAAAGAAGCTCACCTCTCCTGGAGTAGCCGCGAGAACTCCTTTCCTGGTTGTGGCATTGCACAGGGGAGCTCCAGGAGTATGTGTGAGGGAAGCGAGTCGTGGATTGCATTTGGTAGAATTCCACCTGACACGGAGTAATAGTTGGGGAGAAAAATCTTGCTCACCTTCTCCCTGGCATTATACCGAAACAGACCATTTGAATCAGCAGAATGACAGGAATTCATATTCCAGTTGTGTCTGATATCATTTAAGATAAACTTTATCCAGGTCAGGTTCTTTTTCCTGCCTTCTCTTCCCTCTCCCTCTCTTTTGCTCTTTTCCCCTCTCTTCCCCTTCCTCCCCATCTCTCTCTCTCCCTACCTTCCCCCTTCTCCTTGGCTAACTATTCCCCACAATTTTCACCTCTGAGTCCAATGAGCATAGAGCCGACCATTCGGTTGCATTGTAATAAACAATATTAATTCATTAATGAGAGTGGCAAATGATCTGACTGGTTAAGTCAGCGAGCATATCCGTGGGTGATGGATGACAGTGTCTGAGAACAGTTCACTGTTCCTATTATACTTATTTTGTGTGTGGTTTATTTTTTTGAGCTGAAAGATCCCACGGGTGGCATGGTGGCGCAGTGGTTAGCACTCCTGCCTCAGGGCGCTGAGGACCTGGGTTCGATCACGGCCCCGGGTCACTGTACGTGTGGAGTTTGCACATTCTCCCCCTGTTTGTGTGGGTCTCACCTCCACAATCCAAAGATGTGCAGGTTAGGTGGATTGGCCATGCTAAATTGCCCCTTAATTCGAAAAAATGAATTGGGTATTCTGAATTTATTTATAAAAAACAAATATGTCCCACGGTTTCACACAGGTGCATTGAAGATATGGTACATGTTGCCCATCCCTTGCTTCCTCTGTCCCGCCATTCACGGCCGTGCCTTCACCAGCCTAGCCCCTAAGGCATGGAATTCCCTCCCTAATCCCCTCCACCCCTCTTATCCGTTTAACATTCTGCTCAAAACCGGCCTCTTTGACCATCAGCCATAACATCTCCTTCTTTGACAGTCAATCGTCCCCTGATTGGGCAGCACAGCAGCCCAGTGGTTAGTACAGTTGCTTCACAGCTCCAGGATCCCAGGTTCGATTCCCGGCTTGGGTCACTGTCTGTGCAGAGTTTGCACGTTCTCCCTGTGTCTGCGTGGGTTTCCTCTGGGTGCTCCGGTTTCCCCCCACAGTCCAAAGACGTGCAGGTTAGGTGGATTGGCCATGATAAATTGCCCTTAGTGCCCAAAGAAGGGTTAAGTGGGGGTTACTGGGTTACGGGGATAGGGTAGATACGTGGGTTTGAGTGGGGTGTTCTTTGTAAGGGCCAGTGCAGACTCGATGGGCCGAATGGCTTCCTTCTGCACTGTAAATTCTATGATTCTATGATTGCACAGCACTTTGGGGCACCTTGCCACATTGTTAGTGCCAAATCAATGCAAGTATTTATCAGAATTCCTACAGAGCAAAAGGAGGTCATTCGGCCCATTGAGTCTGCACCGGCCCTCCGCAAGAGCACCCTAGCTAGGCTCACATCCCCACCGTATTAACCCAGTATCCCCACATATCCTTTTGGACACTGAGGGGCAATCCACCTAACCTGCACATGCGGGAGGTAACCGGAGCACCCAAAGGAAACCCGTGCCGACCAGGGGAGAAAGTGCAAACTCACAACAGGCAGTCACCCGCGGCCGGATTTGAACCCAGGTCCCTGGCGCTGTGAGGTAGCAGTGCTAACAGCTGTGCCACCGTCCTGCCAGGGCATGCCGCAGTGCCGCAGGTGACCTGACTGCACGCACATGGCAGCAGTATGTATTTCTCGTTCTTTATCCTCCTTTGGCAAGGGCACGGGATTGGCAAACCATCTGCACGCATTCACTCCCTCCAGTGCCAGCCTTCTGCAAGATGCACTGCAGGAACTCAACAACGCTCCTTCGACATTACCTTCCAAACCCCACGACCTCTACCATCTAGCGGGACAAGGGCAGCAGACACATGGGAACCCCACCAAGTTCCCCTCCAAGTCAAACACCATCCCAACCTGGAAATATATCCCCACACACACACACACACCTGCACCCAAATAAAGTGAACTTGTCTTTGCAACCACAACCAAGCCCAAGTGAAAGGACTTGGGCTCTTGCAGGTGGAGTTATGCCTCTCAGCTTTAGGGCGCTCAGGATTTTGATCCAAACACCAGTTAAAGGGCTCGCAGCCCAGTGAAACAGAAATGACATTTTGCGTGTTTCAGTTATTCAAAGTTAGCGGGCCGGTGTATTATATGATTAATGATGAGGCTTTGTTTCTGGAGATTTAGAGTTGGTTAGGAAATGCACCACAGCTGTCAGGTCGTAATTTAATGCAGTCAATTATCATTTTTGATTTCACTGCACAGCAGGGGTGCATCGAAATTATCCTCACCGTGCAATAAATAAAAATCATTTCCTGGATAGGTTGAAACTGCATGCTCGGAAGGAACTGCGCAAAGAATACTGAGGTTTTCTTTCGATGTATATATTATTTTTCAAAGTTAATTTCGGGTAAACTCTCCAACTGCAGGCTTCCAGTCTGGATACTCGTCCACTGGGACGATAGGCATGAGTGTGGAAGGAATATGTGGATATACCCATGGGGTAAATGAAGAGGGTGGAGAGAGAAACAGAGCTCGCGATTCCAGTCAAAATAACTTTTCTTCAGCAGTGAAAGCTGCTCTGAAGAAGACTCATACAGACTCGAAACGTTAACTCTGTTTCTCTCTCTCCGCAGAATCTACCCGACCTGCCGAGTATTCCCAGCGTTTTCTGTTTTTATTTCAGATCCGCAGCATCTGCAGTATTTTGCTTCTGATTAAATTAAGAGGGGCAACGACGCCAGCATAGGTGAGTTGGGCCGAATGGCCTTTCCATGTGCCGGGGGCTGTGTATGACATTAGAAAATTGTATGTTACAGTCCATAATGTGTTAGCCACTGGGTGAAAAGTCAGGGCCAGCTCTTGTAAAATGTGGCCTTTGGAAAATGCATCATTCTGTTCCGTTTCTATGCTCAACACTTTATTAACTCGGCACCTTGCTCTCGTGCCCACATGTCTGTCCTTGGCCTGCTGCAACGCTCCAGTAAGGCCTGGGCCTGGCGCAAACTGTAGGGGCCGCATCTCATCTTCTGATCAGGCACTTTACAGCCCTCAGGACTCAACATTGAGTTCAGCAATTTTAGACTAGCTTCAACGTAGTCCGGCAGTCCACGGTGCATCGTTGAAGCCACTTAAGTTGCCCTCCAAGCCGCACACCAAAGCCCCTTTGATAGCACCTTCAAAACCCACAATCTCTGCCATCTGGAAGGACAAGGGCGGCGGACACAGGGGACCATCACCACCTGGAAGTTCCCCTCCAAGCCAAGCACCATGCTGACTTGGGAATATAATGGCCTTTCCTTCACTGTCGCTGGGTCAAAATCCTGGAAGGTCCCCCCACCCCACGCCGCTAACAGCACCGTAGGTTTACCTACACCACATGGGCTGCAGCGGTTCAAGAAGGTGAATTAGGGATGGGCAATAAATGCCCAATAAATTCACATCCCGTGAAATTATTTTTTAAAAATCAGGTGATATTCGGACAAGTAAGCCTGGTCAAACAAGGTAGCTGTTTAGGTGTGGGGAGTTGGAAGACGCTGAGAGACAGAGAGGTTTAGGGAGGGAATTGCAGACTGCATTGTTGTAGCAGGTTTGATCAAGGCCCCTTTCAGAAAGTACCTTCAGTAAAATCCCATGTGGCATCTCCCTAATCATTCCTGTTAAATAGGGGGGGAATCTTCCTATTAAATAACTTTTCGAATAAGGGGTCTCATCATCAGGCCCCCTTTGATAGAGTGAATATCCCTATCTGGAGTCATTCCTTTTGAATCATGAAGAACAGTTCATTTACCTGTGTTGACAGTTCTGAGAAGGAGGTTGACGGGGAATGAGTAATCAGCGCTGATATGACATCATTGTTATTTTGTGATGCCGGTTAATATTACAAATGCCCCAGGAATGACCAAATCTGGATTTAACTTCTCCTTTAGGGCCTCTCCTTCCCCTGTCCCATCATCCCAGTATTGTATCCCAGATCGTGAGATCCATCTTTTCATTAAAATTCTCCCTCCAGGTGATACCTGCTGGTAATAGTGCGATTGAGGGCTGGACCGATCCTCTCCCCCCTGTGCTACATGTAATCAATCCCAAATCCGTCCATTTGTACATGCACCCAGGGATTTCCCACTGCTGGTGCACAGAGGCGTTCCCCGCATTTCGAGAGAGGGAGTGGGAGAGGCTGAGCGGAGAGGAACGCTCCTATGGGATGGGAGAGAGATTAATCAAAAAGAAAGACTTGCATTCATACATCCCAACCTCAGGAGCAGACCGTTCAGCCCCTCATAGAACATACAGTGCAGAAGGAGGCCATTTGGCCCATTGAGTCTGCACCGACCCACTTAAGCCCTCATTCCGTCCTATCCCCGTAACCCAATATCCCGTCCGAACCTTTTTGGACACTAAGGGCAATTTAGCACGGGCAATCCACCTAACCTGCACGTCTTTGGACTGTGGGAGGAAACCGGAGTACCCGGAGGAAACCCACGCAGACACGGGGGAGAACGTGAAGACTCCGCACAGTCGGTGACCCAGCGGGGAATCGAACCTGGGACCCTGGCGCTGTGAAGCCACAGTGCTAGCCACTTGTGCTACTGGCTGCTCTGCCTGTTGATAAGATCTGATTGTGGCTTTAACTCCACTTTGCTGCCTCCTCCCCACCCCCCAGTAACCCCTGACCCCCCAGAAATCTGATCCAGCTCAGATTTGAAGATATTTAGTGATCCAGCCCCCCCCCCCCCCCCCTCCCCCGGAGGAGAGAATTTGAAAGACCCACCACCCGCTGAGGGAAGAAATTCCTCCTCATCTCCATCTTAAGTGGGAGACCCCCCCTTCAAGATAGTTCTACCTCAATACCAGATCGCCGCGCTCTCCAGATCCCTCGATGCCTTTAGAGTCTAGAAATCTACCTGTTCCTTCTTAAATACAGTCAGTGACTTGGGGCTCCACAGCCTTCTGTGGTGGAGAATTCCACAGGCTCACCATCTCTGAGTGAAGAAATGTCTCCTCATCTCCGTCCAAAATGGCTGACCCCATATCCTGTGGCTGTGACCCCTTGTTCTCGACAGATCCCCCCCCACCCCCCACAACGCAACATCCCTGAATCCACTCTGCCAGAACTTTATACGTTTCAATCAGATCCCCCCTCATTCTTCTGAACCCCAGCGAATACAGGCCCAGTCGACCCCATCTCTCCCCACACGACGAACCTGCCGTCCCAGGAATCAGTCGGGCGAAACTTTGCTGCGCTCCCTCTATGGCGAATAGAGGGTGCGATCTAACCAAATGGGAATTGTGTCCCACAGCGAGCATGTTTAACCACCTGTTTCCCGGCACTGGTAGCGCAGAGAGGCACAACGCTATCTAACGTGACGCCGGGTAAATACGGGGCCTCAGCAAGGAACGCCCCATACTCAGCCCCGTTTTCTTCACTGAGGAGCTCTGTCCGCGGGAACTCGGCGTACATAGAACATATAACAGTACAGCACAGAACAGGTCCTTCGGCCCTCGATGTTGTGCCGAGCAATGATCACCCTACTCAAACCCACGTATCCACCCTATACCCGTAACCCAACAATCCCCCCATTAACCTTACACTACGGGCAATTTAGCATGGCCAATCCACCTAACCCGCACATCTTTGGACTGTGGGAGGAAACCGGAGCACCCGGAGGAAACCCACGCACACACGGGGAGGACGTGCAGACTCCACACAGACAGTGACCCAGCCGGGAATCGAACCTGGGACCCTGGAGCTGTGAAGCATTTATGCTAACCACCATGCTACCGTGCTGCCCCAATGAAATGAAAATCGCTTATTGTCACAAGTGGGCTTGAATGAAGTTACTGTGAAAAGCCCCTAGTCGCCACATTGCGGTGCCTGTCCGGGGAGGCTGATACGGGAATCGAACCGTGCTGCTGGCTTGCCTGGTCTGCTTTCAAAGCCAGTGATTTAGCCCACTGAGCTAAACCAGCCCCTAAGCGAGAGATTAGCTGATTTAGCCCACTGAGCTAAACCAGCGTAGCGAGAGATCAGGACGCCATTTTTAAATGGGGTCCCCTCAGAGTGCAGACAGGGGCTCGGTTTAACATTTCCACCACAAGGCGACATCTGTGACAGTGCAGGGCTCCCTCAGTGCTGCAGTGGGAGCGTCAGGCTGGGATTTATGTTCTCCTGATGAACAGGGTCAGTACAGGCAGAACCCTGGAAGCCTGGTCACCTGCCAGTCCTTTCAGCCAAGTAAGGGATGAAAAAGGGAAATTTATTTTTAATCTTGGGAGGGCAGGTCAATAATTACTGGCTGCGCTCTGTTGACACTTGTTTGGTACATACATTTTTATCAAGACTCAATTGGCTAACTCTCGATTAATGTGGACCTGCAGGTGGACGCAAAGCACCTTTTTAATTTGACTGACCAAAAGCCCATTTTGTGGCCTCTTTCTTTTCATTCTTGGGAAGTGGACATTGTTGGCTCGACCAGCATTTCGTGCACATCCCTCGTTGCCCTTGTGAAGGTGCTGGTGAGCCGCCTTCTTGAACCGCTGCAGTCACTGCGCTGTTAGGGAGGGTATCCCTGGATTTTAACCCAGTGACAGTGAAGGAACGGCCGATATTTTCCCAGGATGGCGAGTGACTCGGAGGGAAACGCCCAGGGGGCGGTGTTCCCTTGTGTCTGCTGCCTTGTCCTTCTAGATGGTAGAGTTTGCGGGTTTGAAAGGTGTCTTGGTGAGTGCCTCAGTGCCTTAGGGGGCAGCACGGTAGCATGGTGGTTAGCATAAATGCTTCACAGCTCCAGGGTCCCAGGTTCGATTCCCGGCTGGGTCACTGTCTGTGTGGAGTCTGCACGTCCTCCCCCTGTGTGCGTGGGTTTCCTCCGGGTGCTCCGGTTTCCTCCCACAGTCCAAAGATGTGCGGGTTAGGTGGATTGGCCATGCTAAATTGCCCGTAGTGTCCTAATAAAAGTAAGGTTAAGGGGGGGTTGTTGGGTTACGGGTATAGGGTAGATACGTGGGTTTGAGTAGGGTGATCATGGCTCGGCACAACATTGAGGGCCGAAGGGCCTGTTCTGTGCTGTACTGTTCTATGTTCTATATAGATGGTCAGGCAGCATGGTGGCGCAGTGGGTTAGCCCTGCTGCCTCACGGCGCCGAGGTCCCAGGTTCGATCCCGGCTCTGAGTCACTGTCCGTGTGGAGTTTGCGCATTCTCCCCGTGTGTTTGCGTGGGTTTCACCCCCACAACCCAAAGGTGTGCAGGGTAGGTGGATTGGCCACACTAAATTGCCCCTTAATTGGAAAAAATGAATTGGATGCTCTAAATTTATTTTAAAAAATAATCTTATAAATGGTCCACACTGTGCGCCGGTGGTGGAGGGAGTGAATGCTTAAGGTGGTGGATAGGTTGCTTTTCAAGCAGGTAGCTGTGCTTTGAATGAAGTTGAATCCTCACAATCCTCATTGGGATTGGTAAACTCACTAATACATTCAATGATGCCATCTGCGCTAGACTATTGAGACAACATGTTACTCTCTTAATAATCAATAGCCAATATATTGTGAACAAGACAAGAATCATTGTGTATAATTGAAAAACATAATTGCTTATCATTAGAAATTCTGTCTTAATAGATAAGGGGCTTGATTCTCAGGATCCCAGCCGTGTGTTTCTTGGCTGTGCACCACTCGCTGGTGGAGTGATTCTATCTTCCCGCCGTTTGTCAATGGAATTTCCATTGTAACCACCCCATGCCGCTGGTAAACTAGCAGGCAGGGGGAACTGGCAGGAAAAGTGAATCGCAAAGACTGGAGAAATCCACCAAGATTAACATTAATAATGCCACCAGTGTATTGCATAAAAATCTGTGCATTTATGTGACACATTTGACACAGGGAGTGAAGAGATAGTAGAGGTTTTGGCGGGCTTAAAAGTGGACAAATCCCCAGGGCCAGATGAGTTGTACCCCAGGCTGCTGTGCAAGGCGAGGGAGGAGATTGCAGGGGCTCTGATCCAATTTTTAAGTCCTCTCTGGCCACAAGGGAGGTGCACAGTAAGAAGTCTTCCAACACCAGGTTAAAGTCCAACAGGTTTGTTTTGAATCACTAGCTTTCGGAGCACAGCTCCTTCCTCAGGTAAAGGGAGGTACCGGAGGGCTGGGGGACAGCTAATGTGGTTCCACTTTTCAAGAAAGGGGTTAGAGATAAACCAGGGTATTAAAGACCAGGGAGTCTCACGTCAGTGGTGGGGAAACTATTGGAGAACATTCTGAAGGAGAGAATCTATCTCCACTTGGAGAGGCAAGGTTTGATCAGCAATAGTCAGCATAGCTTTGTCAGAGGGAGGCCATGCCTAACAAATGTGATTGAATGTTTTGAGGAGGTGCCCAGGTGTATAGGTGAGGGCCATGCAGTTGATATGGATTTCAGCAAAGCCTTCGGCAGAGTCCCACTTGGGAGACTGACAACGAGGCTAAAAGGACATGGGATTCAGGGTAACGTGGCAGGTTGGATCCAAAATTAGCTTAGTGATAGGAGGCAGAGGATGGTGGTGGAAGGCTGTTTGTGTTACTGGAGACCGGTGTCCAGTAGCCTACCACATGGATCAGTGCTGGGTCCCGTACTGTTTGTGAGGTATAGAAAATATATTGAAGAAAATGTCGGGGGGTTGATAAGTAAGTTTGCAGATGACAGGAGGATTGGCCGGATTGACAGAAGGATTGGCCGGGTGATTGAGAAGGTCATGGGTTAAAGAGTAAAGACGGATTGGTCAGATGGGCAGATCAGTGCCAGATGGAATTTAACCCTGAAAAGAGCACTTTGGAAGGAGTAACATGACAAGGGAGAACTCAATAAAATGTAGGACACGAGGAAGCTCAAAGGGACAGATGGATCTTGGGATGTTTGTCCACAGATGCCTGAAGATAATTTAATAATTAATAATCTTTATTGTCACAAGTAGGCTTACATTAACACGGTAATGAAGTTACTGTGAAAATCCCCGAGTCGCCACACTCCGGCGCCTGTTCGGGTACACTGAGGGAGAATTCAGAATGTCCAATTCACCTACCAGCACGTCTTTCGGGACTTGTGGAAGGAAACCGGAGCACCCGGAGGGAACCCACGCAGACACGGGGAGAACGTGCAGATTCCGCACAGGCAGTGACCCAAGCCGGGAATTGAACCTGGCACTGTGAAGTCACAGTGCTACCCTAACTAGGGTAGTTAAGAAGGCATACAGGACACTAGCCGTTATCAGCTGTGGCATTGATTATAAGAGCAGGGAGGTTATGTTGGAGCTGTACAAAACTTGATTCGGCCACAGCTGGAGCACTGTGTTCAGTTCTGGTCATCCCACTATAGGAAAGATGTGATTGCACTGAAGAGGGTGCAGCGGATTTTCACCAGGATGTTACCTGGGATGGAGCATTTTAGTTGTGAAGAGAGGCTGGATAAGCTCAGGGCATTTTCTTTGGAGCAGAGAAGGCTGAGAGGGGGGACCTGATTGAGGTGTATAGGATTATGAGGGGCATGGACTGGGTGGATAGAAATCAGCCATTCTCCTCGGTTAAAGGGTCAGTAACCAGGAACAGAATTGTAAAATGAAAGACCAGGAGGTTTAGAGGGGATTTGAGGAAAAGTCCTTTCACCCACAGGGTGGTGAAATGCACGGCGCTGGGAGGGTGGTTGTGGCAGGAAACCTCACAATCTTTAAAAAGTACTTGGATGAACGTTTGAAATGTCATAATATTCAAGGCCATGGACCAGGTGCTGGAAAGTGGGATTGGTGTAGATTAGAGGAGTAGTTTATTTTGCCAGTGCAGGCTTGATGGGATGAAGGGCCTCTCTGGACTATATGATTATCTGATTTCATGACCTCAAAGCGGTCTACAGCCAATAAAGTGCTTTTAATATATAATATAATGTATAGTCACTATTGTCATGTGGGGTAAATATGGTGCATTTATTAATAGGGTTGTGTAGTAGTCATTAAATGTTATTATGATGAATACAATAAATATCTATTATTAATGCAATCAGCACTTTATTTTAATGGGATCACTACAGAGGAGAAGTGATACTATCAGTGCTGGTTAAGTGTAGTGCCTAATCTGTAAACACCAGAAGAGCACAATTTATCTTAGGTAATGTGGCAGTAGACACATAAAAACTGTCCTCAGGGCCCAAGTGGGTGCGTTAGAATTGGCCTGAGCCTTTCTGGCCCAGTGAAGAGATGAATGGGCCAGAGGCAGTGAATTGCTGTGGGTGGGTTCCGGGGACAGGGTGGGGATCAGCTAGGGCAGCGGTTGTCACCCTGCAAGAGGCCCAGGGATCTGCAACCTCAGAGTCCCTGTGGCCTCACCTGAGTACGATTTATCCAGCTGGGGGGGGGGGGGGGGGGGGGGGGGGGGGGGCATGGTGCAACCACCCTCCCCACTTTTTCTAGGACTGCTGGGGCATAGATCCGTGGCCTGGGTGTGGTTGAAGGAGACCCTTCGGGAGTAGGAAGTGTAAAATAGTAAGGAGAATAAATCCAAACTTTTCTACAGTCATCGCCTCCGAGTGGTCGCTTGCTTGAGACTTTACTCTGGTGACAAGGAGGCGCCATTTCCTCCAGACCGGGCCCGCCTCGGTTCGTCCTCAGGAAGCCTCCATTCAGGCAACAAACATGCCACTTATCGGTAATATAGAGGTGTTGGATGCCAAGACGGAGGATTGAGCGAATGCGCTATTTTCTTTGTCTGAATAACATAGTCAGGGACGACAGACAAGACGGTGACCCTCCTCGCGAATGCAGTGGGGCGACTTACAGCATTATCAAAAGTTTAACTTTTACCCGACTCACACCTGCCAGTTTGCGGAGCTCGTTACGCTGGTTGGCAACCATTTTGACTTGAAAACGCCGCTAACCGTTTGCCGTCTTCATTTCCACGTGGCTTCTCAACACCTGGGCGAACAGGTAACGGAAGTTCTGGGCTGTTTGCGAAAAGTCGCCGAGTTCTGTGAGTTCAGCCCGACATTACCTGCGGCGCTCAGAGACCGTTTGGTTTGCGAGATCAGAGATGGGGCGACCCAAGGACGTTTGTAAGGTGAAACTAATCTGGATCTGAAGAAAGCGACCGAGATTGCTTTGTCCCGGGAGGGCGCAGTACGCGGTGCCCAGGAGCTCTTCAGGAATGGCCATCCTGAACCTCGGTCGCCCAATATGGCGCGGAGTGCCTCTCTCCCGTGCTGCAGTTCCAGACTCCCACCCCTGGGGGTGCACTCTGGGTGACCAGGAGTGTTGGCAACTTTTTTCTGCCGAGAGACACTGTGGTTCCCACACACTGGGGGTTCCCTGATGCACGGGATGAACACGTTGGCATCACAGGGTATCGGGGGGGGCAGACAGGGTCAATGCTGAGAAACTCGGGGTCACAGCCTCAGAATAAAGTTTCAGCCATTTTGGATTCAGTCGGGAAAGAATTCATTGACTCAACGGGTTGGGAATGTTTGGAGTTCGCGAGCCTCGTGCGCTGTGGATGTCCAGTTAGTGACTATATTGAGGATAGAGGTCAATAGGTTTTCGGGTATTACGAGTATTAAGGGATATGGGGATCAAACCTGGGACCCTGGGGCTGTGAAGCAACAGTGCTAACCACTGCGCTACCTTGCCGCCCTTCAGAACTGCCCCAGCACTTCTTCAAAGGGTCACCCTGGGACCCTTCACCAGAGGGCACCCCCAGTTTAACATCTGACCCAGAGCATCCTCTGTGCAGCTCTCCCTCCGTGTCATACACACAGGTTGTTCGCTCAGGCCTCAGCAATGGCCCTGGAGCGCACAGCCTTGTGACTGAGAAGTTGAGTGTGCCAGCCACTGAGCCTTGGCCGGTGAGGGCACCTGGCGGGTTCCCTGGGCGCCGCACTGAATTACAGATGGTGCGCCCAGGTCCTGCAGCGAGCCTCACGCCAATAGCCTTCTGACAACAGAGGAGAGAGAGCTGCCAACTGAGCCAAGCTGGCATATTCAGAGATAAATGCTTGGCTGGTGGTTTTGTACAGTGGGAGTATTGACCGGTTGAAAGTAAATCGGTTAAAGTCAAATTCACACAGTGTGCGACACATGACGTGTTACAGCAGTCATTTCAAAGCTCAAGGGCAGGATTCTCTGTCCCGCCCGCCCCCCACCGGCAGCGGGATTCTCCATCCCGGCAGCTGGCCAATAGGGTGATCCATTGTGGCCCGCCCCCACGCCGTCGGGAAATCCGCGGCCGGTGAAGCGGACAATCCCACCGACGGAGTTTAATCAGCTTGATATTAAGGTAAAATTGAAACATACTTTTAAAATGTCCACTTTTAATCACCTCACGTTAACTTTGGAGAACTGACAGGGCAGCACGGCGGCGCAGTGGTTAGCTCTGCTGCCTCATTGCACCGAGGTCCCAGGTTCGATCCCGGCCCTGGGTCACTGTCCGTGTGGAGTTTGCACATTCTCCCCGTGTCTGCGTGGGTTTCGCCCCCACAACCCAAAGATGTGCCGGTTAGGTGGATTGGTCACGCTAAATTGCCCCTTAATTGGAAAAAATAATTGGGTACTCGAAATTTTAAAATAAAAAAAATAAACATAATTGCCCCTTAATTGGAAAAAAATGAATTGCGTACTCTAAATTTCTAAAATAAAACTGACATCTGCCTCTCTGGGAAACCCTGCACCCGCGTTACTTCAGTGAGGTTTAATTCCAGCTCCAGATTCGGTTTAGCACAGTTAGAGGCAGAAGTAAATCTTCCCTGCCCTGCTACAACTCGATCCTACTGATCCTACATGAGCCAGATTGCGGCCCCTCTGAGTGGGCCTACCAATTTCCTGGGAAACGGGAGCAGTTTTCCGCCCTTAGCCTGTGTCCACAAGGATTCAGATTGCCCAAATTCACCTTGCACGGGATGTTCAATAACTGGGCAAGACTTTCATCCATTGGCTCGAACTGATTGACAACAACGACTCATCAATTGACTAAGTGGTTCCATCGAGCTAAGTTAGGCCCTCAGGCCGCCCTTGAAGCCAGAGAGAAAAGGCTTGAAATGCATTTTAAACATTTGCGAATTACAGAATAACAATGAAAGTGGGAAGACAGTCAAGTATCTTAAACATTTAAACGTTCTCCAGTCACAAATTTTTTTTCGGCACCACGAGAGCAAAATGTTTGATAAGAGGATATAGTTTTATCAATTATTGTATTGAAACCTTAATTGTGCAACGCGTTTAGAAGTGTTATCAGTCCTTGAACTGCAGGCAGCATTGGTTTAGTGGAAGCGAGGACAGCACGGCGGCGCAGTGGTTAGCACTGCTGCCCCACAGCACCGAGGTCCCAGGTTCGATCCTGGCTCTGGGTCACTGTCTGTGTGGAGTTTGCACATTCTCCCCGTGTTTGCGTGGGTTTCACCCCCACAACCCAAAGATGTGCAGGGTAGGTGGATTGGCCACGCTAAATTGCCCCTTAATTGGAAAAATGAATTGGGTACTCTAAATTTAAAAAAGAAAGGTTTAGTGGAAGCAATCCCTCCTCTTAGTCCGAAGTTAACGGGTTCAAACTCTGCCCCAGAACAGCGAAGGAGGCCATTCAGGCCGTTGAATCCATCCCAGCTTTCTGCAAGAGAAATTGAGATAGTCCCTCAACCAAGGTAATTCTCTAATTTCCTTTGAAAACTGTGGCTGAATCTGCCCTCACCCCACTCTTAGATCCTAAACATGTACTGTGTAAAAATAATATTTTGCATCATCTTGTGCCAACACTTTAAATGAGTGTCGTCTGATTCCTGACCTTTCTGCCCATGGGAACAGTCTCTCTCGATTGACTCTGTCTGGAGCTATGGCTTTGAACCCCTTGACCAAACCTCCTATCAGCCAAGGAAAAGAGCTCCAGCTTCTCTAGTCTACTCTCGTAGCTGAAGTCTCCCACCCCTGCTGCCATTCCCGGGAATCTTTTCTGGACCCTTTCCGAAGCCTTCACATCAGTCTGTGAATCCTTCTTTTCCAGGGTTTCAATATGATAACCTCTTTTTATTCTTCAAAACGTATTTCCTAGAGTTTCGAAGATTGAGAGGTAATCTCATTGAGATTTACAAACTTCCCACAGGGTGTGACAGGGTGGTTATAGATAGGGGTCTGGATCCTCCGCTTTGAGACACCGACAGCGAGAATCGCGATCGGACGGGGAATCGCGTGGAATGAAATGAAATTTTGCACCCAACGCTGATTCCGCCACCATGTCGCTGGTTTGACGGTTCCCCTACCTGCGGAACGGCCTCCCCCCTCCCCCCCCCCAACTGTGGAGGAGCTGGACACAGTCCGCAGCTGCCAGGCGAGGTTGATGAAAACTCAGACGGCCTGTGACCGACACCGTTGGGAAGTCGGCCCATCGGGGGCGGTGCAGCAGGGGAGAGCCTCAGGTGACGTCCTGAGGCCGTCCCAATGGCGTACTGCGGACTCGGCGATTATGCCATTTTTGAGGGGGCGGAGCATCCAAACCCCCCCCCCTTCCTGATTTTGGCGTAAGAACGGGTTCTCCAGCCAATCACCGAACACGATTTCGCCGTTGGCCATCGAAGACTCCCGCCCTTAATCTCACAAACGGAGAATTCCGGCCTGGGTGTTTCCTCTGACTGGTGAAACTGGAACCACGCGGCCGTAATCTCAGAATAAAACTGAGATTGGGAGGAATTTCTTTGCAAGTCTCTATCCTGGAGGACTGTGGAGACTCAATCATTGAGCCTGTCCAAATGTTCAAAACAGAAATCGCTAGACCTCTGGAGGCTAATGACATTGAGGGATATGAGGATAGAACGAGAAAGTGACAGCGAGATAGACAATGAGCCATGATCTAATTGGACGTTGGGGCAGGTTTGACGCGCTGAATGGCCTGCTCCTATGTTATTATGTTCTTTCCTATACTTCAAAGGAAGAGCTTGCAGTTCTAACAACCTCCAGAACCCGGGTTTGGAACTGAAAAGACACAGTGCAATTCCAACTAAGTTCCTTGTGCACATTAATGACCTGATGTACAAACTGCGACTATTCACCAGTTCATTTTGCCACAGTCCATCCCCTCCCCAATAATTATTTTTAAAAAATAAATCTAGAGTACCCAATTGTTTTTTTCCCCAATTAAGGGGCAATTTAGCGTGGCCAATCCACCTACCCTGCACATCTTTTTGGGTTGTGGGGGTGAGACCCACTCAGACGCGGGGAGAATGTGCAAACTCCGCACGGAGAGTGATCCGGGGTCAGGATCAAACCCAGGTCATCGGCGGCGTGAGGCAGCAGTGCTAACCACTGCACCACCGTGCCCCCCCCCCCTCCTCCCCAATAATTCTGTACGGATTGACATGAGGTTGTCATTCGCAAACAGGTAACATCAGTGGCTAGTGCGTGAAAGGGAAGTGTCACTCCGATTTGCAGATGGAGTTTAATTTGGATAAATGTGAGGTGATGCATTTTGGTCGATCAAATCGGGGCAGGACCTACTCAGCTAATGGTAGGGAGTTGGGGAGAGTTACAGAACAAAGAGATCGAGCGGTACAGGTTCATAGCTCAGGTGGACAGGGTGGTGAAGAAGGCATTCAGCATGCTCGGTTTTATTGGTCAGAATATTGAATACAGGAGTTGGAACGTCTTGTTGAAGTTGTACAAGACGTTGGTACGGCCACACATGAAATACTGTGTTCAGTTCTGGCCACCCTATTATAGGAAGGATATTGTTAATCTAGAAAGAGAGCAGAAGAGATTTACGAGGATGCTGCCAGGACGTGATGTTCTGAGATATAAGGAGAGGCTAGATAGACTGGGACTTTTTCCCAGGAGCGTAGGAGGCTTAGGGGTGATTTTATAGAGGTCTATAAAATAATGAGGAGCATCGATAAGGTAGATAATTAACATTTTTTCCCAAACGTAGAAGAGTCTGCAGCACGGTGGCACAGTGCTTAGCATTGCTGCCTACGGCGCTGAGGACACGGGTTCGAATCCCGGCACTGGGTCACTGTCCGTGTGGAGTTTGCACATTCTCCCTGTGTCTGCGTGGGTCTCATCGCCACAATACAAAAGATGTGCAGGGTAAGTGGATTGGCCACGCTAAATTGCCCCTTAATTGGAAAAAAATGAATTGGGTACTCTAAATTTATTTTTTTTTAAAGGAGAGTCCAGAACTGGAGGGCATAGGTTTAAGGTGAGAGGGGAGAGATACAAAAGAGACCAGAGGGGGAATTCTTTCACACAGAGGGTGGTGAGCATCTGGAATGAGCTGCCAGAGGCAGTGGTAGATGCGGGTACAATTGTTTCCTTTAAAACAGTTGGACAGTTACATGGGCAGGGTGGGTATAGAGGGATATGGGCCAAATGTGGGCAAGTGGGACTAGCTTAGTGATAGAAACTGGGTGGCATGGACAAGCTGGGCCGAAGGGCCTGTTTCCATGCTGTAAACGTCTATGACATCTATGACTCAAAGAAGGTTGGGGGTTCAATTCCTGCTCAAGACTTGTACTGAAGGAGCGTTGCGCACTTGGAGGTGATAATGTCCATTGTTTTGAATGTGTACATGAAGGATTGTATGGCACTGTTGGAAAAAGAGTCGGAAAGCTCTTCAGGGTGCTCCGGGCAACATTCCGACCTTCAAAGAAAAGTCTGTTCACTTTACACTCCGCTACCGGCAAATTGACAAGTGCAGGACTGTGGTGACTGCTGTTCAAAGGAGTCATAGACGCAAGTTTTCCTTTATTCTCCATGTTCAGGCTCTACCTGCAATTCTAATGTATAGATAAACCTGCATTCTAAATCTAATCTATGCTTAGAACTAACCTGGGAGTGCTTGACACTGACACGAGTCAGCTTAATAGGCTCTCTGAGCTATTTTTTTTAAAATTTAGAGTACCCAATTAATTTTTTCCAATTAAGGGGCAATTTTGCGTGGCCAATCCACCTCCCCTGCACATCTTTGGGTTGTGGGGGTGAAACCCACACAGACACGGGGAGAATGTGCAAACTCCACACGGACAGTGACCCAGAGCCGGGATCGAACCTGGGACCTCAGCGCCGTGAGGCAGCAGGGCTAATCCACTGCGCCACCGTGCTGCCCTCTGAGCTATTTTTACTGCGCTGATTAATGCAGTCATCAAAATTCCTGTCTGTGCCTTCGTAGCGCAGATGTGAATCGATTTAAAATACACAGCTTAGTGACTCTGTGAAAATGCACATTAATTGTTGAGCTTAAAATAGCTCGCAGAGGAAATCAAACAGACAGGTGTCAAATGTGAGAACTTGCTCCATTCTTCGGCAGTGTCATTTATCAGCGTGAGAAGCCGAGGGTCCACCTGGAAGTGGGGCGAGGAGAAAGAAAGAAAACACTCATGAATTTTTCAGTGGCAGCTGTGTGCTTGGATTTCAGTTTTTGCTGGAGTGTTAAAGGTTTGTCTGAAAGCCGGTGTCGGCAGCTGAGATCTTTCTCTGCGATCGCAGATTGCTCATTGATTCCACTGCATCACCGAAATCCCCAGCAGAGAGATAACCGTGGGCCTGGGGATTTCCCCGTGATTGTTGCAACCTCACTGGTCTTCAACCTGATCTTGCGGCAGAATCGGTTTTCACCCCTCCCAGCGAGGGGTTTCCAGAATGTCATGCGGAGAGTTTGCAGCACAGGAACAGGCCACTCAGCCCAGCTAGTCCAGGCTGGTGAGATCCCAGGCTCCACATGGGGCTCCCCGCATCTCTCCCCATCTCACCCCATCAGCAAACCCTTCTAATCACTTTCTTTTCTGTGTGTTTAAATGCATCTTTGCACAATTCACCTTAATTACGTCCCACAGTACAAGCAGCATGATAGCATAGTGGTTAGTGCAATTGCTTCACAGCTCCAGGGTCCCAGGTTCGATTCCCGACTGGGTCACTGCCAGTGCGGAGTCTGCACGTTCTTCCCGTGTCCGCGTGGGTTTCCTCCGGGTGCTCCGGTTTCCTCCCACAGTCTAAAGATGTGTAGGTTAGGTGGATTGGCCATGCTAAATTGCCCTTAGTGTCCAAAAAGGCTAACTGGGGGCTGCTGGGTTGCGGGGATAGGGTGGGTGGGTTGCTCTTTGTAAGGGCCGGTTCAGACTCGATGGGCCGAATGGCCTCCTTCTGCACTGTAAATTCTATGACACTCTGTCTATGACAGTAGCAAGTTCTACATTCTTGACCATTCCGTGGGGAAGGAAGCATTTCTTGAATTCCAAATTGGGTTTATTAGTGACAATCTCATGTCTGTGACCCTGCCACCCCAGTAGAAAGAGCCATCCTTCAACTCCCTAGCATAACCCTGATGACTGATGACCTTCAACAGGTCAAATCTGGGGGCTCAGGAAAGAAGCCCACAGCGTTGGCCAGTGGTTGTGCAAGAAGCACAAAGCAGGGGCAGCACGGTGATGCAGAGGTTAGCACTGCTGCATCACAGCCCAGGTTCCCCATCACTGGATTAGTTAGTTGGTACTTTGCTGCATTGTAACCGTTACTCAGCATATGCTCACAACGAGCTTTCATTTTTCCCTTATCGACCCCCCTTGTGAAGCAGTATCAGGGCGGTGTATAATGGACAGCTAATCAATATCTCCCAAATCGCAGCATTGCCCACAGTTAAATTCACCCCTCTTTCCCCGCACCCCAATCCATGCGCAACACCATAAGACATTGGCTGGTATGTAATGCACGTTAGATTTATGGTCGCTTTCCAGACTTAAAGGTTTAATACTTTACAAACTGTCCTACTGATAGCCCAGGTAATTTAATAATGTTACATGCTAAGGTGAACTGGATGTTCTATTGCTTTATAACAGTCAGTGACATAAAATCTGCTATCTCCCGAGTTTTGGTTATCTGAGTCATGGGGCCATGGATTTGTCTATTCTCTACCTTGTTATCTATCATTGGCAAATATGAAACTACCTCCACAGCCGCTATTTTATGTTACTTTATAAATGATGTTACAGAGGATTACACATTTCATTGTGAAGGGCAACATAGAAGTCTCCCTGAGCTGGTAATCCCTGGTCTGTGCTGAGTTAACACAATATCAGGCAAAGTAGTGACACGGATATTACCATCAGTAAAGGTATTCTTGCTACTGAAAGGCTTTTCATGGGATGCCTAGGTTTAGCTCCCAGTCCAATGGCCACCTGAGTGGAGAAATGAGCTGCAGATCTCAGTGGCCAGGTCGATTTGATGTGTTACATGGACTGAGACATAATCGCACTTTGGGTTGCTCGTCCGCACCTTCCGCTTGTGGAGCAGGTGGCGACATCTGTCATGTCCCGTGTGGATTTGGTCGAGCGCTGTCCACTATGTTCGAGGAAGGCTGAAGACAGGGGGCTGGAATCTCCGCAGCCCCGCCCCGAAATCTCGTCTGGCGCGCGGGGGGGGGGCGGAGAATCGACTTTTACACGAGAATCGGGCCCGGCGCAGCGTGAATCGCTCGGCCATGAATCACGGCGCGCGGCCGGGGGGGCCATTGCCGGAGGCCCTCCCAGCGATACTCCTGTCCCGACCGGCCGAGTTCCCGGCGGCATGGTTCTAACCACATCCGGCTGGTCGGGACTCAGTCCGCGGCCGCCCTGGTGGGGGGCCGGGGGGGGGGGGGGGATCCAGCACAGGGGGGTGGGCCTTATTGGCGGCCGGGGCGGCGATCGGGCGGGTCAGATGAAGTGGCACGGGGCAGATCGATGGGACCTTGTTTCTTGGTCCTGGTCCGCGGTCCAAGTCCGCCATCTCATTCGGTGCTGCCGCCAGAGGCTGCCGCCGCATGCAGGCGCGGACTCGGAACTGGAAGTGCGGGGGCCCGATGGCGCAGCGAAAGCTGCGAGAATCACTCCGGGTCCCTACCAGCCCCCTGCAGGTAAGTGAATTGCTCTTTATTTTTGTCAGGGAAGTCTGGGGTGAAACGCCAGCGTTTTTACGCCGGCGCAGGGACATAGCCCCATTTTTGGAGAATCCAGCCCAGGGTCCTCTGCTGATGGGTCAGCGATAAGGTGTCGCTTCTTTATTCTGCCCACATCCCGTGAATCTGCCCATCTGGCAACAGTGGGTTGGTGCCAGCCGCATGAACATTGGTAGCCAGTTGCCAAGATGGTCGGGCAGGATTTCAAGGTGGTTTCGTAAACCACAAAATGTAACCTCTGGACCGTTAAAGAGTAAAAGAATTAGCGGCGGTGGTTCGGTAGGCCAGGCCAAGGTTCCTGCCCCTTGTCACTGTTCAGAACCCTCACTGGGATGCAAGCAAGTGGCTACGCCTGGCGAGGAATGGGTGGGGTTTGCTTGCCTCACATGGCCAGTCGACACTCACTGCCTGGTCTCCCACCCAGAATATGGTGGAGTACGGCCAGTTGGCACGAAAGCAGTGGGATGGAGGTGTGGAGGAGGGAAGTTGATGGGTGATGAAGGGGGTGATTAATGCATTCTTCAGTAAGAGGTTTCCTAGCTGAAATGGTGCCAATAATCGTCTCCAGCAATGCGGTAGTTTATGTTAACCTTCAGCCTGAGTGTCATTCCCTGGGTAGAATTCTCAAAACCATTCTGAAATATGATTGCTAACGAGCACACTTACATCACATTGCCACAACCACGCCTCTTCGGAAGAAAATCCCAAAGTAAATGGAGTCTGCAGAATTTATGTCAAGGAATTTGTGTTTTAAAAAAAATTTAGAGTACCCAATTCATTTTTTCAAAATAAGGGGTAATTTAGCATGGCCAATCCACCTAACCTGCACATCTTTGGGTTGAGGGGGCGAAACCCACACAGACACAGGGAGAATGTGCAAACTCCACACAGACAGTGACCCAGAGCTGGAATCGAACCTGGGACCTCAGCGCTGTGAGGCAGCAGCGTTAACCACTGCGCCACCGTGCTGCCTAAGGAATTTATGTTGAGGGGTGACCTGATAGAGGGCTACAAGATTATGAGGGGCATGAATAGAGTGAATGGACAGGCACTCTTTCCCAGGGTGGAGGGGTCAGTCACCAGGGGGCATAGGTTTAAGGTTGGTGGGGCAATGTTTAGAGCAGATGTGTGAGGCAGGTTTTTTTACACAGAGGGTGGTGAGTGCCTGGAACGCGTTGCCAGGGAAGGTTGTGGAAGCAGATACATTAACGGGCGTTCAAAAGGCATCTTGACAAATATATGGATAGGATGGGTATAGAGAGATACAGCACTAGGAAGTGCTGAGGGGTTTGGTCAAGGGTGGTATCATGGCCGGCACAGACTTGGAGGGCCGAAGGGCCTGTTCCTGTGCTGTATTGTTCTTTGTTCTTTGATGTAGAAATGTAAACAATGGAAAGGAGGATACAATTGCCAAAGCATATGTTCCAATTACATTCATTACAGCATTATTACAACAGTATCATTATATCTGAACAGTTATATATACACTAGGGTCTGTTACAGTAAAACCTAGTACATTGGTTAATGTTATGCTTACTCCTTGCATAGATGTCCAACAGTTAACTGTTTCATGTTTATTCCAATTGGCCTTGAAATAATGGCATGAGATAATAGTGGGGAAACACTAAACACATCTATCTTATGTTATAAAATACCAGTGCCTGGGAACAGAAGGAAGTCATTCAACCCCTGTCTCATCATTCAATTAAGTCATGGCTGATCCATATGTTTAACTCCATTTACCCGTCCAAGTAACCTTCAATATCCCATTTAACAAAGAATCTATCAATCCCAGTTTTGATATTTTCAATTGATTTGGTATTGGATTGGATTGGATTTGTTTATTGTCACGTGTACCGAGGTACAGTAAAAGTATTGTTCTGCTTACAGCTCAGACAGATCATTCTGTACATGAAAAGAAATGTAGATACATAGACACAGAGATCAGGTGAAGCATAGTACTACTCAGTAGAGAAGATGTGTGAAGAGGTCAGTCCAGTCCATAAGAGGGTTATTCAGAGTCTGGTAACAGTGGGGAAGAAGCTGTTTTTGAGCCTGTTAGTGCGTGTTCTCAGACTTTTGTATCTCCTGCCCGATGGAAGAAGTTGGAAGAGTGAGTAAGCCTGGTGGGAGGGCTCTTTGATTATGTTGCCTGCTTTCCCAAGGCAGCGGGAGGTGCAGACAGAGTTGATGGATGGGAGGCAGATTTGCGTGATGGACTGGGCTGTGTTCACGACTCTCTGAAGTTTCTTACGGTCTTGGGCCGAGCAGTTGCCATACCAAGCTGTGATGCAGCCAGATAGGATGCTTTTTTATGATGCATCTGTAAAGGTTGGTAAGAGTCAGTGTGGACATACCAAATTTCCTTAATTTCCTGAGGAAGTATAGGCGCTGTTATGCTTTCTTGGTCGATGTGGGTGGACCAGGACAAATTGTTGGTGATGTGCACACCTTGGAATTTGAAGCTGTCAATCATCTCCATCTCGGCCCCGTCGATGTAGACAGGGGTGTGTACGATACTACGCTTCCTGAAGTCAATGACCAGCTCTTTCATCCTGCTGACATTGAGGGAGAGATTGTTGTCGTTACACCACTCCACTAGGTTCTCAATCTCCCTCCTGTATTCTGACTCGTCGTTGTTCAAGATCCGACCCACTACGGTCGTGTCTTCAGCAAACATGTAGATGGAGTTGGAGCTAGATTTTTGCCACACCATTGTGTGTGTTTAGGGAGTATAGTAGGCACCCCAGCCTCAACAGAACTTTGAAGGAGAAAGTTCCAGATTTCCATTAAGCGTTGGGTGATTTTGGATTTCACTTCTGCTATCGGTTAATATCCACTTGTCCCCAGTTCTCTGTTTGGGTCCCGGGATGGTAATGCGATACTGAGCTATGAGAGACCCAAGTTCAATCCTAACATCCTGATCACTATCTACCCCATAACCAATTAAAAAAAACATTATTTAGCCATTTGTTTAATCGCTGTTTGTCACACTGAGCTGTGCACAATTTGGTCAAGCCATGCTTGCAAGCCATGCAAGCCATGCAAGCCATGCCAAGCCATGCCAAGCCATGCCAAGCCATGCAAACCATGCTTATCCAACATGGTACAATTCGAAAACATATCATTGGCCATGTGACACTTGGAAAAGGTGCACCAGGAGAATGTTTCAAGATATAAACATCCAGAATTAGTTCTTCATTGGCAAGAAAAGATTACTTTTCAATAAAGTTAAATAAATGTTCCTTATTGATAGATTTTTTAAAACACAGTTACGTGTCTGTGTTCATTGTAGACTTAAATGCTGGAAACTGCATCATATTTCCTGGGAGAGGACTATGTTTATAGATCCCTATAAATTTTGTATCATGCATTGAGATTCCTTGTGAGTTAATTCTTCCAAAATAAGTGAGGAAATGTTGGTATTACTGTAGCTTTAAGTTATGACTATATTACACCAGTGTGGCTATATGTTGCCACTTTACTATGTTAGTATTCCAATTCTCTTCTTACCTAATGTTTCACTAAGGCAGACCTTTTTCTGGTTCCGTAGCTAGTAATCCCTGGAACAAGTCACTAGTCTGTTGCCACAGGCTTGTAGCTTGAGGTTTAGCTCAGTTGGCTGTACGGCTGGTTTGTGGTGCAGAGGGAGGCCCACAGTGTGAGTTCAATTCCTGTACTGGCTGAGGTTATTTTTGAAGGCCCTGCCTTCTCAACCTTGCCCCTTGCCTGAGGTGTGATGATACTCAGGTCAGTTCATAAGATATAGGAGAGAATTAGGTCATTTGGTCTATAAGGTCTGCACCGCCATTCGATCATGGTTGGCCTTAATTCCACCGTCCTGCCTGTTCTCCATAGCTCTTCAACCAATTAAAAATCTGTCTAACTCCTCTTTAAATTTACTCTTTGTCCCTGCATCCACTGCACTCTGGGGTAGCGAATTCCACAGATTCACAACCGTGAACCGAGAAGTAGTTTCTCCTCAACCCCGTTTTAAATTTGCGGCCTCTTACCCTAAGACTAAGACGTCTTGTTCTAAAATGCCCTACCAGCCAGCTCACCCCCTCAAAGGAGAAAGTAGCCTGCAGTCATCCGGGACTATGGTGACCTTACTTGAGGGTTATTATTATAAGGTCCAGAAAGGATTCCGCACTGAGCCGAACAGGTTGAGTCAAAGGAAAAAGGTTTAATGCAACAGAACAAGAGTACAGAGCAGTTACTCTACTACAGGAACCACTCACAGTTCATGGCCCTCCAGTTTTATACAGGATGTAAAAGGGCGTCCTGCCCCCTCAGTGGGGGAGTGAGTATTCCCATACGAATATTAATCCCCCAGTCTCATAAATGTCCCATCACCTGCTTAACCCTAGGTTATGACAGTTACCACATCAAGCGTGGCTGACCAGGAATCTCTCCCGCTCTCTTACCATCAGACATTGGCCTGTTTGGAAGGATTTGCAAGTTAACGCTAACCTGTTTGGCCGCGTTATGAACGCACCTTCCTTGGCCGTCAAGTCCTGGGGTGGGAATCGAACACGGAACTTCTGGCTCAGAGACAGGAACACCCCCAACTGCGTCATAAGATCTCCATGCTATATTAGTATAGCTGTAGGTTTTTACTGTATTACTTTACAATATTACTATAACTGTAAATTATCAGCTTTTCGCCGTAACTTCATTGCAGTGTTTACTATATTCCACTGCAGCACAGTGTTGTTCATTTCCACATGTCTTTTGACAACATTGGCTAACTTTCCCAGTGTCGTCGATGTGCGGGAATTGGGATTTTCAGGGCATATTTGGAGCTCAGAAGGAGAAATAGGTGAAAGATCAGAGAAGTAATGACCACTTTTACACCGGGTAAAATAAAGATAAAAGAGTTTATCAGGGAGAGTGAGAGAGACAGAGAGAGAGAGAGAGGAGGTTGGGAGAGAGCATTGAAGGATGACAATTATCAATGACAATTTTCTTCTGTTAAGAGTTGAAACCAGTTTGTTAAAGCAATGGACTGCATCACAAGTGGAACGAAATGTGCTAATGATGTGGCTGCCATGCATATTTGCTTGTACTCAGTTGTTGGCAAACCGTATATGTGTTTTTGTTGTTTTCGACCCCGTGAGATTTCCACTTGACTGGTTGGTATCTGCAGTCTCCAGCCGCACTGCCTAATCCCACACAGCGTGCAATTTCCTACAGCACGCATTCATGTCGAGTCCCTGGGTTATTATTAGTCTAATTTCCACCCCATTTCCCTTTTGCTTCTTCTTTCTTCCCTGGCTCCCATCCTCAAAGCTCCAGTCAACAGCTTCAGAGGAGGCCAGAGCAGATGGATAAAGTCCTTGGATGTTGGTGCCAGAGAGGGAGGCAGTCAGAATCCACCGCCTCTTAAGGCAACGCTACCCATCCTGAATTAGAAAAGGAGAAGCTAAAATAGACATTCGAACAGAGATAGAATGAGGAAAACAAGGGAAGGCAAAGAGACGGAGCAGATCGCACATCAGCAAAGTGTTCAACTTTAAAATGTTGCGTTTCAGTTATTATTTCATTAAATGATCACGGGGCAACACGGTGGCGCAGTGGGTTAGCACTGCTGCCTCACAGCGCCGAGGTCCCAGGTTCGATCCCGGCTCTGGGTCACTGCCCGTGTGGAGTTTGCATATTGAAATGAAAAATGAAAATGAAAATTGCTTACTGTCACGAGTAGGCTTCAATGAAGTTACTGTGAAAATCCCCTAGTCGCCACATTCCGGCGCCTGTTCGGGGAGGCTGGTACGGGAATCGAACCGCGCTGCTGGCCTGCCTTGGTCTGCTTTAAAAGCCAGCGATTTAGCCCTGTGTGCTAAACAGCCCGTGTTTGCGTGGGTTTCGCCCCCACAACCCAAAGATGTGCAGGGTAGGTGGATTGGCCACACTAAATTGCCCTTAATTGGAAAAAATGAATTGGGGACTCTAAATTTATTTTTTAAAAAGTCAATGATCACGATGAATGTTGCCATCACAAAACCGTTCCTTGTGGACAAGCTATTGCAATATTAGTAATGAAAATAGAAAATGCTGGAAATTCCCAGCAGGTCAGGTAGCATCTTTCGGGGAGAGAAACAAAAATAATAATCTTTATTATTGTCACAGGTAGGCTTACATTAACACTGCAATGAAGTTACTGTGAAAAGCCCCTAGTCCCCACATTCCGGCGCCTGTTCGGGTACACTGAGGGAGAATTCAGAATGTCCAATTCACCTAACAGCATGGGCGCGATTCTCCGCTCTCCACGCTGGGTGGGAGAATCGCGGGAGGGCCGGGTGACTCACGACACGCTCCCCTGGCGTCCCCGCGATTCTCCCACCCCCTGTTGGAAGAATCGGCGCTTGCCGTTTTTCACGGCGTCCGCCGATTCTCCGACCCAGATGGGCCGAGCGGCCTGCCGTTCGCGACCGGTTCACGATGGCGGCAACCACACCTGGTCGCTGCCGTCGTGAACATGGCGCCAAAAGCTGGTTTGAAGCTTGTGGTAGGCGGAGAGGGGAGTGAGCACCACGGCCGTGCTCGGGAGGGGACTGGCCCGCGATTGGTGCCCACCGATCGTCGGGCCGGCGTCTCAAAGGGATGCACTCTTTCCCCTCCGCCGCCCCGCAAGATCAAGCCGCCACGCCTTGTTGGGCAGCGGAGGGGAAGACGGCAACCGCGCATGCGTGGGTTGATGCCGGCCAACCTGCGCATGCACGGCTCACGTCATTAGGTGCCGCCGCCGCGTCATTCTCGGCGCGCCGGGCCTCGATGCCAGCGACAAGTCCCAGTGGCCGAGAATAACGGAGCGCCGCTCCTAGTCCCCGGGGTGAGGGTGAATAAGGTGAGAGGAGCGGCCTCCGAGGCCGTCGTGAAACTCGGCCGAGTTCACGACGGCCTTCTCGATTTTTCGCGGGAGCGGAGAATTCCGCCCCATGTCTTTCGGGACTTGTGGGAGGAAACCGGAGCACCACGAGGAAACCCACGCACACGCGGGGAGAACGTGCAGACTCCACAAAGTCAGTGACCCAAGCCAGGAATTAAACCCGGGTCCCTGGCGCTGTGAAGCAACAGTAAAAACCACTGTGCGACCGTGCCGCCCTGAAATAGCGGATTAGAAAAAATGGATTAAAAAGGTCAATGGCAAAAGGTCAGCAACTTGAACCGCTAGCTCTGGTTTTCTCTCCACAGGCGCTGTCTGAGGAGCTGAGGTTTTATTTCAGCTTTCCGCCAAACCACAGTATTTTGTTCCTGTAACATTAGCGCTCATTTCAAAGTCACACAGAGCGTACTGAGGCCAGTCAAAACCCGCTGGCCTGAGATGACTGGAAGGAGTAATCAAAATTGCCTCCAAACTACTTGCGTCGACCAGCTCCTTTGGGAATGGATTCTGCCCAGCCCCTCTTCCTGGTGAACACTTTGCAAACGTCACTTCTGATGTAAGCTGCCCAGTGTCCCCACTGAACGACAAAGGCTAATTCTGGAAACAGGATCATTTTCTCTCTCTCTCTCTCTCTCTCTCATTGCATCTCCTGTCTCAGTAACAATAATCTGACAATTCAGGTTCCACAGGAGTAGCCAGAAATACCATGTTGCATCAGGATCTGAATAAGAGAACCCTCCAGAGTGACAATACACTTGAAATCTTCGAAATTCAGATTGGCAATCACCTAGCTCAGCAAAGTGTTCTCATGCTACACATCGGAGCTATGAATAGTGAATATCACCATATGGAAACTGTTGAAAAACTATCAACACACCAACATGTATTTATATACCACCTCCAACATCGTGAAACATCCCAAGACACTTCACGGTGTCATCAGACAAAATTTAACACCAAGTCACATAAGGGAATTTGAGGGAAATTCGCCAAATGCTTGGTAACAGAACTAGGTTTTGAAGGGTCATCTTCATGCAGTGCGGAAGGAGGCCATTCTGCCCGTCAAGTCGGCACCGACCCCCTGAAAGAGCACCCTGCCTACGCCTATCCCTGTAACCCCCACCTAACCAGGACATCTTTAGACTCGTGGGAGCAAACCGGAACACCCGGAGGAAACCCACGCCGATGCGGGGAGAATGTGCAGACTCCACACAGACAGTGACCCGAGGCCGGAATCGAACTGGGGTCCCTGGCGCCGAGAGGCAGCTATCCTAACGGCCGTACCACCATGCTGCCTTCTGGCAGGTCGAAAGCTGGAGGGGTTTAGGGAGGGAATTATGACCTTCCTTCCGATGCAGCCAAAGGCCTGGCCACTAACAATGGATCGCTGAAAACCCAGGATGCTGACGAAGCCGGAATGAGAGGAACGGAGAGATCCCGGAGAGCTGTAGAGCGGAAGGAAGTTACGGAGAGGGAGAGGGCTAGATTACAAGGGGATTTGAATGGAGTATGTGGTTTATAAAACTAAAAGCAGAACATCAGATACCAATTCACTTTTCCGAGCTCCAAGTAATTGCAGATGACGATGGGATCTTTCTTGGCCCATGCAGCTCAGATACATCTCGGGGAAGTATTTGCTCACAAAACGGTTGAGGGAGCCAATATTGTATTTCACCCAGAATGGCAGACGTACAATGGTAGATGGATGGAGTGAGACGCTGAGGGGTGGGAGCCCCGCTCCCAGCTTGTTTAGCCCACCGCTAGTGCATTATCACGGTGGGGCGAGCTTTTTAAACCCAGGCGATTGACGTACAACTTTTATCACGGGGGAGGGAGCAATATTCCGCCCTGAGGATGTGGAGATGCCGGCATTGGACTGGGGTGAGCACAGTAAGAAGTCTTTCAACACCAGGTTAAAGTCCAACATGTTTCTTTCAAACACTAGCTTTCGGAGCGCAGCTCCTTCCTCAGGTGAACGGAGAGGTATGTTCCAGAAACATATATATAGACAAATTCAAAGATGCCAGACAATGCTTAGAATGCAAGTCAGGCAGCATCTGTCAGGAGAGAAAAGAGCTAACGTTTCGAGTCCGATAACTCTTTGTCAAAGAGTCATCGGACTCGAAACGTTAGCTCTTTTCTCTCCCTACAGATGCTGCCAGACTTGCTGAGATTTTCCAGCATTTTCCCTTTTGTTTCAGATTCCAGCATCCGCAGTAATTTTCTTTTCTCCAATGCTTAGAATGCGAGCATTTGCAGGTAATCAAGTCTTTACAGATCAGAGATAGGGGTAACCCCAGGTTAAAGAGGTGTGAATTGTCTCAAGCCAGGACAGTTGGTAGGATTTTGCAAGCCCAGGCCAGATGGTGGGGATGAATATAATGCAACATGAATCCAAGATCCCGGTTGAGGCCGTATTTATGTGTGCGGAACTTGGCTATAAGTTTCTGCTCGGCGATTCTGCGTGGTCGGGCGTCCTGAAGGCCACCTTGGAGAACGCTTACCCGGAGATCAGAGGCTGAATGGCCTTGACTGCTGAAGTGTTCCCCGACTGGAAGGGAACATTCCTGCCTGGTGATTGGTGTTAGGGTTAGGGTTAGGGTTAGGGTTAGGGTCATTCGTTGTCACAGTGTCTGCATGGTCTCGCCAATGTACCACGCTTCGGGACATCCTTTCCTGCAGCGTATGAGGTAGACAACATTGGCCGAGTCGCACGACTATATGCCGCGTACCTGGTGGGTGGTGTTCTCACGTGTAATGGTGGTATCCATGTCGATGATCTGGCATGTCTTGCAGAGATTGCCATGGCAGGGTTGTGTGGTGTCGTGGTCGCTGTTCTGAAGGCTGGGTAGTTTGCTGCAAACAATGGTTTGTTTGAGGTTGCGCGGTTGTTTGAAGGCAAGTAGTGGGGGTGTGGGGATGACCTTGGCAAGATGTTCATCTTCATCGATGACGTGTTGGAGGCTGTGAAGAAGATGTCGTAGTTTCTCCGCTCCGGGGAAGTACTGGATGATGAAGGGTAGTCTGTCGGTTGTATCCCGTGTTTGTCTTCTGAGGAGGTCAGCGCAGTTTTTTGCTGTGGCGCGTTGGAACCGTCGAGCGATGAGTCGAGTGCCATATCCCTTCATACGAGGGCATCTTTCAGCGTCTGTAGATGTCTGTTACGCTCCTCGTCGTCTGAGCAGATCCTGTGTATACGGAGGGCTTGTCCATAGGGAATGGGGTGCGAATTTGGTCCCCATGGCTGTTCCGTGCGTCTGGATGAAGAACTTGTTGTTGAAGGTGAAGACGTTGTGATCGAGAATGAAGCGGATGAGTTGCAGAATTGCGTCTGGAGATTGGCAGTTGTCGGTGTTGAGGACTGAGGCTGGTGCAGCAATGCCGTCGTCATGGGGGATGCTGGTGTAGAATGCCGAGACGTCCATTGTGACGAGGAATGTTCCTGGTTCAACTGGTCCATGGGTGCTGAATTTCTGTCGGAAGTCCGTCGTGTTGCGACAGAAGCTGGGTGTACCTTGTACGATGGGTTTTTAGATGCCCTCGATGTGGCCAGAGAGGTTCTCACGCAGGGTCCCATTGCCTGAAACGATAGGACGGTCTGAAGGATGGCCGGCTTGAGGAATTCAGCCTGTAGATTGAAAAGATTTGGGGAGGAAAAAAAATGCTACATTATTTGTAGCATGTTTCATTCCAAGAACATTTCAAAGCGCTTTACAGCCGCTGAAGTAGTTTTGAATGATAACAACGACGAGGGAAATGCAGCACCCAATTTGTGCGTAGCAAGTTCCCACAAACATCAAAGTGATAATGACCATGGGCGCAATTTAACGGCCGCCTCCTGTCAGAATCGGGATGGGATGCGGCCGGTAGATCCCGCGACAGGCCTCTCCCGAGATTCCCGACAGCCGTTACGCCTCGCGGGATCTAACCATATCTCACGGGGTGTTGGGATCTGGATCCTGCCCACAGTAGATGGGATCCAGACTGGTATAGTTAAGTGAGTTTAGCAACTCTTTTAGCTATGCTGACGCCATATCTAACCGGTTCCCGGGATCTAATACGCTCGCCAAAGAGACGCCAGCCGGGCACTGTTTTGCACTGGCCCCCACAAACGGGAACCATGTGGAACGGCAACTGGGGGGAATTCGGAGGCTCACGGGTGGTCGGCCTCCAGTCAAGGTGGTACCCCTGGCACCATTGGTGCCACCTGGGTGTAGTGATGGGGCTGGTTTAGCACACTGGGCTAAATCGCTGGCTTTCAAAGCAGACCAAGGCAGGCCAGCAGCACAGTTCAATTCCCGTACCAGCCTCCCCAAATAGGTGCTGGAATGTGGCGACTAGGGGCTTTTCACAGTAACGTTATTGAAGCCTACTTGTGACAATAAGCGATTTTCATTTTTTCATTTTCATTTTCCATCTCTGTATTAAATAGTACATGATCAGACTATGTTGAGCAAGTACAGGCAGATGAACACCAGATAGCGTCACATCAGGACCTACATAAATGTTTCACCCGCCCTTTCTTAGAGGAGTGTGCGTCAGGATTACAGGGAGAACAGAAGTGAGAAAGTTAGTGGGAAGAAGTTATTCGTTACCAAAGTTTTTATATCTACTTATTTAATAGTTAATATTCTACAGTTGTTTATTTGTTTTACTAGTTTAGTGTTCAGTAAAAAGAACTCACGAGATCAGTTTGTATTACTCAATAAATTACTTAATCCTTACTGGAAGATTACGGCTCTAATTTCACAACTCAGTTTGATTAAGAGAGTAATAAATATATTACATATCGTAATATAATACTGGGCACCTTGGCACTGCCAACCTGGCACCCCAGCAATGGCAAGATGTCCAGGTGGCACTAACAAGGTGCCAGACTGTCACTGCCAAGATACCCAGGTGGCATTTAGCTCATGCCGGGAATCGAGGCCCGGGGTGCGCTGTACGTATGCGGGAGGGTTCCGGGGGACGAGAGATCGGGACACCATTTCTTCCTGCACGCTCGTCGGAAATGCGGCTAAGTGTGGCGTCGGCGGGGCCTTCCCCGCCGGGGAACAAAAACAAAACAGAGTGCCGTTAGACAGCGGAGTCGATCCCGGCGCCTGCTAATCCGATAAACATTGGCCCCGGCCGTAGGGAAAAATTCCCTTTCTCCTTCAAAATAGCCAGAAATGCGGCACAACAGCATTCCCTCCAAGGAGTGTCAGCTTAGAGTCTGGTGAACAAACTGAACTCGCAAATGACCGACTCAGAGGCGTGAATGCGACCAACCAACCCGCGGCTGACAACGCTGCTGTTTGGCCAAACTCTTTGTTGATTGGTTCCAAGGTAGCGCTTTGTCCTCACAAAGTGCAACCCATAAAATATGAAAGATTAAAGTGATTTGATTTCCCTCCCCCCCCACCCCCCACCCTTTCTCAAATAAACATTTCCGCCACTACAATTAATGTCACTAAAAGCTTCTGCCTAAATAAACTTGCGGAAGTCCAAGACTTTAAATCACACCTTTCCTGCATTCTTTCCAAAGGTTTTTAATCATTTTAATTTTGTTGATTGCTGCAGCGTTCTCTCAGTCACAGCAAAATAAACGATACGTAGCAGTTCCAACCATTAAGAATATACCGAGAGCATAAATTAAACAATGACAATATTTCAAAAAGTTTGACTTAGTGCGAATGTTTATATTTGTTCGATGAATGGGGATGGGTTTTGTTTTTACTGCTTTCATTGTGTAAGTGATTCAGAAATTTATTTTAACGCAGAAAAAATAATTCCAAGCAATCTCCAACCAATTTCCGCCTTTAAGGTCCTTCTCTCCAGATCTCTTCTACCCTATGATCATTCTGTAATCAGAGACTGCCTGTAAAAATACCAGCATTCCCCCCAAAATGGAGGTGGCTTCCCAGTTTCCTTGTCAGTCACGTAAGTGCACAAGATATGGGAGCAGAATTAGGCCATTCGGCCCATCGGACTGCTCCACCATTCTATCCTGAAAAATGAAAATGAAAATCGCTTATCGTCACGAGTAGGCTTCAATGAAGTTACCGTGAAAAGCCCCTAGTCGCCACATTCCGGCACCTGTTCGAGGAAGCTGGTACAGGAATCGAACCGTGCTGCTGGCCTGCTTGGTCTGCTTTAAAAGCCAGTGATTTAGCCCAGTGAGCTAAACCAGTCCCTCATGGCTGATATGACCCTCATCTGCTCCCTACAATGTTACAGCCAAGAGCTGGATTGCAAAATCAGCCAGAACATCTCCTCCCTAGAACACATGACCTAGGAGCGGGAGTCGGCAATTTAGCCTCCCGAGCCTGACACCCTCAATGTGATCATGGCTGATCCCATCCTGGCATCAACTCCACCATCCTGCCCGTTCTCCATAACCCTTCAACCCATTACCAATTAATAATCTGTCTAACTCCCCCTTAAATTTACTCACTGTCCCCAGCATCCACCGCACTCTGGGGTAGTGAATTCCACAGATTCACAACCCTTCGGGAGAAGTAGTTTTTCCTCAAATCTGTTTTAAATTTGCTACCTCTTATTCTAAGATTATGACCTCTCATTTTAGAATGCCCCACAAGAGGAAGCATCAGCTCCACGTCTACTTTATCCAGACCTTTTATCATCTTGTATACCTCAATTAGATCTTCCCTCATTCTTCTAAATTTGAGAAATTATCGGCCTAAACTGTTCAATCTCTCCTCATACGACAAACCCCTCATCTCTGGAATCAGCCGAGTGAACCTCCTCTGAACTTCCTCCAAAGCCACTACACCTTTCATCAAATAAGGGGATCAAAACTGTGCCCAATACCCCAGGTGCGGTCTTACCTCGGCCTTGTATAGTTGCAACAACGCTTCCTTATCTTTATACTCAATTCCTTTTGCTATAAATGCCAACATTCCATTTGCTATCCTTATTACCTACTGCACCGGCATTGCTCGTTTTCTGTGACTGATGCACGAGGACACCCAGATCCCTCTGTATCGGCTAATCCCAAAGTCTCCCCCCATTCAGATTGTGGGGTCTGCACCGATATTAACTACAATTGATTTCATGCGGATCATTTGCGTTTTGCAACAATCCTCCACTCACTGCATCTTTCTGGAGAAGTCATCCAGCTTTACTGGGGAGACTTTGCTGTAGTTTCCTTCCCAAGTTCTGTTTGTCGAGAATCTCTTCAAGTAGACTCTGCAAATAAACGTTGTTTTTTGCTGCAACGCCAAAAACTCCCCCCCCCCCCCCCCCCCCCCCCCCACCCCGTCCGATCCCATTGGCTGAAATAGTGTCATTTGGCACTCCGCAGTAACCCCTGTCCGGCCAATCTCACTGACTTCACTTGCATAGATTAAAGCGAATCAATGGCATTGCACGTTTCCCAGTTTTGCATTCTTAACACACCTTCTAACTTAGAGATGGAGTTATCACAGGATAACAGCCCGAGTAGTGAGGACACTTTTTAGAGTGCATTGCTGTTAAGTAAATACTGGGTGACCCTTCATCAAGGGCGCTAGTCATCAATCTGATACATTTCCGTGTACCTCTCTTTCCATAGATGCTGTGTAAACTGCTCAAGTGTTTCCCAGCATTTTCTCTCCTTGTTTCAGATCTCCAGTACTTGGCCTTTGCATTAGGTAACTCATAGACTGGAGAGTATACTGCTTTTTTTTTGTTTAAGCGTATTTACCATCGGGCGGGCAGGACATGCTAAAGTCTGAGAACACGCACTAACAGGTTCAAAAACAGCTTCTTCCCCGCTGTTACCAGGCTCCTGAATGATCCTCTTATAGACTGAACTGATCTCTCTGTGGTGATATGCATCACTGTAAATACACAAGGGGTTAATGTAAATTCACTACGACTAAGTAAACACTAGAGGGAGCACCAGAGACATCATGACATGCAGACATACAGCTCATGAACACATAGAATAGGACACGACCAATGGGCAGTCAAGACACCCAGTGGTGACACTACCACAAGGGGGCATTAACAACACATATATTAGGACAGGGCACACATGCTCTGTCTCTTTCCACAGGCGACACTTAGAGAGTAGGACAGGGGCAGATCAGAAGCATCACACCCACCACGTGGCTTAGAGCAGACTGGTTAGTTAGACTGAGTTACTATAGCAAGATTAGCAGGAGAGTTGAACTCATAGAGAACTGTGCTGATGGTTCAATAAATCACATTGAACTTACTTCAAAGCCTAGAGTATCTTTTGGTCAAAGCTGCATCGAGTTTCAGCCTGTGTTATCCCAGAGTACATAGCACAACACTCTCCCCACATCTCTTCTGAGTAACACTACCTTCCGTATGCTTCACCTGATGTCTGTATCTATATATTTACATTGTGTATTTATATATGTCCTATGTTTTTTTCATGTATGGAACGATCTGTCTGGACTGTACGCAGAACAATACTTTTCACTGTACCTCGGTACACCTGACAGTAAATCAAATCAAAATCTATGCCTGCACTTCCCTAGCCCCCCCCCCCCAACTTTTTTTGGTGGGGGAGGGGTGACGGGGAATAGAGGGGAGGTGGAGGAAGGATTCCTGGGCCAATTATCAGCCCAGTGAATGAACCGCGTGATGAACATCATGGACACTCCTTCCATGGCCAACGTGTCCTCCTGTGGGTCTTGAACCCACCACTCCTGTCTCAGAGGTAGGGACACTGCCACCGCACAACAACACCCCCTAGTTTGCTACCAAAGAGGCGGAAAAGCAGAGGTAGGAGTTTGAAGAGATAAACGGAGGCATGGTCAAAGAGATGGATTCCAGGAGATCTCTTGACTTTGGGGAACAATGTAACAAATGGAGAAGGGTTTTGGGAAGGAGCTCCATAATGCAGGGGCGTGACAGCAGGAGGAGTGGTGAGGAACAGGGACAGGTGGCGAAGATCATAGGAGCAAGATAGGACTTGGCGGAATGAAACCCTTGGAAGAGACGTCTGAATGTGTGCTGGAATTTTGAAGTTAGGCGTAAGATTAGTGCAGAGGAAGACAACTGCACACAGACTTGATGGACCGAATGGCCTGTTACAGCATTATTCTGGAGCAATTTCATGCGGATGAGGAAGGTCCTATACAAGATCAAAATCTGTAACCAAAGCACCATTTTCCTGCGAAATCACTTTGTTAATTCCACTCACAGAATGCAGCGAGCAAATGGACGTTTGAAGCTCTTCTGATCTCCATGGGAGAGAGTTGACTATTGATTATTTTAAACTGTAGCCACATCATTTAATAAGAATCACTGACTGCTATAAATACATTTGGATTATGTGAATTAGTGGCCAGTAAGGTATGGTGGATAGTTCAGAAAGCTCCTGTGGGGTTAGCTATCAGGATATTTGACTTACAGTAATGAGCATTAAATAAAATTGAAATCTGGGCCAAGAAGATCATTTTCCCTCAAGGGCGAGACATCGGCAGCATTTATTCTCCATCCCTGGTTGTGCTAATCATCTGGGGGGTCGGGGGGTGGGGGGGGGGGGGGGGGGGCAGTCACTCTGGGGGAATTGGATTTCCTGTCGATTTCATTGGGCACTCATTGGGCACCTGTTCCAATCTCCCGCTCGCCCAATCCTCTCCTTCCCGCCTCCCACTGACCTCCCCGCCGAGTTACCTTCCCTCAACTGGCCATTATTCGTGTCTGAGCCTCCTCAGTGGCTATCAGTGGGCTGATCAACTGGGGGAAGCATCGCGCCGACTGTGTGCAGGGGTGAGTGCCGGGCTAAGAGTGATGCTGGGGTTGCCACCTGGAGCCTGGTACACAAATCTCACCTTGATGACGATCTTGCAGTTAAGGAAGAGGAGAGAATTTGCATTTACGCAGCACATCTCACTGTCCCTCTGCACGTACTTCCCAGCATCTAGTGTAACCAGTGTAGCAGTGTGGGGAAAGGCAGCAGCTAATTGACACCGGCCAAGGCGCCCCAAGCAATAATGCATCATATGATATACATGCCCTGTTAGGTGGCGTCGGTTCAGATGTAAATATTAACCAGAAACTCTGGCATAGTTTCCCCTGTTCATCCTCGAAAAGTACCGTTGGATATTTTATGACCCCTTCAGGGGATGGACTAACTGGAGAGTTAGGGTGGCACAGTGGTTAGCGCTGTTGCCTCACAGCACCAGGGACCAGGGTCCGCTTCCTACCTTGAGTGACTTTGTGTGGAGTTTGCACCTCCTCCCTGTGTCTGCGTGGGTTTCCTCCGGGTGCCGCAGTTCCCTCCCACAGTCCAAAGATGTGCAGGATAGGTGGATTGGCCACGCTACATTGCTCCTTAGTGTCCAACGGTTAGGAGGGGTTAACGAGGAAGGAGCGGGGAAGTGGGCCTGGGTAGGGTGCCCTTTCAGAGGGGCGGTGCAGACCTAATGGGCCAAATAGTCTCCTCCTGCACTGTAGCTATAGGTATTCTCTGGAAGGTGGTGGTGTAGTGGTGACACAAGTAGTGATCTGGGGACTCAGGCTAACACCATGACAGGTAATGGAATTTAATTTCAGTAAAGTCTCGAATTGAAAGCTGGTCTCAGTGATGGTGACCACATGGCTGAAAAACCCCATCTGGTTCACTAATGTCCTTTAGGGAAGGAAATCTGCCGTCCTTACCCGGTCTGGCCTACATGTGACTCCAGACCCACAGCAATGTGGTTGGCTCTGAACTGCCCCCTGAAGTCGCTGCGTAAGCCGATCAGTTCAAGGGCAATTAGAGATGGGCAGAAAATGTTGGCCTTGTGTGCGATGCAGGAATAAAGGGGGAAATAAACACATGATTAGGTTTGCATGACGCATCTGAAAGATGGCACCTCTGGCAGTGCAGCACTCCTGCAGTGCTGCGCGCCCACATTATGGGCCCAGGTCAATGGGACATGGACATACAACCTCCTGATTCAGCCGGGACTGAGGAACATAATTACGTGTGGCTCCCTTGGCCTGTCCCTGCCTAGTGACACTGAGCAATGCAGAATAGCAAGATCTCGATTTGCTCCCCGAGTCTGTGCTGAATGAGGTGGCCGCAAGCCTTGTGTGTGGCAGGAGGTTTTAGACGACGTATTAAACCCGCATCTCCTCCGCCCTCTTGGGTCGGTGTAAAAGATGGCACGGAACTGTTTTGAAGTAAAACAGGGACGTTCTTTCTGACGTCCAGCTCGAGACTTTCCTTCTTCAATTTAAGGGGCAGCACGGTAGCACAAGTGGATAGCACTGTGGCTTCAGGGTCCCAGGTTCGATTCCCCGCTGGGTCACTGTCTGTGCGGAGTCTGCACATTCTCCACGTGTCTGTGTGGGTTTCCTCCGAATGAACTCCTTCTGCGCTGTATGTTCTATGTTAACAAGAAAGAAACCTAGCGGGGGGAAAAAAAAAAATCACCACTTTTCTTCTCTTATAGGAATGAGAATTGGAAGAGATGAGATGAGACTTCGATATACCCTGCTGGAGGTTTAAGACGCTATTGCTGAGGCTGCATCTCTCCACATGGCAAACAATCAGTAAGTGTGACCAATAATCATCTTGACCTTGATAACATCTGGCTGCACATCCGCCTCCAGAGTGCTCAGTAATTACCAGAAAGTCATTAACTTCCATTACTTTGCGCGCGGGTTCCTAAAGGAGTATTTGGCAATTGAGTTACCTGCACTGTTGCATAGGATAGCACGAAGCGCAACATTTTCAATTGAGCAAGAGATCGAAAAGAGATTGATTCATTGTGTGATTGAGGATAATTGAATTGAGCAAGGGGGGGGGGGAGTGGCGGTGTACCCGACCAGCTTGAAACTGGACCAGTGTCTACTAGGTGCTGTAAAGCACCTTCGGGAGGGGGGGGGGGGGTGCGGCACAGTGGCGCAATGGTTAGCACTGCTGCCTCCCGGCGCCGAGGACCCGGGTTCGATCCTGGCTCTGGGTCACTGTCCCGGTGGAGTTTGCACATTCTCCCCGTGTTTGCGTGCGTCTCACCCCCAAAACCCAAAGATGTGCAGGGTAGGTGGATTGACCGCACTAAAATTACACCCTAATTGGGAATTTTTTTGAATTAGAAAAAATTATAATTTTAAATTTAAGGGGCCTCACGGTAGCATGGTGGTTAGCATCAATGCTTCACAGCTCCAGGGTCCCAGGTTCGATTCCCGGCTGGGTCACTGTCTGTGTGGAGTCTGCACGTCCTCCCCGTGTGTGCGTGGGTTTCCTCCGGGTGCTCCGGTTTCCTCCCACAGTCCAAAGATGTGCGGGTTAGGCGGATTGGCCATGCTAAATTGCCCGTAGTGTAAGGTTAATGGGGGGATTGTTGGGTTACGGGTATACGGGTTACGTGGGTTTAAGTAGGGTGATCATTGCTCGGCACAACATCGAGGGCCGAAGGGCCTGTTCTGTGCTGTACTGTTCAAAATTCAAAATTCTAAATGAGAAGCCCCTTCAGCTTCAGCCTGGGGAGATAGTAAAGTTTGCACAGGTAATGTCACAGGAGTGGAGGCCCAGGCTAACACTCTGGGACCGTGGGTTCAACTCCCACCACAGCAGCTGTGGGAATTTTAAATTCAGTTAATATTCTCTCAGTGACGAAAAGCAAATTACTGCGGATGCTGGAATCTGAAACGAAAGAGAAAATGCTGGAAAATCTCAGCAGGTCTGGCAGCATCTGTCGGGAGAGGAAAGAGCTAACGTTTCGAGTCCGATGACTCTTTGTCAAAGCTAACAGACAGAGAGAGTGGGAAATATTTATACTGTGGAGTGAGAATGAAAGATGAGTCACAGCCACAGAAACCCAGGGAAACCGGGTGCTAATGGCCACAGATACCAAGGGGAAAGAGTGTTAATGGCCGTCCCCAGAGAGGACAAAAGATGTGAAAGGTCAAACAGCAGAGAAACTAACATCAGAGGATGAACTGTAGGTGTGGGGAGAGGGGAAGGGGGAAGCAAAGAGGAGAAAGGTGCAGGAAAGGTGGACAAGATTGGGGGGGGGGGGAGGAAATTAAATGTATATTAAGAAAGAAAGATTTGGTAAAAGACAGTTAAATGAATTGAAAACAAATGGGTCGAGGTGGGGCTGATCATCTGAAGTTGTTGAATTCGATGTTCAGGCCGGAAGGCTGTAGCCTGGCCAACCAGAAGATGAGATGTTGTTCCTCCAGTTTGCGTTGCGTTCTCTCAGTGATGTTGGCCATGCAAATACCATTGCTTGTTGGTTCACGAATGTCCCCTTTGGGAAAGGAAATCTGCCGCTGTTACTCTGTCTGGCCTACATGCGACTCCACAGCAATGTGATTGACTTAACTGCCCTCTGGAATAGCCTAGCAGAGGTCAAAGATATGAAAGAATAAAGAAGCAAGCTCACTTATAAAATGTTCAGGCTAACAATTAGAGAGAGACTAAAATGATAGGTTATGAAAGGAAACTTTTATACTACCTGTTGCTCATGGTAAATTAAATGATACAACTTACATTTATTATATCAGAGATCTCTTATAGTGCTGAAGGTGACCATTTGGCCCATCGAGATGGCACCGAACCTTCGAATGATCGCACCACCCGTGCCCAAACCCCTGTCCTAGTCCTGCAACCCCACCCTAAGGGGCAATTTAGCACGGCCAATCCACCTAACCTGCACATCTTTGGCCTGTGGGAGGAAACCGGAGCACCCGGAGGAAACCCACGCACACACGGGGAGAACGTGCAGACTCCGCACAGACAGTCACCCGAGGCCGGAATCAAACGCGGATCCCTGGCGTTGTGAGGTAGCAGTGCTAACCACTGTGTCACCCCTGCTTCCCATGTAGTAAAATATCTCCAAGGTTTTACACAGAGATACTCTTTTCACACGGAGCCACCATAAAGAGATATGAGGACAGGTGAGAAAAAGCTTGGTTCAAGGTTAGGTCTTAAGGAACATCTTAAAGGAGGAGGGATTTAGAGGGGTAGGGAGGATTAGTGAGGGAATTCCGGAGTTTGTCACACTCTTTCCCACGCTCCTGCTGCCCTTGTCCTCCTCCGGGGGATCTGACGACCCAGCCTATGTCAACTCTGTGGCCAATGGAAGAATGAAGTTACCATGTGGACATGGGTTATGTCCTTGTCGAAGAAAAACAAGGAATGGGCTTGGCACTTCTCTTAAAAGCAAAATAAGATATTTTCATAATGGGGGCGGGTGCATTTAGACTCCGATGAAGGTTTGGATACGTGGTTAACTTTCATGGATAAGATTTACAAAAGGGATAACTTTTTAAAAATAAAGTTAGAGTACCCAATTTTTTTCCAATTAATCGGGCAGCATGGTGGCACAGTGGTTAGTATTGCTGCCTACGGCACTGAGGACCCGGGTTCGAATTCCGGCCCTGGGTCACTGTCTGTGTGGAGTTTGCACATTCTCCCTGTGTCTGCGTGGGTTTCACCCCTCCAACCCAAAGATGTGCAGGGTAGGCGGATTGGCCACGCTAAATTGCCCCTTAATTGGAAAAAATAATTGGGTACTCTAAATTTAAAATTAAAAACAAATCATACGCTTAAATCACTGAAAAGAGTAGTGATTCCTTGTAAAATCACCAGAAAGGATAATTATATTACCAGGGATGTCGTATCCTGCAAAATGCCTTTATTATTGAGCTGACCATCGATGAAGGAAGCACATGAAACTTGATATCGAAACGACAAAGCCATTGTATTTGGAAAAACTGTGGACTTACAATGGTGTTCAGACTGTGTAAATTGTATCCCGTGAATGAATCTAATTTTTCTTGTAAAGAAATTAAGGAAGTACTGTTGGCATCAGAGAAAAGGAGTCTAGAAAACAAAGTTGATTGCGTTAAAGGTGTATCGGCTATTTCCCCATTGGTCTTCCCAAGGGTAAACTATTTTGCTCAGTGAGGGCGACATGGTGGCGCAGTGGTTAGCACTGCTGCCTCACGGCACCGAGGACCCGGGTTCGATCCCGGCCCCCGGTCACTGTCCGTGTGGAGTTTGCACATTCTCCCCGTGTCTGCTTGGGTCTCACCATCACAACTCAAAAAGATGTGCAGGGTAGGCGGATTGGCCACACTAAATTGCCCCTTAATTGGCAAAAAAAATAGTTGGGTACTCTAAATTTAAAAAACAGAAAAAAAAAATTTTGCTTAGCGATGCGGTTATAAGAGATGAAAAACACACCAAACTTAGAGAACAGATAAGCAATAGATGTGATATATGTAAGAAATATAGAAGAAGACCGCAGCGATTTGCCCTTAGTGAAAGATTATAATGAAATTGTGGCTATGGATCTTAAGGTGCGAGATAAAGAAAAGAACATTTTAATTTTACGCTTTGTAGACGTTGCAACGCAGTTTAGTCAGTCGACGATTATATGCAGTAAAGAAAATAAAATTATTGTGGAACAGATAATGGAAAAATGGATAGGGACCGGACTGGGGCCACCGGCAATGTTCCTCGCTGAAAATGGCGGGGGGGGGGGGGGGGGATTGCTGACGATACATTTTGGGTTTTCTGTGTGAATATGAGCATAATAGTTATGAAGACCCATTAAGTACCAGGGTGTGCGAGTGAAATCCTCCCGTGATAGTTGAAATGTTTCATAAAATTTTGGCAGATAAGCCAGATTGTAAATTAACTTCGGCTTTAGCATGGGCCGCCATGCAAAGAATTCACTACAGATGGTAGGGGGCCACGGCCCTTATCAGTTGGCATTTGGTAGCAATCACTAAATTCCATCAATCATGGACGATCAACCTCGAGCTTGGGAAGGGACTATGATTAGCTCCCACCTTTTCTGAGCATTTGAAGGTCCTGGGCACAGCCAGAAGAGTATTCCTTGAAGCAGAAGTCTCAAACAATTCTGAGAGCTTAGAGGCACAATGTACACCCAGCGGAAACTGTTTTCGAACAGGGAGACATGGCATACTGTAAGAGATGGATTTAACAAGTGGAAAGGATCAAGAAAGGTTATAGGTACAGATGGTAAAACAGCATGGGTACACTTGTCAAGATTAGTGGGCACAGGTTAAAAGTTTGCAGATGGAAAAGGGGTTATTGAATGTGCTGAGGAAACAGGTGCTACTCATGCACATGTTCCCGTTATTATGAGAACCAGATCACAGAAATTGACAGGGTATCTGAAGATGGACCTAGTAATTCTGATGAACCGGATGAAGCCATATGATCTGAAGGACAACTGCCAATGGTTAGCATTAGATTGACATAATTGCCAGAAGGGGGCAGTCAGTGGAAAGATGTAACCATTGTTGGTAGAGCAGATCAGGCTACAGCAACATATAAAAACTGTTTGAATGTACAAGATAAATACAGTCACCAGGTTTGTAAATTTAAATGCAATTTATTTTTATTTATAACAGGAACTATAATGAAATTTGCAGCGAATACGTCTGGTTAACTATTAACCAATTCCTAATTCCCACTTTAACTTGCGCGCACACACACACACACACAAACACAAGACAGACAAACACAGAGGGGAGGAGGTGGGTGAAAATCGTAAGTAAAAGGGAAAAGAGTCTTTGTTTCAGATAGTTGTCCTTAAACAGATTGCCCTTCAAAGTAAGCCTTCATATCCAGGTCTCTGTTGACAGCCTGTACTGGTTTCATTCAGGTTTCTGCAGGTTCAGAAATATATCAACTCACAGCCTTTCCGGAGAGAGAGGACAGAAGGGCAGGTCCTTCCCTTGAGAGTCCAGGATTCAAACGGAGCTCCTTGGGTCTCTGAAAAGCATTCCCTTGAGTAGGATCCAATCACCGCCTGTTACCGGGCAGAATACGGCCTTTTGGCCAAATCATTGGCCACCAGCCAACCAATTGAACCGATTCCCACCCCACCTCTCGCGTGCCGAAAAGTCTGAGTGTTTTGTGTCCAAAGCTAGCGGAGTGTTCTCTGTTGTAACCTTTTGAACTCCTCATTCACTCTGCTGCTTGACTTAAAAATTCATGTCCATCAAGCAAAAATAAAGAAAGGGCAATAAGGTCATTTGCAAGAAGGATCCTTATGCCTTAGTGGCTACCAACAACTTAGATGATCAATAAATAAAAGATGAAAACAGCAAGAACTGCAAAGTTGAGAAAAATTTGGTGATTTACAGGCGTTTCAAGTAGGGGACAACGGGTTTTATCTCGTAGATGGCTATGCATTAAAATGGTGCTTCCTGATGGAATTTATAGAGCCAGAGCCAGACTGATCACTCCAGGCTTTGAATAAAACTTGGGTGAACAAGATGTGAGGGTAAATTCAGCTATGGCAGGAACGGTTATTTTGAAGATCTTCTTGGCTCTCTTAGCCCCAGATCCTTGGGAATGCAAGTCGATAGATATTAAAGCTGCTTTATTACAGAGACATCAGCTTCAAAGAGAAATTTTTCTTCGCCCTCCGAAAGAGGGGCCAAACACAGAAGGGGTTCTCTGGAAGTTAAATAAAAAGCATAAAACAGGTTGAACGATGCCTCCAGAGTTTGGTATTGCTCAGTGAGGTCGGTTTTGTTAAAGCTGGACTGACTTCAGTTGAAAGCAGCAATGTTTTATTCATAGATCATAGAATTTACAGTGCAGAAGGAGGCCATTCGGCCCATCGCCTCTGCACCGGCTCTTGGAAAGAGCACCCTACCCAAGGTCCACACCTCCAACCTGTCCCCAGAACCCAAGAACCCCACCCCACACTAAGGGCAATTTTGGACGCTAAGGGTAATTTAGCATGGCCAATCCACCTAACCTGCACATCTTTGGACTGTGGGAGGAAACCGGAGCATCCGGAGGAAACCCACGCACACACGGGGAGGATGTGCAGACTCCGCACAGCAGTGACCCAGCCGGGGACCTAACCTGGGACTCTGGAGCTGTGAGGCTATTGTGCAATCCACAATGCTACCTTGCTGCCCAGTAACGTGCTGTCACCATGGAGGGAAATATTCAGGCACCTTCATGATGCAGGGAGATGATTTTTTGTGGGGTGGTAGCGAATTTGAAAATATTATTATTAACGGGTTTAGAACAGAGTTCAAGATTGGAAGTCGAGCCTCTGATGCATTTAAGTACATTGGGTTAGAAATTTGGCAGAGTTTGCATGTTACTCTACATCAGCAGCTTTAGATAGATAGATAGAGATAGAGATATACAGCACAGAACAGGCCCTTCGGCCCACGATGTTGCGCCAAACTTTTGTCCTAGGTTAATCATAGAATTTTGGACAATTTGTCATGGCCAATCCACCCAACCTGCACATCTTTGGACTGTGGGAGGAAACCGGAGTACCCGGAGGAAACCCACGCAGTCACGGGGAGGATGTGCAGACTCCACACAGACAGTGACCCAAGTCGAAATCGAACTTGGGACCCTGGAGCTGTGAAGCAATTGTGCTATCCACAATGCTACCGTGCTGCCCTTAAGAAGTTAACCTACACTCCCTTATTCTACCCTAATCCAAGTACCTATCCAATAGCCGTTTGAAGGTCCATAAATTTTCCGACTCAACTACTACCACAGGCAGTGCATTCCATGCCCCCACTACTCTCTGGGTAAAGAACCTACCTCTGACATCCCCTCTATATCTTCCACCATTTATCTTAAATTTATGTCCCCTTGTAATGGTGTGTTCCACCCGGGGAAAAAGTCTCTGACTATCTACTCTATCTATTCCCCTGATCATCTTATAAACCTCTATTAAGTCGCCCCTCATCCTTCTCCGTTCCAATGAGAAAAGGCCCAGCACCCTCAATCTTTCCTCGTATGACCTACTCTCCATTCCAGGCAACATCCTGGTAAATCTCCTCTGCACCTTTTCCAAAGCTTCCACATCCTTCCTAAAATGAGGTGACCAGAACTGCACACAGTACTCCAAATGTGGCCTGACCAAGGTTTTGTACAGCTGCATCATCACCTCACGGCTCTTAAATTCAATCCCTCTGCTAATGAACGCTAGCACACCATAGGCCTTCTTCACAGCTCTATCCACTTGAGTGGCAACTTTCAAAGAACAATGAACATAGACCCCAAGATCTCTCTGCTCCTCCACATTGCCAAGAACCCTACCATTAACCCTGTATTCCGCATTCAGATTTGTCCTTCCAAAATGGACAACCTCACACTTGTCAGGGTTAAACTCCATCTGCCACTTCTCAGCCCAGCTCTGCATTCTATCTATGTCTCTTTGAAGCCGACAAACCTGGACAATATTAACCCCCATAGCCATTATCCGTGGTAGGACCTCACAAAATGATAAGCCGGTTTCTGAAATGGAATAAGAGGAACTCCGAAAATTGGAGAATTGTGTTTTGAAATTCCCATCTCTAGGCGATATAGGCAACTGAAGCTGATTGTTTATCGTGGCGCATCTATGAGGGCCTTTCGAACGTGGGAGGCTTTGTCATTTTTGTTTCCTGGGGGAGGAAGGTAAATGTTGCCCTTTGACATGGGAAACTAAAAAGAGAAGAGTGGTAAAAAGCACATTGGCAATGGTGACACTTGCCCTAGCGGACGCTGTAGATACGGCATGTTTTATATCGAGGAGCCTGACTAGAGTTTTGAATGGAACAGGGCGCTGGGGAACAGTACCAGCCCTTTGGGAGAATGTGCACTCTCCCAAAAGCCTCAGTGAAAACAGACTATGGATTGACATATCGAGCCGAGAAAAGATGCTACAGAACAGGGAGATTGGCAAGACCAAGTAGGTTGATAGCAGCCACCAATTAACTGACCGTCTGACCAAAAAATGGGGCTAGCTTGAAGCAGTTAAATTGTTAAAGAGGATCTTTTCCTATCAAAATAAATAATCTTTTATTGTCACAGGTAGTCTTACATTAACAGTGCAATGAAGTTACTGTGAAAAGCCCCTAGTCGCCACATTCCGGCGCAGAGCTGGGATCGAACCTGGGACCTCAGCGCCGTGAGGCAGCTGTGCTAACCACTAGGCCACCGTGCTGCCCAGCACTGTGGTGTTGATGGAGAAATGATTGTTGGACACAATAAACTTGAAGTTGTAATGAAGACCCGCTTTTCAATTCTTGCTGTATTATTACTTTTGGAACTTAACAATTGATGTGGAGCTATGAAAATCAGACGGTCAATGTACCAAAATCGGAGGAGACCCATTTATAGTATTTGTTATACATTTGGTGTACAAGTGTATCAGATAAACTATTAACAAGATGGCAACAGGAGAGCCTGGGCACCAAGGATGCACTTTCACGAGGAAGAGAATCTCTGCTGTGACGAGCTGAAGACAGCACCTACCCTGTGGCAATTCAGACAATTGTAAAATGGTGCCATTCAGCCCGTCGTCCCTGTGCCAACCCTTTGGTAGAGCTACCCCAACTAGTTGCACTCCCATAGCGCTGAGTATATCTCCTTTGCAAACATTTGTCCAATTCCTTTGTGGAGGTTGGATTGAATCCACTTTCATCGCCTGTCACTGCTCCGCAAAAAGGAAAGTTTTCCTCATGTTCCTTTTGCGAATGATCTTAAATCTTTGTGCTCTGGCTGCTGACTCTAGTTTATCCTCCTCCTGCACCCTGTCAAAGCCCCTCATGCTTTCGAGCACCTCTATTAATCTTCCCATAACCTTCGCTGCTCTGGGCTTGTACCTTCGACATGGATTACCTGCCCTGAACTAATTGGATACCGTTTGGGCCAACGCTCGCTTTGCGGGTAAATTTGTATCCAGGAGAATTTTGCCTGCTGTTTACTAATTGTACGCCCTAGCAGCAGTCCGTCCGACAGTAATAGTGTGTCCCGGAGAGATTGCTTACCCTGGATGGATTCCCTGGCCTGCGATGTAGTCTTTGAGCAGTCGATAAGAAGGCCGGGGAGTGTTTAACCCATCCTATTAGCTCAGCTGGTAGTGTGTGTTGTCATGTGCCTTGGGCTGCTCTCAGAGCAGATGGCCAGATGGAGTCACTGTATGGAGTGGGCAGGTGTTGATGTGCCCATCAGAATATCCAGCTCCAGCCTAATGTACACCACTAATGAGGGCAATGATTATGTCGCTCGAATGCTACTGCATTCCCTGACTCCAGGCAAAGTGCTGCACGTCAAAAATGTGCACATCAAAATCATGCTCGAGGCATTCCTGCATTCATGGTCTGACATTTCTGCATTACACCATTCCTGCAATGTACCATCCCTCCGTTCTGCATTCCTGCAATTCACTTTTCCTGCCATACTCCATTCCCCCATTCCTGCGTCACACCATTCCTGCATCACACCATTCCTGCGTCACACCATTCCTGCATCACACCATTCCTGCGTCACACCATTCCTGCGTCACACCATTCCTGCGTCACACCATTCCTGCATTACACCATTCCTGCATTACACCATTCCTGCATTACACCATTCCTGCGTCACACAATTCCTGCATTACACCATTCCTGCATCTCACCATTCCTGCGTCACACAATTCCTGCATTATACCATTCCTGCATCTCACCATTCCTGTGTCACACCATTCCTGCGTCACACCATTCCTGCGTCACACCATTCCTGCATTACACCATTCCTGCGTTACACCGTTCCTGCATTACACCATTCCTGCATCACACCATTCCTGTGTTACACCATTCCTGCGTCACACCATTCCTGCGTCACACCATTCCTGTGTTACACCATTCCTGTGTTACACCGTTCCTGTGTTACACCATTCCTGCATCACACCATTCCTGCGTCACACCATTCCTGCGTCACACAATTCCTGCGTTACACCATTCCTGCATCACACAATTCCTGTGTTACACCATTCCTGCGTTACACCATTCCTGTGTCACACCATTCCTGCGTTACACCGTTCCTGTGTTACACCATTCCTGCGTCACACAATTCCTGCATTACACCATTCCTGTGTCACACCATTCCTGCGTTACACCGTTCCTGTGTTACACCATTCCTGCGTCACACAATTCCTGCATTACACCATTCCTGTGTCACACCATTCCTGCGTTACACCGTTCCTGTGTTACACCATTCCTGCGTCACACAATTCCTGCATTACACCATTCCTGTGTCACACCATTCCTGCGTTACACCGTTCCTGTGTTACACCATTCCTGCGTCACACAATTCCTGCATTACACCATTCCTGTGTCACACCATTCCTGCGTTACACCGTTCCTGTGTTACACCATTCCTGCATCACACAATTCCTGTGTTACACCATTCCTGCGTTACACCATTCCTGTGTCACACCATTCCTGCATTACACCATTCCTGCGTCACACAATTCCTGCATTACACCATTCCTGTGTCACACAATTCCTGCGTTACACCGTTCCTGTGTTACACCATTCCTGCATCACACAATTCCTGTGTTACACCATTCCTGCGTTACACCATTCCTGCGTTACACCATTCCTGCATTCTGCATTCCTGCATTACACCATTCCTGCATCACACCATTCCTGCATTACACCATTCCTGCGTTACACCATTCCTGCATTCTGCATTCCTGCATTACACCATTCCTGCGTTACACCATTCCTGCATTCTGCATTCCTGCATTACACCATTCCTGCGTCACACCATTCCTGCGTCACACCATTCCTGCATCACACCATTCCTGCATTACACCATCCCTGCATTACACCATTCCTGCATTCTGCATTCCTGCATCCTGCAATTCACTTTTCCTGCCATACACCATTCCCCCATTCCTGCGTCACACCATTCCTGCATCACACCATTCCTGCGTTACACCATTCCTGCATCACACCATTCCTGCGTCACACCATTCCTGCATTACATCATTCCTGTGTTACATCATTCCTGTGTTACACCATTCCTGCATTACACCATTCCTGCATTACACCATTCCTGCGTCACACCATTCCTGTGTCACACCATTCCTGCATCACACCATTCCTGCATTACGCCATTCCTGCGTCACACCATTCCTGTGTCACACCATTCCTGCATCACACCATTCCTGCATTACACCATTCCTGCATCACACCATTCCTGTGTCACACCATTCCTGTGTCACACCATTCCTGCGTCACACCATTCCTGCATCACACCATTCCTGCATTACACCATCCCTGCATTACACCATTCCTGCATTCTGCATTCCTGCATCCTGCAATTCACTTTTCCTGCCATACACCATTCCCCCATTCCTGCGTCACACCATTCCTGCATCACACCATTCCTGCGTTACACCATTCCTGCATCACACCATTCCTGCATCACACCATTCCTGCGTCACACCATTCCTGCATTACATCATTCCTGTGTCACACCATTCCTGTGTTACATCATTCCTGTGTTACACCATTCCTGCATTACACCATTCCTGCATTACACCATTCCTGCGTCACACCATTCCTGTGTCACACCATTCCTGCATCACACCATTCCTGCATTACACCATTCCTGCATCACACCATTCCTGCATCACACCATTCCTGCATTACATCATTCCTGTGTTACACCATTCCTGCGTCACACCATTCCTGCATTACGCCATTCCTGCATTACACCATTCCTGCATCACACCATTCCTGCGTCACACCATTCCTGCATCACACCATTCCTGTGTCACACCATTCCTGCATTACACCATTCCTGCATTACGCCATTCCTGCATTACGCCATTCCTGCATTACACCATCCCTGCATTACACCATCCCTGCATTACACCATTCCTGCATCACACCATTCCTGCATTACACCATTCCTGTGTCACACCATTCCTGCATTACACCATTCCTGCATCACACCATTCCTGCATTACACCATTCCCGTGTCACACCATTCCTGTGTCACACCATTCCTGCATCACACCATTCCTGCATCACACCATTCCTGTTACACCATTCCTGCATCACACCATTCCTGCATTACACCATTCCTGCATTACACCATTCCTGCGTTACACCATCCCTGCGTTACACCATCCCTGCGTTACACCGTTCCTGCATCACACCATTCCTGTGTCACACCATCCCTGCGTTACACCATCCCTGCGTTACACCATTCCTGCATCACACCATTCCTGTGTCACACCATTCCTGCGTTACACCATCCCTGCGTTACACCGTTCCTGCGTTACACCATTCTTATGTCACACCATTCCTGCATCACACCATTCCTGCATCACACCATTCCTGCATCACACCATTCCTGTGTCACACCATTCCTGCGTTACACCATTCCTGCGTTACACCATTCCTGTGTTACACCATTCCTGCGTTACACCGTTCCTGCGTTACACCATTCTTATGTCACACCATTCCTGCGTTACACCATTCCTGTGTTACACCATTCCTGCGTTACACCATTCCTGTGTTACACCATTCCTCCATTACACCATTCCTGCATTACACCGTTCCTGCGTTACACCGTTCCTGCGTTACACCGTTCCTGCGTTACACCGTTCCTGCGTTACACCGTTCCTGCGTTACACCGTTCCTGCGTTACACCGTTCCTGCGTTACACCGTTCCTGCGTTACACCATTCCTGCGTTACACCGTTCCTCCATTACTGCATTCCATCATTCCTGCGTCACACCATTCCTGCGTTACACCATTCCTGTGTTACACCATTCCTGTGTTACACCATTCCTGTGTTACACCATTCCTGTGTTACACCATTCCTGCGTTACACCATTCCTGTGTTACACCATTCCTGCATCACACCATTCCTGCATCACACCATTCCTGCATCACACCATTCCTCCATTACTGCATTCCATCATTCCTGCATTACACCATTCCTGCATCACACCATTCCTGCATCACACCATTCCTGCATCACACCATTCCTGTGTTACACCATTCCTGTGTTACACCATTCCTGTGTTACACCATTCCTGCGTTACACCATTCCTGTGTTACACCATTCCTGTGTTACACCATTCCTGCATCACACCATTCCTGCGTCACACCATTCCTGTGTTACACCATCCCTGCATCACACCATTCCTGCATTACACCATTCCTGCATCACACCATTCCTGCGTTACACCATTCCTGCATTACACCATTCCTGCATCACACCATTCCTGTGTTACACTCTTCCTTCATTACTGCATTCCACCAAAGCCTACTTTGCAGCTTGATCTGATTCCAATGTGAAGCCCTCATTGGGCATCATTGTCCTGCAAAGACCCCGTACGAATCGAAGCTGCTGTTGGCCTTGAGAAAGAGAGAGGGATGAGTGGAAGGAGAAAGAGGGAGGTTGTTTTGGCCCTATGAAGATGGAGTCACGAGGAATTCCCTAAATAGCGTTAAGGCAGTGGTTGGTAGCTTCTTGCTAAGCAAGGGGGTGAAAGGTTATCGGGTGTAGGTTGGAAGCAGGAAGATGGGCATGAGGTTAAAATCTGAGCAGCCGCCACAATCGTGTTGAATGTCGGAGTGGGCTCGAGGGGCCGAATGGCTTACATCTGCTCCTAATGCAAATGTTCGTATGAATGGATGAATAGATTCCCGCCTGGAATTCTTTTCAGCCAAGATCCCATATTCCAGGCAGGAATTACAATCCAGCCCATCCTAACTTGGGAATATATCAGCCTTTCCTTTCTGACCACGGGATTTGAATCCCGAAACCCCCTCCCACACAGCAGCGCAAAGGCACATTCGCTACCTGTGACTCTGGTGGGTTAAGAAGACAGCTCACCCCCACCTTCTCGAGGTGTAACCCCAATAAGTGCCGGTGACTCCCATATTCCCGCGGTAAGTTTATGAAAAGGCACAACGGCCCACAGACGTAAACTCTCCAATCTTGAAAGTTTCAGGAAATTACTGCGGGGCTGTCACTTCCTGGCTCCGTGGCGCAATTAATTCTGCTCTTGCTCGAAATACGCAGCAATAGGAGGCAGCAGCTGGGATCCCACTTTCACATCCGCCTCCCAGCCAAGCTTCCTCCCAACTGCCAGAGAATCCCTGATCCCAAGCTTCTTTTTTTTTGCCGTGCTTAAAGCCCCCGCCTGACAGAATCGCTGGACTCCCATGTGACAGACCCCAGTCCCGCTGCCTGCCTCCCCCCCCCATCCCCGTGATTAACTCGGGCTGGTTAATAAAAAAAAAAGCTGGGAACGAGGGAATGGAAATCCCACGCAGGCACAGGCCCTAGAGCGGTCGCAGACCAGTGCCAACCTGAGCCAGACTTTTCCCTCCCAAACCTCTCCCGATAGCTTTTGTAGAGCATCTTGCCTTATCCAAACGCTCCTGATTGCTTCCTCCAACGAGTCGTTTTGGAATGCGGTGATCTCGTTTACCCGCTATTGGTGGCAGCCATTTTGTACCAACAGAGTCCAACAGTCAACAACGACTCAAGGGACGTGGGTCACTTTATTTGGCGGTTATTTGGTTTCGGGGGGGGGGGGGGCTGTTGGCCAGGACACTGTTCTCTCTGGAGAGGTTGAGGGTCGACCTAATAGAAGTTTATAAAATTATCAGGGGTATAGATAGGGTGAACAGTCGGAGGCTTTTTCCCAGGGCGGAAATGACAATTACAAGGGGGCACAAGTTCAAGATGAGGGGGGGGGGTAGGTTCAGTGGAGATGTGCAGCAGAAGTTTTGTTACACAGAGGGTGGTGGTGGCCTGGAATGCGCCGCCAAGTGAGGTGGTTGACGCAGATACGTTGGCGGTCTTTAAGACTTATCTGGAGAGGCACATGAACAGACGGCGTATAGAAGGTTACAGGCGGTTGGTTATAGATAGGATACGTGGTCGGCGCAGGCTTGGAGGGCCGAAGGGCCTGTTCCTGCGCTGTATTGTTCTTTGTTCTTTCAGGGGTGTGAAAGTGCTCTTTGACACAAGGAGCTAACCTCTGCTGATCTGCAAAAGGTGATTTTTAACTTTAAAAAAAAATTAATTTGGAGTACCCAATTCATTTTTTCCAATTAAGGGGCAATTTAGGGTGGCCAATCCACCTACCCTGCACATCTTTGGGTTGTGGGGGTGAAACCCACGCAAACACGGGGAGAATGTGCAAACACCACACGGACAGTGACCCAGGGCCAGGATCGCACCTGGGACCTCGGTGCCGTAAGGCAGCAGTGCTAACCCACTGCGCCACCGTGCTGCCCTCAAAAGGCGGGGCGGGATTCTCCCGTACCCGGCGGGGTGGGGGTCCCGGCGGGATGGAGTGGCCTGAACCACTCCGGCGTCGGGCCGCCCCAAAGGTGCGTAATCCTCCGCACCTTCAGGGGCTAGGCTGGCGCCGGAGTGGTTTGCGCCCCGCCAGCCGGCGTGGAAGGCCTCTGGCGCCGCGCCTGCCAGGGCCGAAGGGACTCCGCCGGCCGGCGCGGGTCTGCGCATGCGCGGGAGCATCAGCGGCTGCTGACGTAATTCCCGCGCATGCGTGGGGGGGGGGGTTTCACCTATGCGCCGGCCATCACGGAGGCTGACACGGCTGGCGCGTGGGAAAAGAGTGCCCCCACGGCACAGGCCCGCCCGTGGATCGGTGGGCCCCGATCGTGGGCCGGGCAACCGTGGGGGCACCCCCCGGGGCCAGATCGCCCCGCGCCACCCCTAGAACCCCGGAGCCCGCCCGTGCCGCCAGGTCCCGCCGGTAAAGGACCTAGTCCAACTTACGCCGGCGGGACCTGCATAGAACGAGCGGGACTTCGGCCCATCACGGGTCAGAGAATCGCCAGGGGGCGCAGCGCGATTCTCGCCCCCGCCAAATCTCCAGCGCCGGAGAATTCGGCAGCCGGTGGGGGCAGGATTCACACCGCCCCCCCCCCCGGCGATTCTCCGACCCGGCGGTGGGTCGGAGAATCTTGCCCTTGATTTTTAACATCTATCCGGACTGACCGATTCAGCCCCAGTTCAGTATGGCAGGTCAGTGCTTCTCACAGTGCAGCATTCCCTCAGCAATGCATTGGAATCTTGTCTCCGTACCGAGGGTCATTTTCTGCATGTCCTCCAACTGAAACTTTACTGAGGACTTTGTGGTGGACTGTGCTATGTTATCGGGCTTTCATCCCGAGCCGAAATGAACGACTGATCAGATTATTTTATGTAATTTATGTTGAAAAAAAAATTAAGATTATTAAGCAGTTGTTCTGATTAGGCCCTTTTGGCTTTTACTAAACCCTGAGGCAGCAATCACTTTGCTTGTTCATACGAAAGCAAACTGGGCCATCTGTCAGCAGTGACTAAAGACCACAAAGGAAACAGACTGACTGCCTCCTGCTCACAATATGATCTCGCCCGTTAAAGGTGAGCGGTTCAGCCTTCGACGGTTTTCTGTTTGCTCCGCAGCACCCAGCGGTCATGAGAAAAGCGAAATATTGGCAATGCGGGAAATTTGAAATAATAACACGAAACGCTGGGTAAACTCAGCAGGCCCGGCAACATCTGCGGAATGAGAAACTGTGAACGGAATTCCCCGTTTCTGCAGCTAAGTGCCGAAGCCGGTGTGCGACCCGTGCTGTTTCACGACCGGCAAATCGACGAGAACCCTTCGCCGATTCCGGTGCTGGTGAGGGGCCGGCACCGGCGCCACGTGAAACACCCGCGGATCGTGCCGAGAATGGCCGGGCTCCAAGACACGCGTGCACATGGCTGACGACCTGCACTGGTCACGGCATACAACACGGCGCCGGCCGTGCGCGTAACCTAGCCCGCAAACCGTGGTCCCACAGCCCACCCCCTGGCCACCCCCCCCATCAGTCACCCCAGCCCAAGCAGACGCCACCACCACCCCCACCCCGCCTCCCCGGCCAATGGCAACGGATCCCGGCCGCGTGTGGCGACGCTGGACACAGTCCCCAGTCACCCGGTGTCCCGCGCCGTCGGGAACTCGGCCCATCGGGGGCGGAGCATCACGGGTGGGCCAGCCGATGGGCACCAAAGGCCTTGCGACTGCGCTCGGCGCGCGTCACGCTGACGCCGGTTTGGAACAGGGGGTGTGCGAATCTCAAACCGCGTCAAACCGGGGATAGGCGGGAGCTGGGAGTGTTTGAGGGGCAAGGCTAAGGAAGTGTTAATGGCCGTGTTAAGGAGTAAAGAAGGTGCTGATAGTGGCGTAAAGGTAAGAGAGCAGAATGTGTTAATAGGAGAACAAAGATCAGAGCTCAGCGAAAATAAAACTGAAGAGCTAGTGACTAGTTAGCGTGGGGGTGAGCTTGGCAGCAACAAAAAGTCCTTTGGGTCAAAGAACTGGGAGGGGGGGTGGTCGAGCTGCTGGACACGATACGCCCTCTACAAGCGGTCAGACTGAAAGTCCTGACCACTACCCGGGGTGACTCCCTCTCTTAGGTTTTGGACATCACGGCTGATTTGATGGGGGGGGGGTGAGATTCTGGCGTAGGGGCCTGATAATATATATTAGTTTATTACAATGATGTTCCCCGTGTTGAATGTCGGGAAAGGGGCCCCGTCACCGATGGGGTGGGAGGACAATGGCGTCACGCGTTTGCACCCATGTACAGTGCGACTTCACACTTCCCGCGATGTATCCCGTTCCCAACGCCAACGCGAACAGGAGCGGAAAATCCTGGCCGTGGAATATTCTGAGGGGGTTTGACGGGGTAATCGGTGTGACCGTTTCACAATAATGCGCGTCGCCCACTTCAAACAGGCGAGGGAGGAAGTGTGTCTTTCCTCAGAGGCTCATTCACCTTTAGAATTGAGATCAGCGGCGGCTGGGTCACTGAACGTATCTGAGGTTGAGTTAGACAGATTCATTATTTACCAGGAAGGGTGGGGGGACGGGGGCGGGGGGGGGGGGGGGGGGGGGGGGGGGGGGGAACAATCAGGAAAGTGGAGTTATGACAGCAATCGGATATGACATGATCTTACTGAATGACAGGGCGAGCTCGAAGGGCCGAATGGCCCACCCCTGCTCCTGTTTCTTGCATCCTTATGTTAAGGTAGTGCCAATTAGGTTGGGGAAATGATTAGATGCTTTTGACTGGAGATGGTTTGGTGAGGAGGTGGATGGAGATGGTCCTCCACTTGGCTTGCCCATTCTGAGGTGGGTGGAGATGGTCCTCCACTTGGCTTGCCCATTCTGAGGTGGGCGGAGATGGTCCTCCACTTGGCTTGCCCATTCTGAGGTGGGTGGAGATGGTCCTCCACTTGGCTTGCCCATTCTGAGGTGGGTGGAGATGGTCCTCCACTTGGCTTGCCCATTCTGAGGTGGGTGGAGATGGTCCTCCACTTGGCTTGCCCATTCTGAGGTGGGTGAAAATGGTCCTCCACTTGGCTTGCCCATTCTGAGGTGGGTGGAGGTGGTCCTCCACTTGGCTTGCCCATTCTGAGGTGGGTGGAGGTGGTCCTCCACTTGGCTTGCCCATTCTGAGGTGGGTGGAGATGGTCCTCCACTTGGCTTGCGCATTCTTCACCCTTGTTGTGTTTTGAGATCAATACAGATGTCAGTGAAAGTGTAAGTTAATTAAAAGTTAAGCTTTATTCTACAGGATACCTCGGGGGAGTGTGTGTCTCTCCCCCCCGGCCGTCCTTTGAAGTAAGGACACTTGCCACTAAGTTGTCAGAGGTAGCAGAACTGGGTAGGCCGTTACACTACACCACACAAATCCGATTGGTCAGGAGACTCTGCCGCCCATACCGCCTGACAGAGGCATAGCAGAAGGATTTACAAGTTGATAGTCAACCTGTTTGGCAACGTTCTGCCCAGGACCTCCTGTGGCCATCAAGTCCTGAAGCGGGATTTGAACCAGGAGCCTGTGGCTCGGAGACGGATTGTCGGGTCTCCCAGCTGCATCTATCCCGGTGGCGATGGGAGGTGGTGCGCCGTTCCAACTGAAGCCACCCCACACCGCCGGCTAACCCATGGGTGGGGTTGCGCTGTCGGCAGAATAAAGGAATCCCATCGCCAACAAACGGCCGGAAGATTCCGGCCAGAGATGCAGCGCACTGCGCCGGGAGATCTTCCTCAGGGAAGGCATTTGGAGGGGTTGGACTTCGTTGATTTCTGAAAGGCGAGAGTTTGCTTCATAAATGCTGGAGACGCTCAAAACAATTTAAGGAAATGTAATAACTGGTGAGATAGAGGTGCCTGTCTATTAATTATAACCAGCATCGCTGCCCTTTATACTGCTATAGATGGAATAGTGCACCATAAACACTGAAATCGCAGTTAGTGTGGGTCTGAGTCACACAGACCAGGTGCGGTCACTGTTCTTGCTGAGTGTGTTGGCTTTTTTGTTTCCCCTGCCATATGGAACGTGGGCATCGCTGGCAAGATCAGCCAGCATTTGTTGCCCGTCCCCGATGGTCCCCTGAACTGAGAGGACTGTTTGTTCATTTCACAGAGCAGCTAAGAATTAACCACATTTCTGTGTGTCTGGAGTCGTAGGTCCGTCCCCGAGAGTCCGAAGCGTTTTTTACAACAATCGATGGTCGACACGGCCTTCGGCAGCAATTCAACTTTCCCAAGTGTCATTTCGGGCGGGGTTTGGCAGGGTGTTTTCAGCCGGCTTTTTGGGGGAGAGCCGGTATTCATCCACACTTAGGGCGCGATCTAACAAAAATAAAATCACAGCCCGTTCTGGGCGGGATTAGCTGGGTGCTTCTCGGCATTGCAAGCGGAACGACCTCGCTATCTAACGGCACTCTGTTGCTATTTCGGGTCTGGCGGGGAATGCTCAGCGCCTTGTCCTGCATGAAGGAGTTCCCACCAGTGGAGCAGGAAAAGATCAGGACGCCATTTTTAAATGGTGACCTGATCTCTGGGCCCCACCAGCATGATCCCCGGACCACCCACCCAACGCCCCAGCTCACCAATTGGGGGGTCTTCGAGATAACCCAAACACATACCGGCAGGGAACCCTGGCCCCGATCCCTGGCGCGGGAAAATGCCAACCTACGACCTCGCTGGTGCCCCTGCCATCCTGGTATTGCCATCTGGGCACCCTGGCAGTGCCAGGACAGCACCCGGGTGGCAATGCCAGGGTGCCGGTACTAATCGGCACACTCAGCGAGGCCGATAGATGCTGGGCGGCCAGTCGATCTGGCGTCGGCATGGCCAGTCCCGCTCTAACGTGCCGATCCCCGACTGGCCTGAGTCTTTGGGATTCGTCCCCTTCACCTCGGAGATCCTGGGCGAGCGCCGTTCAGCACTCGTCTCCAAAAAACGGGAACGGCATTCGTGGGGGTCTCCCAGGGGTTCGGAGGCCTCCAGCTGCACGCCTGGGTGGGCATTTGGGCAGGGTGGTGCCCTGGCACTGCTGGTGCTACTTGGGCACCCTGGCAGTGCCACCTGGGTGCCAGCTGGCCACTGCCATCTGCCTGGGCACTGCCAGGTTGGCACTGCCAAAGTGCCCAAGTGGCATTTTTTGTGTGCGCGCAATCGGGCTGGGGTTCCCTGTGTGGGTGTTTTGGGGGGTATTGAGGGGCCGCTCCAATTCTGTGTTTGGGCTGGAGGGCAGTCGGGGTTGCTTCGCGGGACTTGGCGATCGGGATACCATTTAAAAAAGGTCTCCCCAAACTCTCGCTACACTGGGGAGTTCCCCATTGTAAAAAACGGGGCTATATGAGGCCTCGGCCGCGCGTGAACCCACTGTGGACCTGGGACAATGTGAGTCTCTGCGAGCGCCGGGAAACACGTGCCTAAACGCGCTTGTTATGGGACTTTGTTCCCAATTAGTTGAATCGTGCCCATTGGCTCCTGACCTCTCAATTGCTTCATTTGTGACTGCTGGTGTGAGAAGCTTTCCCCACGGTAAACAATGTGTCCTTCAGAATCCTGAAAGGTTCAAGATTTTGCCAGCACGCGAATACACAAAATAGGCCCAGGAGTTGGCCATTCGGCCCCTCAAGCCTACTACACCATTCATTTAAGATCATGGTGGGTCTGTTTGTGTTGAGTTCCACATTCCCATCTACCCTCCGATAACCTTTGATATCCTTGCCTATCTACCCCTGCCTTAAAAAGTTTAAATGCCCTCCCGACGAGGGCAGAAGATCGAAGATTTCAAAAGGAAATTGGGTGGTCACCGTGGGGGGAATAAAGTTGCAGCTCTGCGGGGATAGAGGAGGGGGCTGGAGCAGACCGGATTCCACGACAGCGAGCTAGTACAGACACAAGGGGTTGATCGGCCTCCTGCTGTGATCCCGAGACTTCTCAAAATGCTTCACAGCCACTGACGTACATTCTTGAATTGTGGAGTTGCTGTTGTAAAGTAGGATCGGTGCTACCCAAATTGCGCACAGCAAGATGCCACAGAGATCCCGTGATTATGACCGGGCACACCGTATTAATGGGGAGATCACCGTAGGCCAGGACGACCCTGAGAATTCCTCCGTTTTTCTTTGAACTGGTGCCCAAGGATCTTTCATACTGAGGGGACAGCGAGGGCCTTGGATTAACATCACACCTTCAGAATCCTGAAAGGTTCAAGATTTTGCCAGCACGCGAATACACGAAATAGGCCCAGGAGTTGGCCATTCGGCCCCTCAAGCCTACTACACCATTCACTGTAGCAGTCCCTCGGTACCGCACCCGTGGCGTGGGGATGTCAGCCTGGATATTTCTGCTCAAGTCTGCGGAGCGGGACTGGACCGCAAAACCGCTCTGACCTATGGGCCGGGGGACTAATAATAATAATAACCTTTATTAGTGCCACAAGTAGGCTTACGTTAACACTGCAATGAAGTTACTGTGAAAAGCCCCTAGTCGCCACACTGCGGCGCCTGTTTGGGTACACGGAGGGAGATTTCAGAATGTCTGATCCACCTAACAGCACGTCTTTCAGGATTTGCATAGATGCATAGAACATACAGTGCCGAAGGAGGCCATTCGGCCCATCGAGTCTGCACCGACCCACTTAAACCTTCACTTCCACCCTATCCCCGTAACCCAATAACCCCTTCCCTTTTTGGACACTCAGGGCAATTTATCACGGCTAATCCACCTAACCTGCACTTCTTTGGACTGTGGGAGGAAACCGGAGCACCCGGAGGAAACCCACGCACACACGGGGAGAACGTGCAGACTCTGCACAGACAGTGACCCAGCGGGGAATTGAACCTGGGACCCTGGCGCTGTGAAGCCACAGTGCTATCCACTTGTGCTACCCTGCTGCTTGTGGGAGGAAACCGGAGCGCTCGGAGCAAATCCACGCAGACACAGGGAGAACGTGCAGACTCCGCACAGACTGTGACCCAAGCCGGGAATTGAACTCAGGACCTGTCATAATATGCACACAAGTATATGATGGTGCACAGGCAGGCAGTGATTGACACACAGGATGACCAATGAACACACAGAACACAGCAGCCAATCACCAGCCAGGACACGGTCACTATAAAGCCAGAGGGCACCAGTTTTCCCGCTCGCTGGGGATGCAGCCTCTGAGACAGTCAGAGCCTGTCAGCAACAACTCGGCAGTAAGATAGTCTGGTCAGGTTAGCCTCAGGTGTCCAGTCAACTCAGCATAGTGTCAACCCACAGTTAAAGTATGTTTAATAGTTAAGTGTTCAATAAAATCGAGTTGCATTTCTCCAAGTGTTGGAAGCCTGTCTCTCTCCCTACTGCAGTAAACGCAGTCCTCGCAGACCCAGCATACCCAACACATCAGGACCCTGGCGCTGTGAAGCAATAGTGCTAACCACGGCGCCGCCGCGCCGCCCACTGAGCCAGGGCTGAGGCCTTCAGCTGTCTCAAAGACACCTCTTTCCCTGCCGGGAAGGGGGCCAAGCTCTCTGCTCAAACCCTCTCCGTAACGACAGCTTAGAAAAGCGATTGTGTCAGTTATTATTCTCAACCTCCTTCATGTCAAGAACGCAACACGGTGGTAAGTGTCTGTTAGGGGAGGATGAGAAACCATCAGCTGGAGCCAAAGCAAGTGACAAGGACCAAGAATTTACATAATTGTGAGTATGACGGTGAATTAATTATGCTGACAGTTCCTTCGCTTTATGTGTATTTGTGAAATGTTTCTGTCACCAGTGGATGATGTTGTAATTGGTATTTGTTTAAGGAACTATCCCGCATAAATTTATTGTTAAAAATCTATTGTTTTTTATTTGCTCACCGTATGTGGGGCATCGCTGGCGAGGCCCAGTACGTATTGCCCGGGGTGGGCAATAATTGCCCCTTGAGAAGATGGTGGTGGACCGCCTTCTTGAACCGCCGCAGTCCACCTTGGTGTAAGTACACCCGCAGTGCTGTTAGGGAGGCAGTTCCAGGATTTTGACCCAGCGGCCGTGAAGGAATGGCCGACATGGATGGGTCAGGCGTCTCTCAAACTCAGATGTCGCAGAGTCACTGGCGACGAGGCTCAATTTTCTTTGCTTGCGTTGAGAATCCCAGGTGAAGGGTCAAGACCCATGATGCAAGTGGCCACTGAAGCTACAAATAGGCACCGTTGCCTAGAGATCGGAGTCTGTCCATTTGGTGTGAGGCCATATTGATAAGCCGATGAGTCAAGAACTGCGTGTCACCTAAATCCATCTTGTAAACCCCATCGGGTTTTGGCAGGGAAGAAAGATGATTGGAGTGGGGCTGGTGGAGACGAGGCTGAGACAGGCATCACCCACAACCATTCAGTGTCCCAAAGCCTCTTTATCTAAAGGGATCAAGGGATATGGGAGGGAAGGAGGGATCAGGGTATTGAACTTTGATGATCAGCCATGATCATTTTTTTTCAATAAATATTTTGACTGACATTTTCCAATTTTAACAGTTTGATAATTTGACATAAAGCACATGATATTTGCAGAGTTTGGTGTTTTTTATGTACAATTTTACCCCTTTTATTGCCCCCCCCCCCTCCCATTGAGAGCTCCCTCCTTCCCAATCTTTCGCCCTGGGTGTCAAATTGCTACACTCTTTCCTTCATTTACTGATTTCTGCCGTTATCCATGTGGGCTTGCTTGGGGAGGGGCTCTCTGCGCCCTACCCTTCTCACTCTTTTCCCGTGTCTCTCCCTGATACTTCCCTGGGTTCCTTCCTTGCCTCCTCCCGCCCCCCCCCCCTTGTTCTTCTCTGCTCAGTGCACTCTTGTTTGCCCGCATCGGTCACCCCTCCCCCCTTTCTCCCTCATTACTATTGGCTTCGAACAGGCTGATGAATGGCCCCACACTTTGTGGAAGGCCTCGTCCGACCCTCGGATGGTGAACTGGATCTTCTCCAGGTGGAGAAAGTCCGACAGGTCCGCCAGCCAGTCTGCAGCGGTGGGTGGTGCTGCCGATCGCCAGCCGAGCAGGATTCTCCGGCGGGCGGCTAGGGAAGCGAAAGCCAGGTCATCGGCCCACTTCCCCATATGAAGTTCTGGCTGGTCCGACACCCCGAAGGCTGCCACTCCCGGGCACGGCTCCACCCTCACCCCCACAACCTTGGGCATTGCCTCGGAGAAGGCTGCCCAGAACCCAGCAAGCTTGGGGCAAGCCCAGAACATGTGGGTGTGGTTGGCCGGGCCCCTCTGGCACCGTTCACCTCTGGGAAGAACCTGTTCATTCGGGTTCTGGTCAGGTTTGCTCTGTGCACCACTTTAAACTGCGTGAGGCTGAGCCTTGTGCAGGACATAGAACATAGAACAGTACAGCACAGAACAGGCCCTTCGGCCCTCGATGTTGTGCTGAGCAATGATCACCCTACTCAAACCCACGTATCCACCCTATACCCGTAACCCAACAACTCCCCCTCTTAACCTTACTATTAGGACACTACGGGCAATTTAGCATGGCCAATCCACCTAACCCGCACATCTTTGGACTGTGGGAGGAAACCGGAGCACCCGGAGGAAACCCACGCACACACGGGGAGGACGTGCAGACTCCGCACAGACAGTGACCCAGCCGGGAATCGAATCTGGGACCCTGGAGCTGTGAAGCATTTATGCTAACCACCATGCTACCGTGCTGCCCCATGCCCCAGGAGGAGGTGGAGTTGGCCCAGCTCAGTGCTCCGTTCCAGAGTCCCCACCCTACATCAGTTCCAGGTTCGTCTTCCCATTTCTGTCTTGCCCGATCTAGTGGTTTTCTCGCCCTTTCCAGAATCATCCGTAAATGTTCCCCTGCTCCCTACTGTCCGCCCCCAGCAGCTCCTCCGGTAAAGTGTCTCCCAGGGCCCTAGGGCACCGCCTCCTTACGGAGAAAGGTTTTGGTTTGTAGGTGCCGGAGGTTCTGTCCTTTTGGTAGCTGCAGTGCTTCCGTTAGTTCATCTCTGGTTGCAAGTCCGTCCCCCATGTATAAGTCCCTGAACACTAGCGACCTCCTGTCCTGTCTCCACTTCTTAAAGGTGGTGTCTAGCATGGTTACCGCAGTTGTGGGCCACGGAGGACATCTCGGTTAGACCAAAATGTTGTCTCATTTGGTTGCGTGTTCTCAACGTGGCTACCACCATTGGGCAGGATGCAGATGTTGCTGCGGGGGGTGGGGAGGGGGTGGGGGGGGGGGGGGGGGGTGGGGGGGTGGGGGGGGGCCCTGCCATGGTGAGGGCTCGGAGGGTCATTCCCTTGCAAGAACATAGAACATAGAACAGTACAGCACAGAACAGGCCCTTCGGCCCTCAATGTTGTGCCGAGCCATGATCACCCTACTCAAACCCACGTATCCACCCTATACCCAACAACTCCCCCCCTTAACCTTACTATAGGACACTACGGGCAATTTAGCATGGCCAATCCACCTAACCCGCACATCTTTGGACTGTGGGAGGAAACCGGAGCACCCGGAGGAAACCCACGCACACAGGGGGAGGACGTGCAGACTCCACACAGACAGTGACCCAGCCGGGAATCGAACCTGGGACCCTGGAGCTGTGAAGCATTTATGCTAACCACCATGCTACCCTGCTGCCCTAAGAGGACTCCTCCAGCCTCCCCCATCAGCCATGACCATAATGAATAGCAGAGCAGGCTCAAAGGGTTGAATGGCCTCCTCCTGCTTTTAGTTTCTATGGAACTTTTGTTTTGTAAAACATTTTATTAAGGTATTTCTAATTTTATAATAATAACGGTAAACAGTACAAATACAGATATAAACATTGGGGGCGATTCTCCAAAATGGAGACTACGTGTTCCCGCCGTCGGGAACGCCGTCGCGTTTCACGACGGCGCGAAACGGGCATGGGGACGACCGATTCTGTCCCCTACAGGGGGCCAGCATGGCGCTGGAGCGGTTCACGCCTCTCCAGCCTCCCTTCCCAGCGCCAAATGGGCACCGCGCCAACCCGCGCCTGCGCGGGGGACTTCTTCAGTGCGCCGGCCCCTACGCAACATGGCGTGGGGGGTTCAGGGGCCGGCCGCGCAACAAAGTAGGCCGGGGGTGGGGGGGAGGCAGGTCCGCCGATCGGTGGGCCCCGATCGCAGGCTAGACCCCCTCGGAGGATCCCCCCGGTGAAGGGCTTTTCTCCGCCCCACAGGCCGCCCCCCGACCCTGTGCGCAGAGTTCCCGCCGGCAGCGACCAGAGGGTGAACGGCGCCGGCGGGACTCTGCTGTTTCCGCCTGGCCGCTCGGCCCATCCAGGCCGGTGAATCGGCGGCCTCGCCGATTCCAGAGGCCCGCGGCCAGCGCCACATCAAACGCGCCGCCGCAAATGGCGCCGATCCTGTCTCTGCTGGCAGTTAGTTTTCGTCGAAGAAGTTGAAAAACGACTGCCACCTCCGGGCGAACCCTGGCATTGACCCTCTCGCGGCGAACTTAATTTTCTCAAGTCTGAGAAACCCAGCATGTCGCTAACCCATAGCCCTGATTTCGGGGGCTTTGAGTCCCTCACGCTAGCAATATCCGTCTCCGGGCTACCACGGAGGCAAAGGCCAAGACATCAGCCTCTCTCGCCCCCTGGCATCCCCGGGTCTTCCAACACTCCAAAGATCACCACCTCCGGCCTCGGCACCACCCTTGTTTTTAGCACCGTGGACATGACCTCAGCAAATCCCTGCCATTCAGGAGGGGGGACGTATAGTTATGTCTGATTGGCACAGAATGGGTGATGCCCTTTATCCCAGATGATAGGGAGAGCTGAACATCCCAGCCTTCGGGACTGAGTCCTGATTTGCCCGAAGCGCCTGACGATTATGTGCTCGGAGGCAGAATTCTGAAACCTCCTGTGAACATGGTTGTCTGTAGTTAACAGTGATTCAATGTGATTTCTCGTTTAACACCACAGGCTGAGCCTAGAGAATATGTCTCAGGAGATAATTACCTGGAGACAAGAAACATTCAGAGCAACAGAGGAGTCTGACGAGCTATGTCGTTCTTGCACAGAGCTAGCACACGCACGATGGGCCGAATGACCTCATTTTACGATAGGCGACACAATATTAATGGACCTATTTTTACCGTGCACATGTGAGATTTGGACCTTACTGAGGCATTCCCATTAAACACCACTGCCCATTTGCCAGGACAACAGTCTGACCCTATCACCCATTCACGCCCAAGCCTCGCCCATACTCCTCTCGCGCTTTATCCCCTTTCGAGCACTTCACCGCTTTTCTACACCCCCTCACCTCTCCTCCCAAAACCTCACTGCCTCCCCAAAACCACAATACTCTGTCTCTGTCCTTTCCTGTGCATTGAACGACCCCTCAACATCTTCAGCTGCCCTTCCCCTGAAATCATGGATCTCCCCTAAACCGCCTCCCTCCGTTTAAAGCCCTCCTACCAACCCCTCGGCCTTGCCTACCTGCTTGGCCTTGCTAATCCCAAGGATGCGTACCACGTACAAGGCCGTCAAGGACCACCTACCTCCTCTGAACCTCTTTCAAACCCAACTGCTTCCATACCTGCCACCCGAGGAAGAATGAAAAATAAAAACCTCTCCCTCAATCACTCACGTTCTAAATCCCAACTGCTTAACCGTTCGCAGGTTATTCAGCAGCCAGCCCTTTGCCGCTGCCATTTTGGTTTTTTTAAGTGTGTGCAGAGGTCACCAAGCCGGGCAGTAGCTTCTGCAGTGGCTAAATGGAGCTCTCGGAACCCTTCACTGAATTTGGTCAGGGGGCAGCCTTCAATGATGTAGGTCATCGATTAGGCTACAGCCCGGGTTCCCTGCAAGGCCCCACTTGTGTCTATTTGCTGCACAAAGGCCTTAGCCAGTGTGGAAAGGGTTGAGGGGTGCCCAGGGTGGCACAATGGTTAGCACTGTTGCTTCACAGCGCCGGGGACCCGGGTTCAATTCCCAGCCTGGGTCACTGTCTGTGCGGAGTCTGCACATTCTCCCCGTGTCTGCGTGGGTTTCCTCCGGATGCTCCGGTTTCCTCCTACAAGTCCCGAAAGACGTGCTTGTTAGGTGAATTGGACATTCTGAATTCTTCCTCTGTGTACCCAAACAGGCGCCGGAATATGGCAACTAGGGGCTTTTCACAGTAACTTTATGGCAGTGTTAATGTAAGCCGACTTGTGATAGTAATTTTAAAAAAAAATTTAGAGTACCCAATTATTTTTTCCAATTAAGGGGCAATTTAGCATGGCCAATCCACCTACTCTGCACATTTTTGGGTTGTGGGGGCGAAACCCACGCAGACACGGGGAGAATGTGCACACTCCACACGGACAGTGACCCAGAGCCGGGATCGAACCTGGGACCTCAGCGCCGTGAGGCAGCTGTGCTAACCACTAGGCCACCGTGCTGCCCTTACTTGTGACACGAATAAAGATTATTATTGACAGTGTTGATGTGGCGTGTTAAAGCTGGGTGGGCGGGCTGGGGTATCTGTGGGTTTTAAAGAGGGCGTGATTGTACCATTCCTGCTTCCATGGGGCCCCGGTGATTATAATAATAATAATCGCTAATTGTCACAAGACGGCTTCAATGAAGTGACTGTGAAAAGCCCCTAGCCGCCACATTCCGGCGCCTGTTCAGGGAGGCCTGTACGGGAATCGAACCTGCGCTGCTGGCATTGTTCTGCATTACAAGCCAGCTGTTTAGCCCACTGTGCTAAACCAGCCCCTGGGCCCTGGGATTATTCCTGGGCACGGTGGTCTTAGCCATATAGGCTGGCAGGATGGGCAGCGAGCAGCAGGTGGATTGTAAGTTCCTTGTGTAGCGGCAGGTTTGAGCAACGTTGACCTTCCCCCATGCCATTTCCTGTTGCAATATCCCTCCTTCTGTGAGGGGATGGGATGTGGCTCAGGACTGGGTGCCAGGGGGGTAGTGGAGTTGGACAGGGTGTGCCCGAGATGATACGCATTGTTGTGTGGAGCTGAGTGTCATTAAGACTGGTAGAGGATGAGCTGTAACATACTGGTGCACACCTCTGATGCAAGAGGAATGGAGGACCTTGTGTGCCATTCACTTAGGCTCCTCGCTTAGGTGAATGTCATATCTGGAAGATGCCACCATGTCCCCACGAGCTACCGTGTCCCAAATCAGGTATCACCAATCAGGTGCTCACTTGCATCTTCATTTGAAGATTTGCTTCCGCTTGACGTTAATTGAAGGCAGAGGTTTATCAGTTTGGGGCAGACACCGAGCGTGATAACACAGATAGAATGCCAACAGCAAGCTCCAGCCTCCACACTAACAGTTTTCCCTCTCACTCTCGTCTTATTATGAACTCCGATAGGGCTCGGCAGTTACACTTTCACAGCTTCTCCCAAGTGTTTTAAGACACTTAATACTAATCAGCTTTCACACACACACAAAAATAGATTCTAACTTGGCTGATTTTTGCTAAAGTAGTCATTCTGGCTATGTACAAGACAGCAGTGCAATAAGTATTGACCAATATCACAACATTAATGCTGTGTGTTAAAGAACAGAGAGGGAATTATGTAAATTTTCAAATTGGGGATACGAGACGCAAGCGATTTCAGTAGGTGATTCCCAGTAGCGATCCCAGTAGCGGGTCCAGTAGATAATCCCAGTAGAGTCCAGTAGGTGATCCCAGTAGCGAGTTCAGGTGATCCCAGTAGAGAGTCCAGTAGGTGATACCAGTAGCGAGTCCAGTAGATGATCCCAGTAGAGAGTCCAGTCGGTGATCCCAGTAGAGAGTCCAGTAGGTGATCCCAGTAGAGATTCCAGTCGGTGATCCCAGTAGCGAGTCCTGTCGGTGATCCCAGTAGAGAGTTCAGTCGGTGATCCCAGTAGCGAGTTCAATAGGTGATCCCAGTAGAGAGAAGTAGGCGATCCCAGTAGAGAGTTCAGTAGATAATCCCAGTAGAGAGTCCAGTAGGTGATCCCAGTAGCGAGTTCAGTAGGTGATCCCAGTAGAGAGTCCAGTAGGTGATCCCAGTAGCGAGTCCAGTAGATGATCCCAGTAGAGAGTCCAGTCGGTGATCTCAGTAGCGAGTCCTATCGGTGATCCCAGTAGAGAGAAGTAGGCGATCCCAATAGAGAGTCCAGTAGATAATCCCAGTAGAGAGTCCAGTAGGTGATCCCAGTAGCGAGTTCAGTAGGTGATCCCAGTAGAGAGTCCAGTAGGTGATCCCAGTAGCGAGTTCAGTAGGTGATCCCAGTAGAGAGTCCAGTAGGTGATCCCAGTAGCGAGTCCAGTAGATAATCCCAGTAGAGAGTCCAGTAGGTGATCTCAGTAGCGAGTTCAGTCGGTGATCCCAGTAGAGAGAAGTAGGCGATCCCAATAGAGAGTCCAGTAGGTGATCCCAGTAGAGTTCAGTAGGTGATCCCAGTAGCGAGTCCTGTCGGTGATCCCAGTAGCAAGTCCAGTAGGTGATCCCAGTAGAGAGTTCAGTCGGTGATCCCAGTAACAAGTCCAGTAGGTGATCTCAGTAGCGAGTCCAGTAGATGATCCCAGTAGAGTTCAGTAGGTGATCCCAGTAGCAAGTCCAGTAGGTGATCCCAGTAGAGAGTTCAGTCGGTGATCCCAGTAACAAGTCCAGTAGGTGATCTCAGTAGCGAGTCCAGTAGATGATCCCAGTAGAGTTCAGTAGGTGATTCCCAGTAGCGATCCCAGTAACGAGTCCAGTAGATGATCCCAGTAGAGAGTTCAGTCGGTGATCCCAGTAGAGAGAAGTAGGCGATCCCAATAGAGAGTCCAGTAGGTGATCCCTGTAGCGAGTCCAGTAGGTGATCCCAGTAGCGAGTCCAGTAGGTGATCCCAGTAGAGTTCAGTAGGTGATCCCAGTAGCGAGTCCTGTCGGTGATCCCAGTAGCAAGTCCAGTAGGTGATCCCAGTAGCGAGTCCAGTAGGTGATCCCAGTAGAGTTCAGTAGGTGATCCCAGTAGCGAGACCTGTCGGTGATCCCAGTAGCAAGTCCAGTAGGTGATCCCAGTAGAGAGTTCAGTCGGTGATCCCAGTAACATGTCCAGTAGGTGATCCCAGTAGAGTTCAGTAGGTGATCCCAATAACGAGCCCAGTAGATGATCCCAGTAGAGAGTCCAGTTGGTGATCCCAGTAGCGAGTCCAGTAGGTGATCCCTGTAGCGAGTCCAGTAGGTGATCCCAGTAGCGAGTGCAGTCGGTGATCCCAGTAGCGAATCCAGTCAGTGATCCCAGTAGCGAATCCAGTAGGTGATCCCAGTAGCGAATCCAGTAGGTGATCCCAGTAGCGAGTCCAGTCGGTGATCCCAGTAGAGAGTCCAGTTGGTGATCCCAGTAGAGAGTCCAGTAGGTGATCCCAGTAGAGTCCAGTAGGTGATCCCAGTAGCGAATCCAGTAGATGATCCCAGTAGCGAGTCCAGTAGGTGATCCCAGTAGCGAATCCAGTAGATGATCCCAGTAGCGAGTCCAGTAGGTGATCCCAGTAGCGAATCCAGTAGATGATCCCAGTAGCGAGTCCAGTAGGTGATCCCTGTAGTGAGCACAGTCGGTGATCCCAGTAGCGAGTCCAGTTGGTGATCCCAGTAGAGTCCAGTAGGTGATCCCAGTAGCGAATCCAGTAGGTGATCCCAGTAGAGAATCCAGTAGGTGATCCCTGCTGCTCTTCCCACCTGTGGTCAAGCATATTGGAAGGATTTACAGGCCAATAATCAACCCATTTGGCCACGTTATGAACACAGCTTCCCGCGTGGCCATCAGAACCTGAAGTGGGGCTTGAACCCAGAGCTTCTGGGCCAGAGGCAGAGTCGCTACCCACTGCCTCACAAGGCATCCTCGTCATTGGCCTGTGTGGGTGGTTAATTCATTTTGCGAGCACTACTCTTTTCAACCATGCCTTAGCGGGTAGCACTCTTGTGCTCTGTGGCGCGAGGTCCTGTATTCATTTCTCACTCCTGGACTTCAGCTCAAAGTTCTGGGCTGAAGCTCCAGTCCACGTGTGTGTGTGATGGCTGCACGATCAGAGGGGACCTAAAACCTAGGCCCCAATTGCTGGTTTGGTCACCCCATGGCACTATTTTACAGAAAAGCTGCGGAATCGTCACTGGTGTCCTGGTCAATATTTAATCCCTCAATCAGCATTGTAAAAAAAAAATAGATTACTAACCATTATCACGTATCTGTTTGTGGGAGTTGGATGTGTGAGAATTTCTAACATTGGCAGCACTATTTCTACCAGGTATTCATCGATATTATCTATTTATATTTCAAAATCTTTATTTTGATTTCAGATTCTCTGACTTCATTGAGGGGGGTGCTCAAAAAGTATAATATGTCCCCAGCACCAGTGATATCTAATCAAGGAAAGAATGTTTTAAAATTCACTCCGGGGGTGTAAGCATCGCTGTCTGGGCCAGTATTTATTGTCCATCCCTAATTGCCCTTGAACTGAATGGTTTGCTGGGCCATTTAAGCGTGATTCGAACCTGGGACCCTGGTGCTGTGAAGCAACAGAGCTACCCGCTGTGCTACCGTGCCGCCCCTTTGTAAGCCTACTTGTGACACTACTAAAGATGGTTATTATTACTATTATTAGCTTGGACTTTTGAGCTCAAGACTGCGGACTTGAAACCTGGGCCTGCGCCTCAGGGAGCAAGATTGCTCCAAACTGAAGCATAGCTGATGCTGAACGTAAGGCAGACATAAAAAGCCTGTTTAATTAGCAAATATCTACCTTGTTATTGATCGCTGGTGAGGCACTGGCCAAAGTAGTTCAATCCAACTGCATCAAAGAAACCTAGATTTAAAATTCCAGCACCTCTCCCACCATGGGTAGAACTTAAACACGATTAATAAATCCAGAATCATCTATTGTTGTTAAAAAAAACCCATCTGGCTCACTGCCTGGTGTGGCGTCCACATGACTCCAAACCCACAGCAGTGTGGCTGACTCTGAAATCATTTAGCGAGCCATTTGTCTCGGGGGGCAGTTAGGGATGGGCAATAAATCCTGGCACCCGCATCTCACGAATTAATCGTTAAAAAGAAAACTCTCTGCGTTCTGAATCTGATTATCTTTGGGTAATGATCTTGTATTCAAGCTGAATAGTAGCTTTCCTTCATCAGAGCTATTGATTGAGCCCAGCCTACCAGGATGCATTCCGGTTTCACGCCAACCTCCAGTGGGATTCCGGATTGTCCTTGGCGAGTGGAGATCGCACTGTAATTTCACGCTAGCGTGTAGCTGAGTTTTGGGCCTCGGCCAAACACCCAACGCCAGAAAACGCAATTGAACAATTCATCTGTGAAACAGCACCTCCAGTGGTTCTCCCTCAGTACTGCACTGGAGTGTCAGCTTATTCAATGTTTGTTTGATGCCAATGCCAAGCAGTTCTCAATCAAGGAATAACTTCCAGAGTTCCCTACCCAGAGGGAGGGTGGCACAGTGGTTAGCACTGCTGCCTCACTGCGCCAGGGACCCTGGATCGATTCTGGCCTTGGGTGACTGTCTGTGTGGAGTCTGCATGTTCTCCCCGTGTCTGCGTGGGATTTCTCCGGCTGCTCCGGTTTCCTCCCACAGTCCAAAGAAGTGAAGGTTAGGTGGATTGGCCATGCTAAATTGCCCCCTTAGTGTCCAAAGATATCATAGAATTCACAGTGCAGAAGTAGGCCATTCGGCCCATCGAGTCTGCACCGGCTCTTGGAAAGAGCACCCTACCCAAGGTCAACACCTCCACCCTATCCCCATAACCCAGTAACCCCACCCAACACTAAGGGCAACTTTGGACACTAAGGGCAATTTATCATGGCCAATCCACCTAACCTGCACATCTTTGGACTGTGGGAGGAAACCGGAGCACCCGGAGGAAACCCATGCACACACGGGGAGGATGTGCAGACTCCACACAGACAGTGACCCAAGCCGGAATCGAACCTGGGACCCTGGAGCTGTGAAGCAATAGTGCTATGCACAAGGCTACCGTGCTAGGTGGGGTTACGGGGATAGAGCGGGAGAGTGGGCCTAGGAAGGGTGCTCTTTCAGTGCATCGGTGCAGACTCGATGGGCCGAATGGCCTCCTTCTACACTGTAGAAATCCTACGGTACTAATATGAAGGATTATTGAATCATGGACATTTGAAAGTGGAGAGAAATTGGGATTAGAATAGACATTCCCAGGTCAAACCGCACACCAGGCTCTGGGCAGTCCCTTGCTTTGGATAGTAATTTCTCCAGTTTGGTGAAAGTACTGCTTTAGCCCCAAGGAGACAACACAAGGCCACAGTTTCCTGGTCCATTGGACCTATGGTGGGACTGCCAAAGACATCTCACTTGTAGTCTTTGGCAAGAAGATTCTTTTTTTTTTTAAATAATTTTTATTGGAATTTTTTTACAGAAAATATAAAACATAACGACAAACAATGAAATGTGGCAAGAAGATTCTGATTAGAACCCAGGTCCCACCACCCTCTCCAATTAAAGAGATATCCACAAGATGAATTTTAAAATGGCAAAGGGAAAGATCAAGTTTAAGCGGAATTTGATTCTAATTAATATGATTTTATTGATTAGGGGAAGAATAGGCCATGTAATGCTGACTTTCCACCTTCTGGTGAAATGAATGACTTTATGCTCCAGGGGATTTATATTGCATGCTTCTGACCTCTAGTGGCAGGATAAGGCTACTGATGAATTACCACCGATCCTGTCCGGAGGATGCGGGAGTATTCATCGACCCGTTCCTCTCGTATGCTATTGTAACAGTCATTAACCAGTTCAAAACAAATAGACCTGCATTCATATAGCAACTTTCACAACCCTTAGGACAACACAAAGGGCTTTAGCGCCAATGAAATGCTTTTTGAAATGCAGCGATTGTTCTGGAGGTCCTGTGGCGCGATGGGGTAGCATCTCTACCTCTGAACTGGAAGCTCTGGGTTCATGGCGCACTTCAGGACCTGATGGCTGCGGAAGGTGCGTTCATAACGATCAAACAGGCTGACCATCAGCCCGTAAGTCTTCCCAAGGTGCCTGACGGGAGGTGGTAAAGAGTGGGAGAATTTCCTGGTCGGCCGTGCTGCAGAGGGCAATGGCAAACCACTGCAGTAATTTGCCAAGCACGAGCCAATCCAATGGAAGTCCATGGTTGCCAACATCCTGCAAAGGGCGTGGTGCCAAGGGGGGAGGAGCCATTGTTATAAAGTAGGAAATGCAGGAGCCAATCTGTGTACAGGAAGCTCCCAGACAATGATCCAACTTTGGGATATCGGTGAGAGAAGAAATGTTGGCCAGGTGAACTCCCTCGCTCTCCCCTCAAGTAGCACCATGGGATCTTTTACATCCACCTGGAAGGACAAACTCATTTGTAAGGTTGTGGACTCCAGGGACGGAATTCTCCGACCCCCCGTAGGGTTGGGGAATCGCCCGGGGCTGGCGTAAATCCCGCCCACGCCGTGGCCGGAGTTCTCCACCACCCGGGATTCAGCCTCCTGGATCCGGGTTCAATTTGGGCCTTGGGTGACTGTCTGTGTAGAGTTTGCACGTTCTCCCCGTGTCTGCGTGGGTTTCTTCCTGGTGCTCCGGTTTCCTCCCACAGTCCAAAGATGCGCAGGTTTGGCGAATTGGCCATGAGGATAGGGTGGGGGAGGGGTGTGCCCAGGTGGAATGTCCTTTCCGAGAGCTGGTGCAGACTCAATGGGCCGAATGGCCTCTTTCTGCACTGTAGGGATTCTATGGTTAGGAAAAGCAAATGATGCCTTTATAGCAATGATGGGCAACGGGGACCTACGTGGAGTAGGTTGAATGTCTGACCCTCCCTCAGGGGCTGGTTTAGCACACTGGGCTAAATTGCTGGCTTTTAAAGCAGACCAAGGCAGGCCAGCAGCACGGTTCAATTCCCGTACCAGCCTCCCCGAACAGGCGGCGGAATGTGGCGACTAGGGGCTTTTCACAGTAACTTCATTGAAGCCTACTCGTGACAATAAGCGATTTTGAAATGAAAAAAATGAATATCGCTTATTGTCACGAGTAGGCTTCAATGAAGTTACTGTGAAAAGCCCCTAGTCGCCACATTCCGGCGCCTGTCCGGGGAGGCTGGTACGGGATTTTCATTTTCATCTCAGTGCTTCGCAAGACTGAAATCAGGATTGTTCACTAACCATGACCCCGTGAATAAGATTAAATACATTTAATACACGCCGAATATTTCATAGCGAGTTATAGAAAATACTGAATCATTTATATATTAACAGAACTGTCATCAACTTCAAATGGTAAAAACGAAAGAAATATTTACAGTTTGGAGGCAGAGGGAGCGCACGGCTCTCATACTCAATGTTGTGAGCAATCAGCACACACCTCATTTCACTCGCCCTCGCTTTATGTGTGAATCACTTCAGTCAGACCGGTAGGAAAAAAACTACACAAATGGAAATCAGTGGAATGTGGTAACCCTGCACGTGGGTGTAAAGGTTGGGTTAATTCTGCTCGCTGTGAAGATACTTGGGGCCCCCTTCCAGGGCCAGGATGTTTACTGGGACATGAAGCACCAGGTGTCCAGGAGTTCTTGTGTATCTTGCTGACTTTCCCAACTGCTTATCTATTAGACTTATTTACTCCACTGTATAAATATCAGTCCCTTTTGCTCGTTCGTTGGACTTCACCTCGGACCTGGGTCGTGACAGGTGACAGGAACTGAATCTCGCAGCCGCTATCGACCCCGGGGCCCCCAACGAGCAAAGGGCTTGAGATTCTTGTGTTATATTCTTTTCTTTTTATATTATATTCTTATTTGCATTATTCTTTGCTAATTAAGTAGAGTAGACGAACATCTGTCGTTGTTCTCTTAATTATACTGTGTCCGAATCACAAAGAACCCTCGGAGTAATCCAAGACAGTGGGCAGCGGTCAACACAATGTCTCGTGGGGCTGCACTCAGAACCCAGGTGGGCCACATGTGACCCCCGGGGCCACAGGTTGTCCACCGCTGCTTTGTAGCAAAGAGCTTGGAGTACAAGGATATAGAAGTCTTACTGTAATCAGACAGTATCACAATTGCTGAGACCAATATTTTGTCCTCCTTCCAAAAAGGAAGGATTTTCTCATCCTGGAGGAAGTGCAGGCAGATTCCTGGGATCAGGGGTTGTCCTCCGAGGAGGGGGTTAATTAGACTAGGCGTATCAACCCCAGAATTGAGAAGAATGAGAGGCACTCTCATTGAAAGCACATAAAACTCTTCAGCCGTCCGACAGGGTCATTGCCAAGGTAATGTTTCCCCCACGCTGCTGGGGTCACAGGTTGGGAATAAGAGGCCGGTCATTTAGGACTGTGGCGAGGAGGATTTGGGGTTGTGAATCTTTGGAATTCTCTGCAGCAGAGAGCAAAGGGTTCTCAGTCCTGGAGTATACTCGAAACAGATTTTCAGATGCCGGGGAATCAAGGAGTCTGGGGATTGTGCAGGGAGGTTATGCTGAAGTGGAAGACCGGCCTTGATCATAGCGAACAGCAGAGCAACTTTGAAGGGCCAAATGGACGGCACTTGCCACCATCTCCTTATGCTCTTCGACACAGAAAGAGACAGTCTGCGTTGTTTTCTTCCAGTGATTATTTTTGTTAGTGTTGTTGGCCCAGATTCTGGGCCCAGTGCTGGAGCAGGAGGCCCAGAGACTGGGAACAGACCCATGATTGCACAGGAGGTGCGGCCCGCACAGCAAGGGACAATCAGGACCACAGATGGTTCGATATGGCCCTGGTTCTGAACATTTGTCACCATCTTTGCGAGCCGGCTTCAGCCAAATCAAATGCTCAATGATTGCGAAATTTAAACATTCAGAACCCCAGCCACAGGCGTTCGTGTTGGTGTCGAGCTTGGGACAACAGGGAAACTCAGCCGCTCAATAACAAACATAGAAGATAGGAGCAGCAGAAGGCCATTCGGCCCTTCGAGTCTGCTCTGCCATTCGTTATGATCACGGCCGATCATCCAACTCAATACCCTAATCCGTCTTCTCCCCCACCCCACCCCCATATCCTTTTATCCCCTTTGCCCCAAGTGCTGTATCGAAATGCTTCTTGAAAACATAGTTTTGGCCTCTGTGGCAAGTAAGATAATGTTGCTCTCGTCCCAGATGACCATGGGCTGCTTTCCCCTTTGTGCGGGGGGAGAGCTGACTGGTGGTGGTTTAACCTGAGGGTCACTACACCTCAGGCGAGGGACAAGGTTGAGAAGGCGGGGCCATCATGGTGACCCCAACTGGTACGGGAATTGAACCCCCGATCTGGCCTCGCCCTGCCAACTGAGCTGATTGCAATCAATTGGCACGTTTGAGATGGTAAATCATCCCAAGGCGCTCGCAATGCCGTATCATCGCACAGAATTTCACTTGGTGGGACATCAGGAGAGATTCGGACAACTTTGATACCAAAAGCTGGTCAAGTTTTTAAAAATAAATTTAGAGTACCCAATTCATTTTTTCCAATTAAGGGGCAATTTAGCGTGGCCAATCCACCTACCTTGCACATCTTTGGCTTGTGGGGGCGAAACCCACGCAAACACGGGGAGAATGTGCAAACTCCACACGGGCAGAGACCCAGAGCCAGGATCGAACCTGGGACCTCGGCACCGTGAGGCAGCAGTGCTAAATACTGCGCCACCGTGCTCCCTGAATCGTGGTCAAGTTGGCAGGTTTTAAGGAGCGACTTAAAGGAGAAGAGAGGTCAGCTTGGGGTCCAGACAGCGGAAAGCACGGCTGCCAACAGCCGCGTGATGAAAATCAGGAAACGGTCAAGAGGCCAGAAATTGCAGGCGTGCCGCGGTCTCACAACCCCTGCGGGGCTGGAGGAGGTTACAGAGATAGAGGCAGCATGGTGGTGGTGGAGGTGGAGTGGTGGGAGAGGGGGTGGCGAGAGTACGGAAGGAACTGAAACCGAGGAGGAACATTCCTAATCCGTTGAGGTCGCTGGACTGGAATTCAGCGTCGCTCACGGAGCACGTAGCTTTGTCTGCTGTGACGCGTTCTATGCTCATCTACATACTTCTTAAATGTCGTGAGGGTTCCCCGCCTAACCTCTTTGGACACTGAGGGGCAATTTATCATGGCCAATCCACCTAACCTGCACATCTTTGGGCTGTGGGAGGAAACCGGAGCACTCAGAGGAAACCCACGCAGACACGGGGAGAAAGTGCAAACTCCGCACAGACAGTCATCTGAGGCCAGAATTGAACCCGGGACCCTGGAGCTGTGAGGCAGCAGTGCTAACTACTGTGCCACCCCGAAGCTCTGTTCTCTTTCCACTCTCTCTCTCTTGCCAACGGAAGTGGTAGAGGCGGGCACGATAGCATCATTTAAGATGCATCTGGGCAGATATATGAACTGGCGGGGAACAGAGGGAAGTAGATCCCTGGGAAATAGGCAACAGGTTTAGATAAAGGATCTGGATCAGCGCAGACTGGGAGGGCCGAAGAGCCTGTTCCTGTGCTGTAATTTTCTTTGTTCTTTGTTCAGATGCTGTCAGACCTGCTGAGGTTGTCCAGCATTTACAATTTTTGTCTATACAGGGCAGGTAGTGTTTAACAGCCTGAATATTCTGAGCAGTGTGTGTGTGTGGGTGGATAAAGAGAATACGATGGGTTAGGTCATATATTGATTTCCAGAAGACATTAATAAGATACGCGATTGGTAATTTAACTCACGAGACCCATAAGTTCCATACAATTTTTAAATTAAAATTAAATTTGTCCACTGTGGGCCACCAAGGTCAGAGCAGAGCAGCAGTGAAGCCCCTTGCCCCCCCCCCCGCCAACACACACACACACAGCCTCCGGGCTAGAATCACCAGGAAAGGCAAGAATTCCAGCAACAGCAAACCTAAAGAGTGCTATTCTCATAACTGTAAGAACTGCAAAGGTTAATGGAGTGTCTAGAGTAGCCACTAGAGGGAGCTACAGTTATAATTATATAAGGCAGTGATGCTAAGCCTTGTGTGAGAGTGTGTGCAGGAGTTAACCCGAGAGAGTCAGAAGTACAGATAGTGTAAGTGAGAGCAGATCATAGTTTATATCCGTATTAAGATTAGCTAGAGTTTAAATGTTAAAAATCAACTGTACATTCTTTAGGAGGACGTGTCGAATCCAATTTAGTAGTGTTAATAAATCTATAGCTTTGTTTAAGTTTAAGCTATGTTGTGGTCTTTGTGAACACTACACCAACCATCCTAAAATAAACAACACAAAGAACACTACAAAGAATAAAGGAAGTTATGCCACACAGGCAGGATGTGTTCAGGGGGTACTTTGGTAGGTTTAGATGCCACTCCTGTGAGAGTGTAGAGTTTCAAGGTATAAAACTCTTCTAAGTAAAATCTCTAAGTTCCAAATTCCTAATTTCTTACACGGGTTCTCTGTTGAGCCTGATCTAACAAAGTAAGAATAATTAGCATTTTTGAATCAAGTAGAATTTATTGGGCAAGATTTTACATAATGCTTAATACAAAAAGCGGTGAAGTCAACATAGAAGCTCCTCATCCCTCACGTTCCAAGGAGTCCTTGAGTGTTGCCAGCAATTTCTCTCCCTCTTTGTCTTTGAAGTGATGTTGAACTGTGCCCAGAAGCGTCATATCCCAGAAGCCATGGTAACAGTGTGCCAACAAAGATACCAACTTTTCCTCTCTCTCATTTTTGCACCTCCCTTGTTTGAAAATAGCCCAAATTCACCTCTTCCATTGGCTTAGGATGTGAGTCATCACCCCACGTCTGTAGCTCGAGCCATATAGACTAAAGGCAAAAATTACTACTCCCTTCCTTGGGCCTATCTGAGCTTACATTCCATTGCAGACAAATAAGAAATTTCCTCTAGATGCAATAGTCTCAAAGTCCCATTCCCTTGTCAACATATCTTTTTTTTAAAAAAAATTTTATTCAAGTTTTTCAGTAACAAATTTTCTCCCCAGCACGGTGGCCTAGTGGTTAGCACAACCGCCTCACGGCGCTGAGGTCCCAGGCTCTGGGTCACTGTCCGTGTGGAGTTTGCACATTCTCCCCGTGTCTGCGTGGGTTTCACCCCCACAACACAAAAATGTGCAGAGTAGGTGGATTGGCCACGCTAAATTGCCCCTTAATTGGAAAAAAATAATTGGGTAATCTAAATTTATAAAAAAAAACACCACAGTGCTACCTGGGTCCCCTTTATACCTCATAGAACTTACAGTGCAGAAGGAGGCCATTCGGCCCATCGAGCCCTTGGAAAGAGAACCCTACTTAAGCCCACGCCTCCACCCTAGCCCCGTCACCTAGCAACCCCACCTAACCTTTTTGACAGCAGGGGGCAATTTTATCATGGCCAATCCACCTAACCCGCACATGTTTGGTCTGTGGGAGGAAACCGGAGCACCCGGAGGAAACCCACGTAGACACGGGGAGAATGTGCAAACTCCACACAGACAGTGACCCGAGGCCAGAATTGAACCCGGGTCCCCTGCACTGCGACCAGCAGTGCTAACCACTGTGCCACTGTGCCGACCCCATATATATGTGTAGTCCATCAAACAATAAGTCTATTAAACAATTAAAAGTCCAACGAAAGAGGAAATGCTGGAAAATCTCAGCAGGTCTGGCAGCATCTGTAGGGAGAGAAAAGAGCTAACGTTTCGAGTCCGATGACTCTTTGTCAAAGCTTTGACAAGAGCTCTTTTCTCTCCCTACATTTTCCAGCATTTTCTCTTTCGTTTCAGATTCCAGCATCCGCAGTAATTTGCTGTTGATTAAAAGTCCAATTTTAACTCAAGCACTCGGGAACATTAGCTCTTTCCTAACAGACTCCCCCTCTTTAAGAAAAAAAATCATTTAAGTTTGACATATATTACCATAACACAAATGTATATATTTTCTTTTTTACAATAAATGCACCCTATTCCCCCTTCTGAAAAAATAATGTCCACTCTCACATTCGCTCCCTTGAGAGGGCTGGTTTAGCTCAATGGGCTAGACAGCTGGTTTGTGATGCAGAACAAGGCCAGCAGCGCGGGTTCAATTCCCGTACCGGCTGAGAATTCTGAATTCTCCCTCCATGTACCCGAACAGGCGCCGGAATGTGGCGACTAGGGGCTTTTCACAGTAACTTCATTGCACTGTTAATGTAAGACTACCTGTGACAATAAAAGATTATTTATTTTGATAGGAAAAGATCCTCTTTAACAATTTAACTGCTTCAAGCTAGCCCCATTTTTTGGTCAGACGGTCAGTTAATTGGTGGCTGCTATCAACCTACTTGGTCTTGCCAATCTCCCTGTTCTGTAGCATCTTTTCTCGGCTCGATATGTCAATCCATAGTCTGTTTTCACTGAGGCTTTTGGGAGAGTGCACATTCTCCCAAAGGGCTGGTACTGTTCCCCAGTGCCCTGTTCCATTCAAAACTCTAGTCAGGCTCCTCGATATAAAACATGCCGTATCTACAGCGTCCGCTAGGGCAAGTGTCACCATTGCCAATGTGCTTTTTACCACTCTTCTCTTTTTAGTTTCCCATGTCAAAGGGCAACATTTACCTTCCTCCCCCAGGAAACAAAAATGACAAAGCCTCCCACGTTCGAAAGGCCCTCATAGATGCGCCACGATAAACAATCAGCTTCAGTTGCCTATATCGCCTAGAGATGGGAATTTCAAAACACAATTCTCCAATTTTCGGAGTTACTCTTATTCCATTTCAGAAACCGGCTTATAATTTTGTGAGGTCCTACCACGGATAATGGCTATGGGGGTTAATATTCTCCAGGTAAAGCTGCTGATGTAGAGTAACATGCAAACTCTGCCCAATTTCTAACCCAATGTACTTAAATGCATCAGAGGCTCGACTTCCAATCTTGAACTCTGTTCTAAACCCGTTAATAATAATATTTTCAAATTCGCTACCACCCCACAAAAAATCATCTCCCTGCATCATGAAGGTGCCTGAATATTTCCCTCCATGGTGACAGCACGTTACTGGGCAGCAAGGTAGCATTGTGGATAGCACAATAGCTTCACAGCTCCAGAGTCCCAGGATAGGTCCCCGGCTGGGTCACTGCTGTGCGGAGTCTGCACATCCTCCCCGTGTGTGCGTGGGTTTCCTCCGGATGCTCCGGTTTCCTCCCACGGTCCAAAGATGTGCAGGTTAGGTGGATTGGCCATGCTAAATTACCCTTAGCGTCCAAAATTGCCCTTAGTGTTGGGTGGGGTTCTTGGGTTATGGGGACAGGTTGGAGGTGTGGACCTTGGGTAGGGTGCTCTTTCCAAGAGCCGGTGCAGAGTCTATGGGCCGAATGGCCTCCTTCCACACTGTAAATTCTATGATCTATGAATAAAACATTGCTGCTTTCAACTGAAGTCAGTCCAGCTTTAACAAAACCGACCTCACTGAGCAATACCAAACTCTGGAGGCATCGTTCAACCTGTTTTATGCTTTTTATTTAACTTCCAGAAAACCCCTTCTGCGTTTGGCCCCTCTTTTGGAGGGCGAAGAAAATGTTCTCTTTGAAGCTGATGTCTCTGTAATAAAGCAGCTTTAATATCTATCGACTTGCATTCCCAAGGATTGAGGGCTAAGAGAGCCAAGAAGAACTTCAAAATAACCGTTCCTGCCATAGCTGAATTTACCCTCACATCTTGTTCACCCAAGTTTTATTCAAAGCCTGGAGTGATCAGTCTGGCTCTGGCTCTATAAATTCCATCAGGAAGCACCATTTTAATGCATAGCCATCTACGAGATAAAACCCGTTGTCCCCTACTTGAAACCCCTGTAAATCACCAGATTTTTCTCAACTTTGCAGTTCTTGCTGTTTTCATCTTTTATTTATTGATCATCTAAGTTGTTGGTAGCCACTAAGGCATAAGGATCCTTCTTGCAAATGACCTTATTGCCCTTTCTTTATTTTTGCTTGATGGACATGAATTTTTAAGTCAAGCAGCAGAGCGAATGAGGAGTTCAAAAGGTTACAACAGAGAACACTCCGCTAGCTTTGGACACAAAACACTCAGACTTTTCGGCACGCGAGAGATGGGGTGGGAATCGGTTCAATTGGTTGGCTGGTGGCCAATGATTTGGCCAAAAGGCCGTATTCTGCCCGGTAACAGGCGGTGACTGGATCCTACTCAAGTGGAATGCTTTTCAGAGACCCAAGGAGCTCCGTTTGAATCCTGGACTCTCAAGGGAAGGACCTGCCCTTCTGTCCTCTCTCTCCGGAAAGGCTGTGATTTGATATATTTCTGAACCTGCAGAAACCTGAATGAAACCAGTACAGGCTGTCAACAGAGACCTGGATATGAAGGCTTACTTTGAAGGGCAATCTGTTTAAGGACAACTATCTGAAACAAAGACTCTTTTCCCTTTTACTTACGATTTTCACCCTCCTCCTCCCCTCTGTGTTTGTCTGTCTTGTGTTTGTGTGTGTGTGTGTGTGTGTGTGTGTGTGTGTGCGCACACAGAGGGTAGAGGTAAAGTTAAAGTGGGAATTAGGAATTGGTTAATAATTAACCAGACGTATTCGCTGCAAATTTCATTATAGTTCCTGTTATAAATTAAAATAAATTGTATTTAAATTTACAAACCTGGTGACTGTATTTATCTTGTACATTCAAACAGTTTTTATATGTTGCTGTAGCCTGATCTGCTCTACCAACAATGGTTACATCTTTCCACTGACTGCCCCCTTCTGGCAAGTATGTCAATCTAATGCAATGGTCTCAAAGTCCCATTCTCTTGTCAACATATGTTTTTTTTAAAATTTTTATTCAAGTTTTTCAGTAACAAATTTTCTCCTCAGCACGGTGGCCTAGTGGTTAGCACAACCGCCTCACGGTGCCGAGGCCCCAGGTTCGATCCCGGCTCTGGGTCACTGTCCGTGTGGAGTTTGCACATTCTCCCCGTGTCTGCGTGGGTTTCGCCCCCACAACCCAAAAATGTGCAGGGTAGGTGGATTGGCCACGCTAAATTGCCCCTTAATTGGAAAAAATAATTGGGTACTCTAAATTTATTTAAAAAACCACAAAAAAAACCAAACAAACAAACAAGGCGTGTTTCCACACCAACACAAGAAAAGAACTCACCCCCCCCAAAATAAATAATAGCAAAAAACCAACAGCAATACAAGAAAGAAGAAAATAACAACATCGCTACCCCCTTCCAATACCTCTCCAAGGCCGGACAAGCCCAGAACATATGGGTGTGGTTCGCTGGGCCTCCCGAACACCTCCCACACCTGTCTTCCCCTCCGAAGAACCAGCTCATCCTTGCCCCTGTCATGTGAGCCCTATGCAGCACCTTCAGCTGTATTAGGCTGAGACGTGCGCAAGAGGAGGAAGAATTCACCCACTCCAGGGCGTCCGACCACGTTCCATCTTCAATCTCTTCCCCTAGCTCTTCCTCCCACTTCGCTTTGAGCTCTTCTACTGAGGCCTCCTCCTCCTCCTGCATCAGCTGCTAAATATTCCTGTCAACATATTTTAACCCACTCCCACTAATACTAAAGACCAACAGGTTTGTTTCAAACACGAGCTTTCGGAGCACGGCTCCTTCTTCAGGTGAAGAAGGAGCCGTGCTCCGAAAGCTCGTGTTTGAAACAAACCTGTTGGACTTTAACCTGGTGTTGTAAGACTTCTTACTGTGCTCACCCCAGTCCAACGCCGGCATCTCCACATCATGACTAATACTAAAACCACTAAGAATAAATATTGAAAACAATTCCAACCAGAATTACAGAAAATAAAAGGTTTCCTTCTGGTACAGATCAACTAAAGCAATACATGGGTTGTTTAAATATCAGGGGCAGGATTCTCCGACACCCCGCCGGGTCGGAGAATCACCGGGGGCCGGCATCAATCCCGCCCCCGCCGTGTCCCGAATTCTCCGCCACCAGAGATTCGGCAGGGGCAGGAATCGCACCGCGCCGGTCAGCGGGCCCCCCGTGGCGATTCTCCGGCCCGCGATGGGCCGAAGTCCCGCCGCTGTCAACCCTCTCCCGCCGGCGTGCATCAAATCACCTACCTTACTGGCGAGGGCAGGCGGCACGGGAGGGGTCCGGGGGGGGGGGGGGGGGGGGGGGGGGGGGGGAGGAGAGGGATCTGACCCCGGGGGATGCCCCCACGGTGGCCTGGCCCGCGATCGGGGCCCACCGATCAGCGGGCGGGCCTGTGCCGTGGGGGCATTCTTTTTCTTCCGCCTTCGCCATGGTCTTCATCATGGTGGAGGATGAAGAGACCCCCTCCCCTGCGCATGTGCTGGGATGACTTCAGCAGCCGCTGATGCTCCGGCGCATGCGCGGACTTACGCCGGCCGGCGAAGTCCTTTCGGCCCCCGCTGGCGTGGCGCCAAAGGCCGTTCACGCCAGCCGGCGGAGCGGGAACCAATCCGGCGCAGGCCTAGCCCCTCAATGTGAGGGCCAGGCCCCTAAAGGTGCGGAGACCTCCGCAACTTTGGGGCGACCCGATGCCGGAGTGGTTCACGCCACTCCAACACGCCGGGTCCCCCCCGCCCCGCCGGGTAGGGGGGAATCCCGGCCAAGGTGTCTTTCTAAGAGCAAACTACTTTTAGCCATTTCTTCCAACAAAGCTGGTGAATACAGACTCTGAGGCAGCTTATGCCATAAAACAATTCAATGTAATTTCTCACAAATACCAGCTGTAAAGTATCCCAGCAGCCCATTGTCTCACAAACAAGAATTCAACGAAACCATTTAATTCAAAATGTGGTTAAAGCAGAAAATCTATAAATGCTACAGACCCGACAAAATTAGCAGAATTATCAAAACCTTACTCTCCAGAGACTTAAACACAAAGTAAAGATTGATACTTCAGAGCAGTACTGAGCAGGGGCTGCACTGTTGGAGTTGCAGTCTGTTGATGGGATATTAAACCCAGCTCTCTTAGTTGGGCATAAGGAATCCTGGGCTGTTACCCTGAAGGAGAGTAGGGGAGTTTCCTGGCTAATATTTATCCCTTGGTGCACATCGCTCAACATAGATTGTCTGCTTGTTGTGAGAATTTGCTCTGCACCAATTTGGCCATTGTATGTTTTTGTTAATACGTCATGGGGAGGCTGGGCCACCATTCATTGCCCATCCTTGAGGGCATTTAAGAGTCAACCACATTGCTCTGGGTCTGGAGTCACATGTAGGCCAGACCAGGTAAGGACGACAGATTTCCGTCCCTCAAGGACGTTAGTGAACCAGATGGGTTTTTACAACAATCGATCATCTTTAGACTTTTAATTCCAGATCTTTATGAAATGTAATTCAATTTTCATCTTCAGTCATGGTGGGATTCGAACCGGGGTCCCCAGAGCATAACTCTGGCTTACTAGCCCCGAGACAATACTACTACATCACTGCCTCTCCCGTTCCTGCGTTGTAGCACTGACAGCCCTTCAAGAACACTGCAATAGCTGTAAAACGGTCCTGAGATTGTGAAAGATGGTTAAAAAAATGCAGGCCTTGTTTTATTTCACCCTTTTCTTTCCTGGTACCTGGTTTGGAGAGGGCAAGAGCTGCCAGGAAGATTTCATCAACACCCCCCCCCCCCCCCCCCCCCCAATCCCACCTCCACCCTGTTTAGGACTCAAACAGAATTGGAACTTGCAGAATGAAGAGTTACCGGAGGAGTGAGAATTACGCATTGTGCGCTGCGATGGCGGAGAGTGACTGAGCTTACCTCCACTGTCAGCTCACCTGCTGGTACGGCCGGCTCCGAACAGCTGCTGGGGTAAAGTCTCGGGGCTGAGCCAAACCATTAACTTTATGATTAAATATTTTGCGGAGTATGGGAATGATGTCAGGCAATGAGGGACAAGCAGGAGGCAGCAGGTTGTAATTGATTCTTGGGCTGTCCATTATACCCCACCACACCACTGTGAGTCTGTTCCTGCCTCTCAATTAGATCCCCTAGACTTCAGCGATTAGACAATTCTCAACCTTTTCCACCAAGGGCCCAAAGAACAAATGCTTACTGCTGTTTATAAAGATAAAAGGAGGGAATTTGTGTATGCCAACATACAAATTTGGAGCAGAATTAGGCCATTCAGCCCCTCAGGTCTGCTCCACCATTCGATAAGATCATGATCTGTTTGTGTTTCCAGTTCCACATTCCCAACTACCCTCAATCACCATTGATTCTCTTGATGAACAGGAATCTATCTGTCTCTAAAGAGAAAATGCTGGAAAATCTCAGCAGGTCTGGCAGCAAGCTTTGCCAGAGGGTCACCTGAAACGTTAGCTCTCTTCTCTCCCTGCAGATGCTGCCAAACCTGCTGAAATTTCCCAGCATTTTCTCTTTGGTTTCAGAGTCCAGCGCCCGCAGTAATTTGCTTTTATCTATCTGCCTCTGTCTTTTTTAAAAATTAAAGTATCAATTCATTTTTTTCCAATGAAGGGGCAATTTAGCGTGGCCAATCCACCTACCCTGCACATCTTTGGGCTGTGGGGGTGAGACCCACGCAGACACGGTGAGAATGTGCAAACTCCACGCGGACAGTGACCCGGGGTCGGGACCAAATCCGAGTCCTCAGCGTCGAGAGGCAGCAGTGCTAACCACTGCGCCGCCGTGCCCTCTAGCTGCCTGTCTTGAAATTATTCAATGTCACCCCACCCCCTCCACCACCTCCTGAGGCATCTGTCTTAAAAGGGGGAGCCTTCATTTTAAAACAGTGCTCCCTAGTTCTGGATTCTCTCACAAGAGGAAACATCCTTTCCATTTCCACCTTATCAGGAACTTTTCACCCTCTCACTCTTTCTAAACTCGAGTGGAAACAAGGCCAGTTTGTCCAACCTTCCTCATAAGACAACTCGCTCATTCTGGTATCAATCTAGTGAACCTCCTCTGAATCGCCTCCAACGCAATTACATCCTTCCTTAAATAAGGGGACCAAAACTACACACAGGGGGACTAATAATAATAATTTTCTTTCTTAGTGTCACAAGTAGGCTTACATTAACACTGCAATGAAGTGACTGTGAAAAGCCCTCAGTCGCCACATTCCGGCGCCTGTTCGGGTACACAGAGGGAGAATTCAGAATGTCCAATCCACCTAACAAGCACGTCTTTGGGGACTTGCGGGAGGAAACCGGAGCACCCGGAGGAAACCCACGCAGACACGGGGAGAACGTGCAGACTCCACACAGTGACCCAAGCTGGGAATCGAACCTGGGACCCAGGCGCTGTGAAGCAGCAGTGCGAACATGCGAGATGTGGTCTCTTCAATGTCCTGTATAACTGAAGCATTCCTTTTATGTTCAGTTCAGCTTTTTAAGCACCTTTCAGGACCTCGGGTTTGTCCAAAGGTAGTTTCCAGGTACTTCAACAGAATTGGAGTTACTTTGCAACGGACGAGTTGGGAGGTTGGCATAGAGCAGTCAACATACTGATATTGGTATTGATATAGGGCAGCACGGTAGCATTGTGGTTAGCACAATTGCTTCACAGCTCCAGGGTCCCAGGTTCGATTCCCGGCTGGGTCACTGTCTGTGCGGAGTCTGCACGTCCTCCCCGTGTGTGCGTGGGTTTCCTCCGGGTGCTCCGGTTTCCTCCCACAGTCCAAAGATGTGCGGGTTAGGTGGATTGGCTGTGCTAAATTGCCCTTAGTGTTGGGTGGGGTTACTGGGTTATGGGATAGGGTGAAGATGTGGGCTTGGGTAGGGTGCTCTTTCCAAGAGCCGGTGCAGACTCGATGGGCCGAATGGCCTCCTTCTGTACTGTAACTTCTTTGATCGATGATATAAACCGGATGGGTTTTTACAACAATCGGGAACGGTCACCGTGACTGAGGCCCAATTTCTAATTCCAGATTTTATGGATTGAGTTCAAATCCCGTCAGCTGCCTTGGCTGGATTCGAACGCAAGGCTCCAGATTATCATCACAGTGACATAACCACCAAGCCAGCTCCGCCCCATTTTCTGATGGGTAGAGAAAGCTGAGGTGCCGGAAAAAGGTTTCCAATCCATTCCCACTCTGAGGCAAATGCCTGGAAGGGCCCGCTGGAGAGGTTCCGGCCTGGTCACGCGCTGTGTTGACATTGATCTCTGTCTTTGGTAGGCCTGCTCAGGAAAGGGGTGTGTCGGACCTCGAGATCATCTCCCAGCAGGTGGAGGACGAGAGCCAGTGCATCGCGCCCGTACAGCTGGTCAGCTTTGCCTATCGCGACCTACCCCTGGCGGCCCTTGACCTCTCGTTGGCCGGTTCGCAGCTGCTATCCAACATGGACGATGACGATCAGAGAGAGAGGTGGGTGAACTGTTCTATCATTGCGCAACAATGCGAATGATTCTAATCTTTCCACTCATCCCATTGATTAGATTTCCCACTCCTCTCTGGAAGATAGGAGCAAGGTACACAATTTGAATTCCACATTGGGGCAATGAGGGAACGGAATTCACAGTCGCTGCCCTCAGTCATGGCGTTACCATCAGTTTGAGCCATTCTGCATGTTTGTGATAAATCTCTGTCATGTAACATCCATGTGTGAGGTGTCAGCGGTGCCTGAGTGAGGGCACACAGACCCCTGAAACAAACTCCACTCGGACAGTGACCCAGAGCCGGGATCGAACCTGGGACCTCGGCGCCGTGAGACTGCAGTGCTAACCACTGCGCTGCCGTGCTGCCCGAACAAGAGCTGCCTTGAGAAAGAGAGAGAGAGAGCTGAACAGAGAGAGGGGGCTGCATGGAGAGAGAGAGAGAGAGCTGAACAGAGAGAGCTGCATGGAGAGAGAGAGCTGAACAGAGAGAGAGAGCTGCATGGAGAGAGAGAGAGAGAGAGCTGAACAGAGAGAGAGAGCTGCATGGAGAGAGAGAGAGAGAGAGAGCTGAACAGAGAGAGAGAGCTGCATGGAGAGAGAGAGAGAGCTGAACAGAGAGAGAGAGCTGCATGGAGAGAGAGAGAGAGCTGAACACAGAGAGAGAGAGAGCTGCATGGAGAGAGAGGGAGAGAGCTGCACAGAGAGAGAGAGAGAGAGCTGAACAGAGAGAGCTGCATGGAGAGAGAGAGCTGCATGGAGAGAGAGAGAGAGAGAGCTGCATGGAGAGAGAGAGAGAGAGGGGGGGAGCTGCATGGAGAGAGAGAGAGAGAGAGCTGCATGGAGAGGGGGGGAGCTGCATGGAGAGAGAGAGAGAGAGCTGCAGAGAGAGAGAGAGCTGCATGGAGAGAGAGAGAGCTGCATGGAGAGAGAGAGAGAGAGCTGCATGGAGAGAGAGCTGCATGGAGAGAGAGAGAGAGCTGAACAGAGTGAGAGCTGCATGGAGAGAGAGAGAGAGCTGCATGGAGAGAGAGAGAGAGCTGAACAGAGAGAGAGAGAGCTGCACAGAGAGAGAGAGAGAGAGCTGCATGGAGAGAGAGAGAGAGCTGCATGGAGAGAGAGAGAGAGCTGAACAGAGAGAGAAAGCTGCATGGAGAGAGAGAGAGAGAGAGCTGCACAGAGAGAGAGAGCTGAACAGAGAGAGGGATCTGCACAGAGAGAGAGAGCTGCGTGGAGAGAGAGAGAGAGAGCTGAACAGAGAGAAAGAGCTGCATGGAGAGAGAGCTGCACAGAGAGAGAGAGAGAGAGCTGAACAGAGAGGGAGTGCTGCATGGAGACTAAGAGAGCTGCATAGAGAGAGAGAGCTGAACAGAGAGGGAGCTATATGGAGAGAGAGAGAGAGAGCTGTATGGAGAGAGAGAGAGAGCTGCATGGAAAGAGAGAGAGAGCTGCATGGAGAGAGAGAGAGCTGCATGGAGAGAGAGAGAGAGCTAACAGAGAGAGCTGCATCGAGAGAGAGAGAGAGAGAGAGAGCTGAACAGAGAGAGAGAGCTGCATGGAGAGAGAGGGAGAGAGCTGCAGGGAGAGAGAGAGAGAGAGCTGCATGGAGAGAGAGAGAGATGAACAGAGTGAGAGCTGCATGGAGAGAGAGAGCTGAACAGAGAGAGAGAGAGCTGCATGGAGAGAGAGAGAGAGCTGAACAGAGACAGGGAGCTGCACAGAGAGAGAGAGCTGCATGGAGAGAGAGAGAGAGAGAGAGAGCTGAACAGAGAGAGAGAGCTGCATGGAGAGAGAGAGAGAGAGAGCTGAACAGAGAGAGAGAGAGAGCTGCATGGAAAGAGAGAGAGAGCTGAACAGAGAGAGGGAGCTGCACAGAGAGAGAGAGCTGCATGGAGAGAGAGAGAGAGAGAGCTGAACAGAGAGAGAGAGAGAGCTGCATGGAAAGAGAGAGAGAGCTGCACAGAGAGAGAGCTGCATGGAGAGAGAGAGAGAGCTACATGGAGAGAGAGAGAGAGCTGCATGGAGAGAGAGAGAGAGCTGCATGGAGAGAGAGAGAGAGCTGCATGGAGAGAGAGAGAGAGCTGAACAGAGTGAGAGCTGCATGGAGAGAGAGAGAGAGCTGCATGGAGAGAGAGAGAGAGCTGAACAGAGAGAGAGAGCTGCATGGAGAGAGAGAGAGAGAGCTGCATGGAGAGAGAGAGAGAGCTGCATGGAGAGAGAGAGAGAGCTGAACAGAGTGAGAGCTGCATGGAGAGAGAGAGAGCGCTGCATGGAGAGAGAGAGAGAGCTGAACAGAGAGAGGGAGCTGCACAGAGAGAGAGAGAGAGCGGCACAGAGAGAGAGAGAGCGGCACAGAGAGAGAGAGAGCTGCACAGAGTGAGAGAGAGAGCAGCACAGAGAGAGAGAGAGCGGCACAGAGAGAGAGAGAGAGCGGCACAGAGAGAGAGAGAGCGGCACAGAGAGAGAGAGAGCGGCACAGAGAGAGAGAGAGAGAGAGCGGCACAGAGAGAGAGAGAGCGGCGCAGAGAGAGAGAGAGAGAGCGGCACAGAGAGAGAGAGAGCTGCACAGAGAGAGAGAGAGCTGCACAGAGAGAGAGAGAGCGGCACAGAGAGAGAGAGAGAGCTGCACAGAGAGAGAGAGTGCTGCACAGAGAGAGAGAGAGCGGCACAGAGAGAGATAGAGAGCTGCACAGCGAGAGAGAGAGCAGCACAGAGAGAGAGAGAGCGGCACAGAGAGAGAGCGGCACAGAGAGAGCGTCAGAGAGAGAGAGAGAGCGGCACAGAGAGAGAGAGCTGCACAGAGAGAGAGAGAGCTGCACAGAGAGAGAGCGGCACAGAGAGAGAGCGAGCTGCACAGAGAGAGAGAGCGTCACAGAGAGAGAGCTGCACTGTATCTCATGTGCGATGTTAAGTCAAAGCTCCATCTACTCTCTTTGAAGAGCAATAATAGAGATGATGAGGTGATTATCACTTTGCCGTTGATGGGATCTTGCTGTGTACAGATGGCCCCACGTTTCCTGCATCCCAACACGTCTACTTCACCAAGTACCTCATTGGCTGCAACGGGCTCTGGGGTTCCTGAGTTTGTGAAAGTTGCTGTGTAACACCAAGTTACACGCTGTAAATGTCCCTCTGCCCAGCCCAGGTACAGCAACCTCGAATTCAGAGTCAACGTGCTGGCCACACACAACAGAGACTGTCCGAAGCAGGGGTCACACCCCACACTCTCTGAATCAAAATGCCCCTGACCCAATGGCCAGCTCCACCGGATGGAGATAAGGCGGCGGGGTAGGGGAGCATTTATTCGGAGCTTATTGACGGCCAAGAGAGGAACTATCATCTATGAACAATCAAATCGAATATCACAGGGCTACAGCACAGAGGGAAGCCATTTGGGCCAATATGTCACACGAATTAGGGGCAGGAGAAGGCCATTTGGCACCTTGAGCCTGATTCGCCATTTGATAAGATCATGCCTGATCTGATCATAGTCTCTACTTTCCTGTCTGCCCCCCCCCCCCCCCCCGGATACCCTTTGACCCTTGTTAGTCAAGAACCTGCCGACCTGAGCCTTAAAAATACTGATTGACGCAGCCTCCACTGCACTCGGGTGAAGAGGCTTCCACAGTCCACAGGCCCTCTGAGAGAAAACATTTCTCCCCATCTCTGTCTTGGGCGCGATCTTAACAAAAACAAAGAGTCCGTTCTGGGTGGGATTAACGAGGTCGTTCCCGACCCTCATGCTGTTATTTTCTCGGCTCTCAGTGAGGACCGTCCCGGCCAAGGCCCCCACGCAGTCGCATTTCCAACACTGAAGAGCTCTGCCCGCTAGTGCGGGTGGAGATCGGGGCGCCGTTTCTGCCATCTCTCGATGCCCCCCCCCCCCCCCCCCCCCCCCCCCAGACCCCACACCTGGACCACCTCCCTCAAAGCCCCAATGCACCTCTTGGGGATCCTCGACCCTTCCCGCACCCCACCTCATGCGGGCAGAGCAGTCACTGGCTCGATCCCCGTCCTGGGCAAAAGGGCACCTGGACACCCTGGCTGGCACCCCCGCTTTGTGGAATACTTTCCCATTTCATGAATGAGTGCAGATCCCAGAAGCTCAAAACCATCCAGGACGAAGCAGCCCCGCTTGATTGGCACCCCTTCCACCCACATTCACCCCCTCCTCCATGGACCAGCAGCGGCAGCCGTGTGCACCACCTACAAGATGCACTGCAGTAACTTGTCAAGGTTCCTTAGGCAGCACCTTCCAAACCCACGACCATTACCATCTAGAAGGATAAGGGCAGCAGACACGTGGGAACCCCACTACCTGGAGGCTCCCCTCCAAGTCACACACCATCCTTTTTGTTTCTCTTTTTTAAAATTTAGAGTACCCAATTATTTTTCTTTTTATCAATTAAGGGACAATTTAACGTAGCCAATCGAACTGCCCTGCACATCTTTGGGGAAACACGGGGAGAATGTGCAAACTCCGCACGGACAGTGACCCAGAGCCGGGATCGAACCTGGGACCTCGGCGCCGTGAGGCTGCAGTGCCAACATGCCGCCCGATCAGTCACCGCCTTGACTTGGAAATATACCGGCCGGCCCTTCACTGTGGCTGGATCAAAATCCTGGAACTCCCTCCCTAACAGCACAGTGGGTGTACCTACTCGACAGGGATTGCTGCGGTTCAGGGAGGCAGCTCACCACCAACTCCTCAAGGTGCAATTAGGAATGGGTAATAAATGCTGGCCTAGCCAGCAACGCCAACATCCCGTAAGCGAATAGAAAATAAACATCCCTTTCGCATGGACCACCCTTTCGAGTCTCCCCAGGATGTATATGTTTCAATAGGATCACCTCTCTGAGGAAAATTTAGATTTTGTTCCATGACTACCTGTTGCCACCAGCTGAGGGTTACCAGGCAAACACACACACTCACGTATTTCTCCACCCGACTGCGAATTGAAAGCCTCGGAGGACAGTCGCATTCGAGGGTGAACCTATCACATTTTGGGATGTCCGGCGGTCAGGAAAAGCGCTCGAGGGCGGGATTCTCCGGCCTCGCCCGCCTGGCGTCCAGAAATGCCCGCCCGAGGTCCGTGGATCTTCACATGGCCCGCCCCCCGCCCCTGGTGATCTGGTAGCGGGCGGGGCGGAGGAATCCAGCCCATAGTGAGGTACACCTTTCCAGATGGGTTTTTACGTTAATCCATGGCACCCTAACTCCCTAGTTTCTGATTCATTAATTAAATTTAACACCTCTTCCCCATCCCTGGATTACTAACCAATCACATTACTGCTCTGCCACCATTTCTGACCGTACCTCAGGTAGGTCCATTATTGGGCGGCACGGTAGCACAGTATTTAGCACTGTTGCTTCACAGCTCAAGGGTCCCAGGTTCGATTCCCAGCTTGGGTCACTGTCTGTGCGGAGTCTGCACGTTCTCCCCGTGTCTGCGTGGGTTTCCTCCGGGCCCTCCGGTTTCATCGCACAAGTCCTGAAAGACGTGCTTGTTAGTTGAATTGTGCATTCTAAATTCTCCCTCGGTGTACCCGAACAGACGCCGGAGTGTGGCGACTAGGGGATTTTCACAGTAACTTTATTGCAGTGATAATGTAAGCCTACTTGCGACACTAAAAATTATTATCTTATGAGTGGTCGGATAGGTTTGAAGGATTGAATGGTAGATTCCTGCTCCTGTTTATTACAGTCTCAATGACCGCAGCTTAACTGATGGAAAATAATTCAGGAGTTAACTCTGACTGCTGATGGTTAAAATTAAAGTTAAAGAGGGTCATTTTAATTCTCTGCACACCAGGCACAAAGTCAGCCATTATTCCACGACTAATTGTGATTTGATTAATTGCAATTTAAATTGTTGTTGCACTATTACATCTGTGATTAATATTTAACAAGAACACTGGCAATCAATTTTCCCATCAACTGCTAAGCCCAGTGAAGTTCCCTTTGCCTCCCGCTCGTTACTTAAAATTGCGGAGAAGTTAATTCATTCAAAGTTATGTTGCACCAAAAATTAATGAAATCACGTCAATTGACCATTATTGACATCGGCTGTGAACACAATTTATTGCCGTTCATCCCTTTTCCAATGATATCAAAATGCCAAAGCAGGTGAAAACATTTTGAGAAAGTAACTCGATTGGAAAGGTCTTAAAAAAAAGATTTTGCGCTTGCATAGCGCCCCTCGTCCCCAGGATGTCGTAGAGTTCCTCACAGCGTCGGCGTTTACGACGACATCGACACTCTGCCGCGGGATTGGAGAATCCCGCCCAGTATACTTGGGCAGCCCGGTAGCACAGTGGTTAGCATTGTTGCTTCACAGCTCCAGGATTCCAGGTTCGATTCCCGGCTGGGTCACTGTCTATGCGGAGTCTGCACGTTCTCCCCGTGTCTGCGTGGGTTTCCTCCGGGTGCTCCGGTTTCCTCTCAAAGTCCAAACATTTTGGTGGATTGGCCATGCTAAATTGTCCTTAGTGTCCAAAAAGGTGAGGTGGGGTTACTGGGTTATAGGGATACGGTGGAGGCGTGGGGCTTAAGTAGTGTGTCCTTTCCAAGGGCCTGTGCAGACTCTATTGGCCGAGTAGCCTCCTTCTGCACTGTAAATTCTGTGATTCTGGTATATCTGTGTATCCCTCTATATATAGCTTCAACACATTGCTGTCTGATTACCACGGGAAATTCTGTCAGAGGTTCTGAATATTTATGAAGTTTAGAACAGTAATTGACTTTTCCTCACAGATTGACAAAAGGGGAAGTTATAATGGCCACTGGTTAAGGCCTACATCACCCTTTTACAGCCTGACTTCAGCTTGCTCCTGAAATGACAGGTCGACCTTAGAAAATCAATGTGCCTCCCTCAGTGCCTCATTGTTAGACACTGAAGAAAAATGAGTCTCCGAGAAGGCAATTGATTATCTTGGCTCATAATAATAAAGAGGCCTCGCTCAAAAGAAATAGAATTGAAGGGAGCGGATTGTTCGAAAAGGAGGGGGGAGCTTCAAAGGAGCAGGCATCTTGGTGAACACGCAATACACCACAGACACGCACACAGGCATACACAAATACACAGACACACACATACAAAAATACACAGATACACACAAAAATACACAGACACAAACACACAGACACATACATACACACACATACATACACACACATACACACACACACATACATACAAAAATACACAGACACATACAAATACACACACACACAAATACGCATACACACTAAAATACACAGACACACATACATACACTCAGACACATACAAATACATAGACACACACACAAATGCACAAGACACGTACAAATACACACAGACGCACACACATTCATACAGATACACACGCACACAAATACACACAGACACACATACATAAATACACATACACTCAGATACGCACAAATACACAAACATACACAGACCACAGATACACACAAATACATACACACACACAGACACACAGGTTCAGGTGCATATACAAACACATACAAATACACACACACACACTCATAAATATACAAGTACATACACACCACAGATACGCACAAATACAGACACATACACACAGACACATAACTGTGTGTAAGACACATAACTTACACACATATATACAGACACACAAAATACACAAGTACATACAGACCACAGATACGCACAAATACGGGCACATAGACATACATACACGCAGACTACATACACACACACAAATACACACAAACACACAGGTTCAGGTGCATACACAAACACAAACAAATACATACACACTCATATAAATACACAAGTACATACAGACTACAGATACGCACAAATACATACACATACATACACATAGCCACATAAGATATACACAAATACACAGACACACACACAATACCAAGCTGCCTTCCCATGTATTCGTCCTCTGGGTACCAGGAGCAGGAGGCAGCAATTCTGGTTATTTAATTAGTGTTTGGCGTAAGTTATCTTGTAGAAACCCCCAGGAGAGGGCTGAGGGGGCATCTTGCTGTCTAACAGGTCACACACTCCCAGCTACTACAGCAAAGGCGCAGAGCAGCACTGAGCGAAATCCACACAGTGACACCTTTCACAACTTGATTCAATATCTTGAAGGGGAGAAAGACCATTTTGCCGGGTGTTTTGCTCGTGGGACCTTGATTAGCGTTTCTCTCTCTCGATTCCAAAGCTGCAGCTGTATTGGGCAGGAGCATCTTCATTTCGGGGAAATTGGTTGGTTATTTTAACCCTTTCGATTTGCCTCTCTGCCCCCACTTTTCTGGATCCCCCCCTCCCCAATCGTATTGGTGTTCACCGTACCTATATGCATTACATAAAAAGCACTTAGAATGTTGAACACAGCTTGGACACATATATAAACCATCATCAGTGTATTAAATAGATCACAGTCAGTCTACCGAATTATTAATTCTCAGCCAACTTCATTAACGTAGTGGTCATAAGCAAATTGCTGTTTGTGGGGCGGCACGTGGCACAGTGGTTAGCACTGGGACTACGGGGCTGAGGACCCGGGTTCGAATCCCGGCCCCGGGTCACTGTCCGTGTGGAGTTTGCACATCCTCCCCGTGTCTGCGTGGGTCTCACCCCCACAACCCAAAGATGTGCAGGGTGGGTGGATTGGCCATGCTAAATTGCCCCTTAATTGGAAAACAAAATAATTGGGTACTCTAAGTTTATGAAGAAAACAAAATTGCTGTTTGTGGGGTCATGCTGCGCACAGAATTGGCTGCTGAATTTCCTGTGGTATAGAACATAGAATAGTACAGCACAGAACAGGCCCTTCGGCCCTCGATGTAGTGCCGAGCAATGATCACCCTACTCAAACCCACGTATCCACCCTATACCCGTAACCCAACAACCCCCCCCCCCCCCCCTAACCTTACTTTTTAGGACACTACGGGCAATTTAGCATGGCCAATCCACCTAACCCGCACATCTTTGGACTGTGTGAGGAAACCGGAGCACCCGGAGGAAACCCACGCAGACACGGGGAGGACGTGCAGACTCCGCACAGACAGTGACCCAGCCGGGAATCGAACCTGGGACCCTGGAGCTGTGAAGCATTTATGCTAACCACCATGCTACCGTGCTGCACTGGGACTACGGGGCTGAGGGCCCGGGTTCGAATCCCGGCCCCTGGTCACTGTCCGTGTGGAGTTTGTACCGTATAGCAATGCTGGCAGGCCGCCCCGCCACGGGGAACGAAGCAACAGGGCTCACTCCTGCGCTTACTGAACGTCCCGTTGTGTGGAAGCATTTGGCCTTTGTGGTTTTTTTGGCGCGAAAGGCCACAGATTTTACGACGGCTCGGGGACATAGTCCCAAAAATGGAGAATCCAGCCCACTGATGCGACAGAGTTGCAATTATGAATGTTTTACATTCTGTGCTAATTGTTGCATGCGTTCGAAAGAGCCGTTAGCTAATTAAACCACAGAAAAACCAATCTGTTTTATCTTTCAAATGTTTGCGTTTTGGTTGACAATTAATAGAACGTCAACTATGGCATCGGATGGAAGTAGCGGCGGGAACCATTCAGTAGCTGAACAACCCGCCCCTTTTTTACCATCTGCCTTTCCTTTCCTTTACTCCTGTCCACTCTTGTGCCGAATGTTGTCCTGTGGGATGGATTGTCCTCCACCATTTCACCAATAAGCGGAGGGCTCCCAGCCCAGCCCAGTCTCTGTCCTTACCAAGCAATGAGGTGTGGCCAGCCCGGGTTGATCAGCATCGGCATTCCAACAATCGGCAGTAGTTTTGTGTCGGATTGAGCGAATGTGCTCCACAAGACGGGCACCCAGTCTGCGTTTGGTCTGCCCAATGTAGAGGAGACCGCATTGAGAGCAGTGAGTACGGCTGACTAAACTGAGAGTAGTACGAGTAAATCGCTGCTTCACCTGAAAAGTACGTGGGGCCTTGGACGATGAGGAGCAAGGAAGCAATGGGGCAGATGTTAGGTTGGGCTGGGGTTGACTCACTTAGACCAGAGAAGGCTGAGGGGGGGGCGGACTGACTGAGGTGTACACAATTATGAGGGACATAGATAGGGTGGATAGGGTGGGATTTTTACCCTCAGTAGAGGGGTCAGGGGGGCATTGATTTGAGACAATGTGCAGGAGATTCAGAGGAGATAGAATTTACTTACAGTGCAGAGGGAGGCCATTCGGGCCATCGGGGCAGCACCGGCCCTTGGAAAGAGCACCCCTACTTGAACCCTCACTTCCACTCTATCCCCCTAACACCACCTAACCCTTTGAGGATTTGGGGGAAATCTTTTTCACCCAGAGGGCGGTGGGAATCTGGAACCTGCTGCCTGAAAGGGTGGTAGAGACGGGAACCCTCACAACATTTGAGAAGTGTTTAGATGTGCACTGGAAACATCACAGAATACAAGGCGACGGTTCAGGTGATGGAAAATGGGATTAGAATAGATAGGTGCTTGATGGCCGACGCAGATGTGATGGGCTAAAGGGCATCTTGTTGTGCTGTAAAACTCTTCGACCCGGGTGTGAGCGTCGCCATGGAAACGGGGCACAAGTCTCTCTTCTACTCTTCTGAGATTAAACAATAAACAGATGGGCAAATTAACAAATGAAGCAAAAGTAATAGCCCCTTAAAGGGGCAACTGTAGCCAACAACAAAATCTTAAAGGAAACTTATCAAATCAACATAAAATATAGGCGACACGGTGACGCAGTGGTTAGCACTGCTGCCTCACGACGCCGAGGACCCGGGTTCGATCCCGGCTCTGGGCCACTGTCCATGTGGAGTTTGCACATTCTCCCCGTGTTTGCGTGGGTTTCGCCCCCACAACCCAAAGGTGTGTAGGTTAGATGGACTGGCCACGCTAAATTGCCCCTTAATTGAAAAAAAAACTAATTTGGTACTCTAAATTTATTTTTTAAGCAAAATAAAATATAACGTTGGGGATCGATGATGCCCTCCAGCCCCCCGACCCCACCTGTCATGGAAGGTCTTAAACATATCAGGGACACCCGGGAGTGAATGTGGCCTCGGAAAAGGGGCAAGATTCTGTATGAGTGCACAGAGTACTTAACGAAACAATGCCTTCCATCGTAGTTTTTTTTTAACAATGGAATTTACATTCCATTAACAATATATTGTTTGTTGGGCTGCGGTTGGATCAGAAAGCACAGGCATGTTGGCTCCCTACTAACCCTGAGTTGCTCTCTCTCCTGCCACCCTAGCTCGAACTGGCTGAAGCCTTGCTGTGGGAGGCGGGCAGCGGTGTGGCAAGTGGTCCTCCTAAGCGCTGGTCTCAACTGCTTCCTGGTGGCGTCCGTGGTCCTCGTGGTCCTCCTCCTGACGTTGGAGCTCCTCATCGACACCAAGCTACTTCAGTGTGAGTACAACAGTGTGAGGTTTACCCCCCCCCCCACCCCCCCCATCCCAAACCCCCCTCCCCCCTTAATCTTCTCTCCTCTAAAGGAGAAGTTCCAGCCTGTTCAGTCGTTCCCTGATAGTCACCATCCTTTTTCTCTCTCTTGTTGAAGTTACCAGTGCATTTCAGTTCGCTGGGATCATTCACTGGATAAGCCTTGTCATCCTCTCCATCTTCTTCACCGAGGTAAGTGACTGGCTCCTTGTTATAAAGCAATTTGTTATGCTGGGTGTTATACAGTTGGCTGACCCTCCCGTGGCACTGCTCCGAGTAAGCCAGAAGATGTACTGAGGGGGACCGATTAAGGGCAGGACTCCGGATGAGGCCCCCCCCCCACTCCACCCCACATGTCTTGTGGCAGTGGAGACAACTTGCCATTGGCCGCCAGTGGGGTCTTGCCATCCCACCAGTGTCCAAGGCGTTTTTGCACGGTCCGCCCGGCAACCTGCCGTGGGGGGGGGGGGGTTACACCTTCCGCAGGATCGGAAGATCCTGCCAGCGTGAAGGGCCGCAATATCCCCCCCCCCCCCCCCCCCCCCCCCCACCAAGTGTACAATCTCCACTCCAATTATAGACAGATTGGTTTCATCACATGACCTCCTGCCCCTAACCATCCCGCCCAGTGGCCAATGAAAATTTCCACCTCCGAGCTTGAACTTTTCCCCAGCCAACAGCAAGGAAACCTGACCCGATTGAGGGACTTCTGAAAAAAAAATACGTTTTTGTGGGATGTGGGCATCGCTGGCCAGGCTAGCATCTGTTTCCGACTCCGTGGTTTGCCCTGAAACTGGGTCGTTATGCTGGGTCCTTTCGGAGGACAGTCCGTGGTGTTGGCCAGATCAGCAAGTTTCCTCTCCCACAGGAGCATTAGCAAACCCGCAACAATCACCATAACCCCGACTAGTTTTCAATTCCACCGTTACTCATTGGATTGAAGTTCCACCCACTGCCGTGGCAGGAACTGAACCTGTTTCCTCAAAACCTTCGCCTAGGCCACTAGCCCAATGACATTACCACTCCGCCACCATCTCCCCCTAGGCTGTTGGCACTCCGGGTGACCATTTTCATCCCCAAATAGCCAGTGTTTCTGGAACAGATAAACAGAAAGTGTTCAAAGAAGGATTTTTAAAAAAACAATGTAAATATCGTAGAATCATTACAGTGCAGAAGGAGGCCATTTGGCCCATCGGGTCTGCACCAGCCCTTGGAAAGAGCACCCTACCTAAGCCCACACCTCCACCCTATCCCCATAATCCAATAACCCCACCTAATCTTTTGGACACTAAGGGGCAATTCAGTATGGCCAATCCACCTAACCTGCTCATCTTTGAACTATCTAAATTGGGGGGAAAAATTAATTGGACACACTAAATTTATATTTTAAAAACATTCAACCCGCAAGAAACTCTAACAAATTGGGAGAAAAGGAGGGAAATCCCTCCACAATGAATAATTTCCCTCGCCCATATCCAGCTGTGCAGAGTGGATGTCTAGTCAACTAAGGAGCTTGATTTGGTTTCTCCCTGTTCCCGGGAATAAGATTCTCAGTTGGCATTACCTGAGATCAAGGATCTCTGCTGGGAATTGTTAGGTTTAGTGCCCGTCGCACTTGCCTGGATGAGCGTAGCTCCAACAACAGTCAAGAAACCCAACTCCATCCAGGACAAAGCAGCCCTGCTTAACTGGCATCCCATCCACCACCTTAACATCCACTCCCTGCATCGCAGACTCACATTGGCAGCAGTATGTACCATCTGGCACGGCACCCGGATCAGACCCCAATTTATATCAGGAAAACGGACGTGACCCCAACAATTTTTCAATTTGTAAACTGTAAGGAAAGGATACTTCATAGAACATAGAACATTACAGCGCAGTACAGGCCCTTCGGCCCTCGATGTTGCGCCGACCTGTGAAACCCCTCTAAAGCCCATCTACACTATTCCCTTATCGTCCATATGTCTATCCAATGACCATTTGAATGCCCTTAGTGTTGGCGAGTCCACTACTGTTGCAGGCAGGGCATTCCACGCCCGTACTACTCTCTGAGTAAAGAACCTACCTCTGACATCTGTCCTATATCTATCTCCCCTCAATTTAAAGCTATGCCCCCTCGTGCTGGACATCACCATCCGAGGAAAAACGCTCTCACTGTCCACCCGATCTAATCCTCTGATCATCTTGTATGCCTCAATTAAGTCACCTCTTAACCTTCTTCTCTCTAACGAAAACAGCCTCAAGTCCCTCAGCCTTTCCTCATAAGATCTTCCCTTTGAAAAATATCTTTCGCTTTGGGAGTAATTCCACTGACAAATAGGAAGCTTTGATATTAAAACAAACTTTATTGTGTACACAGGATTTACCCCATTAAGACCCAAGGAAATAAACAGCCTTTCAATTAACGGTTAAACAGTTCTTACAAAAATATAAAGGTCTTTCAGCTCACTTTCCCATCCACTTCTAAACTTTTAATTCATCAAAATCCACACACACACTGGTCAAATGCCACTTATGAATAAAGTTAACACTCAGCGGCTTAGAGATTCATGCACAAAGTCCTTGAGGGAGAAGCTTTCAGAAGTCAGTCTGGGAAACACACCTCCTTTCCTCAGAACCCACAGCAGAGAACTCTAAAACTGAAACTAAAAACAACAGAGAGAGGGCAGGGCTGAAAACGAAACTAAAAAACAGATCCAGCTCCCCTCCCCCATGAGCGTCATCACAGCCTGCCTAGCTGTTAACCCCTAAATCGCAGCTTTAGCAGACATATACCTTAACCTAAGTTCTTTTGATAACATGACTTCAACAGAAACATAGTACAATATATATAAAGGTTTCCCACATTATCTACATACCCACAAGATGCACTGCAGCAACTCGCCTTCTACATCACCTCCCCAGCATGTGACCTTTACCACGCAGAGGGACCAGGGCAGCAGACACATGGAAACCCCAACACCTGGACGTTTTCCTTCCCAACTCACACTCCATCCTGACTTGGAAATATATCGGCCGTTCCTTTACTATCACTGGGTCAAAATCCTGGAAGTCCCCTCTCTAACAGCGCCGTGGGTGTACCTACACCACATGGACTGCAGTGGGTTCAAGAAGGCAGCTCACCACCACCTTCTCATGGGCAGTTAAGGATGGGTAATAAATACTGGGCCATCCCGCATCTTATGAAAGTATTTAATAAATATCAGTTGGCACATCTTCTACATGGTTCCTAACAGGCATGCACCCCTGCTGCAAATTTGAACAAACTTTGGGGTAACTTAGAAGCCTCGCTTTCTGTGCTGGTTGGGAACGAAAGCACCACGCTGAGGCTGGAGGCGAGGGCACACTCAAACATAGCAGAGGGTGCCCTATTCTACAGCCAACTCTAACTATACCCCACCAGCAAATGCTTTGATGTCAACACTTGTTGATCTGCATCATGACTGTCTAACCTCCTCACTGGGTGGAATTCCACTTCGGGATGGGCGGCACGGTGGCGCAGTGGTTAGCGCTGCTGCCTCATGGCGGCGAGGGCCCGGGTTCGATCCCGGCCACACTGTCCGCGCGGAGTTTGCAAAAGCTCCCCGTGCCTGCGTGGGTCTCACCCCCGCACCCCAAAAAGACTGGGCCACGCTAAAGTGCTCCTTCAACAAAATTTAGAAAGATGAGTTCCAAAATTGTCGGATTTTTTTTATACCTCAGCTGTTAAAAATTGAACGTCATAACTTGGAAATGTGGGAACTTTGAAGATCGGGGAGCTGCTCGATATTGGAATGCCCCAACTTCTAAACTGATAGACGCACCTGAGCCGTCTGCTTTGAAACTGAATCCTTGGCTCAGTCTGAGAAGATTAAAGCCTGTGTTGTGTTCTCTCTCTCTCTCTGTCAGACTGTCTTCCGGATCGTAGTGCTTGGCATTTGGGACTATATTGAGAACAAAGTAGAGGTAAGCAGCGCATTTACCTCAGTGTGAGTTGTTACATGCATGGATTGCCCATGGGGTTGAGGTTGGTAACTGGCCCGAGTACGAAACTCTTAATCAACGTTCTTTCCCCTCATCCCGCCCAGAAAGCTATGTTCACAAGACAGAGATAAGAATAGAAAACTCACCAGTATCTGGAGAGAGAGAAACAGAGGGTGCGATTTAACGCAAACATTTTGAAGTGGGATTGTGGGTGCGATTGGCAGGCTGTTTCTGAGCGGCCGCGTTGGCAAGAAGGTGGCCTGTATTGAACGGCACTTAGTACTGAAAATTAGCCCCCACCAGCTTATGGCCGTTTCTGGCTATCTCGCCGTCTGATTCACCAGGCTTGCCGCCAACCAGGGGGAGCTGCTTTTAAACGCTCCCTCACCTCTCACAGGCATGGCAGAGCGCAGACCTGCTCCTGGCTTTGGGGATGTCGACCTGGCCAGGCTTCTCGACGCTGTGGACGCGAGACGGGACATCCTGGACCCCCGAGGGGGTCGGAGGGCCAGCAGCAGGGTCGCCAATACCGCCTGGGAGGCAGTGGCAGCGGCTGTCTGCGCGGGCAGCATGACCAGGAGGACCCCCCCCCCCCCCCCTCGTCCAATGTCGGGAGAAGACCAACGACCTCCACCAAGCTGTGACTAGGTTACCACCTCTCTCCTGGCATCAGTTCCATCTGCCGCCCCTCAAATTGCCCAAATCCCCCCCCCCCCCTACAAATCACTGGCTGACACCTCGCACCCTCCCCAAATCCAATCTTTGTCCTTGCTCTTTAGAACCCCCTTGGCACCCACCATTAGAACCCTCTCATGTCCAGTTAGTCCCCGCAGGAAAAGATAACCCATAAGAAGCGGGAAAGGGCCAAGATGGGGGGGAGTGGGCGGAGAGTACCAGTCAGCCACCGAGCCTCGAGACAAGGTTGTCCCAGAGCTGATGCAGAAACAGCTTTGGGATTCATGGGAGAGGATGTCAGCGACATTCCAGCGAGGGCATAGCTGATTGGAGGAGCCCCAAAGACTATGGACAGTTTTGGTGTCCCTATCCGAGGGAAGGATGTTCTTGCTATGGAGGGAGCGCAGCGAAGGTTTACCAGGCTGATTCCTGGGATGGCGGGACTGTCATATGAGGAGAGACTAAATTGGTTCGGATTATATTCATTGGAGTTTAGAAAAGTGAGAGGTGATCTCATAGAAACTTACAAAATCCTAACAGGATTAGACAGGGTAGATTCAGAAAGAATGTTCCCGATGGTGGGGGAGTCCAGAACGAGGGGCCATAGTTTGAGAATAAGGGACTGAGGTGAGGAGAAATTTCTTCACCCAGAGAGAGGTGAATCCGTGGAATTTGCGACCGGCAGAAAGTAGTTGAGGCTAAAACATTGCGTAATTTCAAGAAGGAATTAGATTTAGCTCTTGGGACTAAAGGGATTAAGGGATATGGAGAGGGGCGGGGGGGGGGGGGGGGGGGTAGGCAGGCTCAGGGTTTTGAACTTGATGATCAGTCATGATCATAAGGAATGGCGGAGCAGGCTAGAAGGGCCGAACGGCCTCCGCCTGCTTCTATTTTCTATGTATGTTTCTATATAATTGGACATTGCTATAGTAACAACATTGAACAGCTTTGATTCACATGAGGGTTTTTGACGAGGACATGGATCGCAGAGTATACCGGGTAAATGTCATTAAAGGTCAAACATGGTCCGTCAGCTGTCCTGTGGAACCTACGAGCAACCTAAGAGAGTCGGAGAGGACTTTTCATAGAATCATAGAATTTACAGTTCAGAAGGAGGACATTCGGCCCATCGAGTCTGCACCGGCCCTTGGAAAGAGCACCCCACTTAAGCCCACACCTCCACCCTATCCCCGTTACCCAGTAACCCCACCCAACCTTTTTGGACACTAGGGGCAATTTAGCACGGCCAATCCAACTAACCAGCACATCTTTGAACTGTGGGTGGAAACCGGAGGAAACCCACGCAGACACGGGGAGAACGTGTAGACAGTGCCGGGAATCGAACCTGGGACCCTGGAGCTGTGAAGCAACAGTGCTAACCATTGTGATACCGTGCTGCCCAAACGTTTCTGGAATATACTTTTGTCCAAGTGGACGGTCTTATATTTTTTTGCCATTAATTTGTATGTGTGTAGCTTTCACCAGCGTTACCTGCCCATGAGCTGGCATTTGGTCACTGTTGACCCTTTGAGATTGGAGAAGATTCCAGTCTGCTCCACAATGCCAGAGAAGGGACTTGGCCCTAATGGACTTGTGGCGAGCGCTGCTTACGTGCGGTTGCTCCGAATCCCTCACTCGGGCAGCAGGAACGGCAACATCCAAGAACTAACCCAATTCCTGGAACCGATTCCATTGGAAAAGCAGCAAGAAGATGCATCTCCATTGGGCCGAGCAGTCGATTGTGTTTCCATGGAGACGCAAGCCTGCTAGCTTGCCACTGAATTGTCAGAGGGGAGAATATCATCGATACAGACGGAGGGAAGAGATGATGATCGCAAGGAAATAACATCTGCCTTACACAGACACAGACATACACAGACACAGACATACACACACAGACACACTCACACCGAGACACACCAAATACACTGACACACACACACAGCACTGACACACACACTCACACAGACACACACTCACACAGAGACACACTCACACACACACACACACAGACACACACATATAGACAAACATACTCAGACAACAGGCACACACACTGACAACAGACCAACAGACACACACACAGACATAGACAAACACAGGCACGCAAACACACATACACAGATAGGTGCACAAGCACACACCAAACACACATACATACACACACAGGCACACACACAGACACACACATACTCTCTCACACACGCAAACAGGCACAGACAGCACACACTAAACACACAGACACACACACGCACACACACACAGACACACACACGCACACACACACAGACACACAATTAGGGGGGGTGGTGTAGTGGTATTGTCACTGGATTAGTAATCCAGAGACCCAGGGTGATGCTCCGGGGACCCGGGTTCCAATCCCACCAGGGCAGGTGGTGAAATTTGAATTCAATAAAAATCTGGAGTGAGAAGTCTAACGATGAGCATGAAACCATTGCCGATTATCGTGAAAACCCCTCTCGTTCACTAATGTCCTTTAGGGAAGGAAATCTGCCGGCCTTACCCGGTCTGGCCTACATGTGACTCCAGACCCACAGCAATGGGGTTGACTCTGAATTGCCATCAGGGATGGGCAATAAATGCTGGTCCAGACAGCGAATTAATAAACACACAAATAGACACACAGACACACACACACCGACACACACACACACGCGCGCGCACACACACACACACACACACCGACACACACACGCACACACACACGCGTGCGCACACACACAGACAAACACACAGACACACACAAACATACCGACACACACACACAGACACAGACAGACAAACACACACACACACACACGCACACAGACAGACACACACACAGAGATAACAGACAAACACACCGACACACACAGACAAACTCACACACACACACACACACAGACACACACACAGACATACAGACACACTCACAGACACACACACAGACATAGAGACACACTCACAGACACACACACACAGACAAACACACCGACACACACACACAGACAAACACACCGACACAGACACACAAACACAGACACACACACAGACACACACACACACACAGACACACACACACACATGGATACACACACACAGACACATACACAGCCACACAAACAGACACACACACATACAACCACGTAAAGACTCGCTTTCCATCTGAGTTTGAGACAATATCCCATTTGAAATTGGAAAAGGGCAACATGCTAACAATGTCTGTTATCAAAATAAGTCAGTAAGGAACCATCAGTAAAAAGCTAGCTATGTTAAGCAGCCTTGCTGCTGTAGTAGATCACACTGTGCTCATTAACAATACGTCCAGAGTTTCGACTCATGGTTAAATGAGACTCGCTTGTTGACCCCAGCTTGAAGTGGTGCATGGGAGTACTTATGCACTGCACGACGGTAAACCGAGTGGCTTTGTTTTCCTGTTCACCCCCCTCTCCTCAACACACAACAGCGTTCTCTTAACACGAGAAATGGAAGCTGGAAAGGCTGGAAATCTGACCCCAAAACATCGAAAAGCCGCAGTTCCCTTTCATTCTTCCACGGAATCTCGGCGTCGCTGGATCAGCCAGCATTTGTTACCCGTCCCTAATGGAGATGATGGTGGTGAGCCGCCTTCTTGAGCCGCTGCAGCCCGTGTGGTGTAGGTACACCCACTGTGCTGTTAGGGAGGGAGTTCCCAAATTTTGCCCCAGCGACAGTGAAGGAGCGGCCGATATATTCACAAGTCAGGACGGTGTGTAATTCGAAGGAGAACTTGCTGGTGGTGGTGTTGCCCACGCGCCTCTCCTACCCTTTGTCCTCCTAGTTGGTAGAGGTTGTGGGTTTGGATGGTGCTGGGGAAGGAGCCTTGGGGAGTTATCAAGGCAAGGCCATCCAAAAGGAGAAAGGCTGGTGTTTAACTCTCTGGTTGGCATCCTGCAATTACTTTTTCTTGGGATACGAGTTGGCAAGATCCACATTTATTGCCCATCCCTAATAACCTTGAGTATATCAGAGAAGCCTGCTAGAACCATTCTGGGGGCAGTGAGAGGTTAGCTACATAGCTGTGGTTCTAGAGGCACGCGTAGGCCACATTGGGTAAGGACCGGTGATTCCCTCTTGAGGGCCATGAGTGAACCAGATGAGACATTATAACAACCTGATAGCTTCATGATCTCTGTGAATGTATTTTATTTCAAATTTGTTAACTTTTTGAATTTACGTCTGTCATGAGAATGTCGCTTTAAGAAAGGTTTGGCTGCTCATATTACTGCAGTGATGTCAGAGTGTGGGTGGAGCTGAGCTCAGGTTCTGCTTTTTAGTTTCACTTTGAGAAAAGCTTGGGTGTGTCTGGGTTATCAGTGTGTTGCAGCTGAAGTCAGCCAAAGCAGCTGGATTGTTGAGCTCTCTGCCATGAAGGACTATTTCATAATCATTTGGTGAATTCAGAATTATAAATGTTTTCAGTATTGAATGTAAACCCTGAAGTGCTTCTGTTTAGAGGTTTGTTAAGTCTTCTGGGAGTTAAAAGGACAGCATACAGATTACTTAGTGTTGTATTCTTTGGGGGGTGTATTTGAATTGATAGTTGCTAAGATGTTCACTGTTTTAAAAAGGTTAACTTGAGTTCATAGAATAAACATTGTTTTGCTTTAAAAAATACTTTTTCATTTCTGCTCTACCACACCTGTAGAGTGGGCCGTGTGCTCCCCATACCACAATCTATTAAAAGCTGTGGGTCAGGTGAACACATGATACACTTTGGGGTTCTCTAAACCCTGGCCCATAACAAGTCCCCCCCCCCCCCCCCCCCCCAGTTTCCCCCCACTCATTAAATTGGTTTGGCAGCAATCATAGAATAAAATGGCCCAGGAAGCCATTTGGCCAAGTGTATCTGTGCTAGCTCTTTGTATGAGCCATCCAGCGAGTCCCATTCTTCTGATTCCCCCCCCCCCCCCCCCAACTCATGACCCCGACCATCTTTCCTTTTCAACTATCTCTCAACTTCAATTTTGCAAGTTATTATTGAATCTGCTCCAACCATTCCAACAGGGAATTCTGGGGAATAACAACCCATCGCCTAAAAACATTCCCCTCTCGGGCTCTTTTGTCAACGGGTGCCTGTAGGGAGGCACGGTGGTTAGCACTGCTGCCTCACAGCGCCCAGGGACCCGAGTTCAATTCCACCTTGGGTGACTATCTGTGCGGAGTCTGCACGTTCTCCCCGTGTCTGCGTGGGTTTCCTCCGGGTGTTCCGGTTTCCTCCCACAAGTCCAAAGATGTGCAGGTTAGGTGGATTGACCGCGGCAAATTGCCCCTTAGTGTCCAAAGATGTGAAATTGTCCATTTTGGCAGAAAGAGTAAAAAAGAAGCTTAGTCTCTAAATGGTGAGAGATTGCCGAGATCAGAGATGTAGAGGGATCTGGGCGTCCTAGTGCATGAATCGTGAAAGGTTAGTGCACAGATACAGCAAGAGGAAAGCAGATGGAATGTTATTGTATATTGCAAGGGACCTTGGATACAAAACTGGAAGGTTATGCTTCCGTTGTACAGGGCATTGGGTGAGACCACATCTGGAGCATTGTGAACAGTATTGGTCTCCGTATTTAAGAAAGGATGTAAGTGCATCGGAAGCCGTTCAGAGAAGGCTTTACTGGACTGAGGAAGGAATGAGGAACAGGCTCCATTCGGACAGCCCACTCTGCACCTTGTAGCTTTGGGAACCACAACATGTGAAACTGTTGCAGATAGGTTTATCTTGTTGAGAAGCCTACCTGAAGGCCCAAAGTGCAAGTTGGTAAAGGTAGGGGAGAGGATGAGATCAATGCCGATGTTGTGGTGAGGTGACAGGAAGCTCGGGTTCTTTAAGCCTGTAAACAGTAGGAGGAACGTGGAAGACGGGGAAAGGGGGAATTTTCACAGTCTAGACCAATGATGGGCAAACCTGGGCCAGTGAGTGGACCGCGTGAGTGACCCTCCTTCATCTCAGGGGGCCGCAAGACTGAAATCGGGGCTTGTTCACCAACCATGACCCCATCAATAAGATTAAATACATTTAATACACGCCAAATATTTCTTAACGAGTTACAGAAAATGTTTAATCATTTATACATTAACAGAACTGTCATCAACTTCAAATGGTAAAAACAAAAGAAATATATACAGTTTGGACACAGAGGGAGCGCACGGCTCTCACAGTCAATGTTGTGGGCAATCAGCACGGCCCTCACTTCACTCGCCCTCGCTTTACGTGAGAATCACTTCAATCATCCGGGTCAGAAAAAAACTACCTGGACGCCAATCACGGAATGTGGCGACACTGAACGGTCAACAAAATGTCACGTGGGGGCCGCACGTGCGCCCCCCCCCCCCCCCCCCCCCCCCCCCCCCGGGGCAGCAGGTTGCCCACCTCTGCTCTAGGCCGTCTCCAAATGATTCCGAGTAGGAAACAGGTTTGGTTTGAATACAGTGGAGGACGCAGTGAAGGAAGAGTGGGCAGAACACTGCAACGAGGGAACAAAGGAGCTGAAAACCTAGAGGAGCAGTGACCAGAGGTAAATAAACTGGACGGACGAGGAGTTAACGGAGATTAGTATTGATGTAGGTTTTGTTTCTTTGGCTGAACAGAGAGATTGGGGAAGTACGGAAGGGGCGGAGAGGAGATTCGATGGAGATATTCAAAATAATGAGAGGTTCGCATGGGCAGGGAGAAACGATCCCCGCTGCTGGGAGGATCGAGAGCGGGGGGGGGGGGGGGGGGGGGGGGGGGGGGGGGGGGGGCGGGTAATTGGCAAAATAAGCAATGGGGGACACAAACGAAAACTTTTTCACACAGCGAGTGGTTTAGCATCTGGAATGCGTTGCCTGAGAATGTGGTTGAATTGAGGCCTTCAAGAGGAAATTGGATTGTTATCCGAGAAGGAAGAATGTGCGGGGTTAGGGGGAGAAGAACATGATGGGCCGAATGGCCTCCTTCTGTGCTGTAACCTTTCTGCTTTTCTAGGATTCATTGTCCGCCGCAGGGAGCTCCTCATCATTCTGTTGCTTTTATGAAGGGAGTTTTAATGAGTCTGGTAAAACCGTGGGGGGCGCGATTCTCCGCTCCCCACGCCGGATGGGACAATCGTGACTAATTTCACGACCCCCTGGCGCTCCCCGCGATTCTCCCACCCCCCACCCCCCCCCGCTCAGAAGAATCGCCGCTCGCCGTTTTTCACGGTGACCGGCGATTCTCCGACCCAGATGGTCGCTGGCGTCGTGAAAACGCTGTGAGATGCCCGTTTGGGGCTTGTGGGGGGCCTGGTGGGGACTGAGCACCACGACTGTGCTCGGGAGGGGACAGGCCCGCGATCGGTGCCCACCGATCGTCGGGCCGGCGTCTCAACGGGACGCACTATTTCCCCTCCGCCGCCCGGCAAGATCAAGCCGCCACGTCTTGCGGGGCAGCGGAGGGGAAGACGGCCACCGCGCATGCGCGGGTTTGAGCCGTCAGCCGTCGTGACGTCAGCCGCGCATGCGTGGGTTGGAGCCGGCCAACCCGCGCGTGCACGGCTGACGTCACATAGGCGCCTCCGTCGCGTCATTCTCGGCGCGCCGCCTTGACGCAAGTGTCAAGGCCCGGCGGCCGAGAATAACGGAGCGCCGCTCCTAGCCCCCCGGGTGGGGGTGAATACGGTGAGAGGAGCGGCCTCCGAGGCCATCGTGGAACTCGGCCGAGTTCACGACGGCCTTCCCGATTTTTCCCGGGAGCGGAGAATCGCGCCCCGTTTCCAGGGGAATTCCGAGGAGACAGCACACTCGGTAGGCACTGCTGCTGTGATATTGCTTTCAGCTTATTCCTCTCGCCTGCTGATGTCTGATCACCGTGGGTATTGTGTGCATTGCAGGTGTTTGACGGCGCAGTCATCATCCTATCCTTGGCTCCCATGGTGGCATCAACTGTAGCGAATGGACCCAGCAGCCCATGGGATGCCATCAGCCTCATCATTACCCTTCGGATTTGGAAGGTCAAGCGCATCATTGATGGTGAGTCAGAAGCATTGGCTGTAACATCAGTGATGGTGAGTGTAAAAGCATTGGCTGCAATGTTGACTGTATCGTGCTGCTCACCAACTTCTTTTTACATGCCCCCCATGCCCGCCTTCAAATACGCGAGTGGGGTGGGGTAGGGGGCGCATTGCATGGCAGCCATGGAATTATGTCCAATAAGTGTCAATGGGCAGCAGTTTCCCACCGGCACAAACAGCCAGGTAAATACCGCCCAATATTTTCATTAGCGATGCAGTGAGCAAATTAGCAAATAGAAACCCCAAAGCTTGGCTCCGGGCAGCAGATATAAACCTGGCTGTCACTGGTTAATGCACCTGTCCAGTTGAAATGCTAATATTAGCCCAATTTCAAAAGCATCCTGCGGCTGTTGTTTTGCCAAGTTAAGAACGAATTCCAGAGTGAAATAAATACAGAAAATGCAGTGACAGCAAAATAAATTGGGCAGAAGTGGCTATTCTCCAGTTCCAATCAATTGACAGCTTTTCTATAGAAATCCATCCGAGTTGTGTGTTCCTCGACTAGATGATCGATTTGCCGATAGCTCACACACAGATCTGCATTTTACACTCAGCAACAGCCCCATTTTAATTGGGTTCCTGCACAGAAACATCAACAGTCTGCAATTAGCACTCGATAAATGATCATCGGCCAGAGGTGCTGACTCTTGCAGACGTGTGGTCCCGCAGCGCTGACCCCTCACCCGGGGGGGCTGCTATTCAAGTGTGAGCGACGTCAGGTGTCTCCATCCATAAAAGGCGTCGCCGACGAGCGCCTGTCCTCCTTCGCCGTCCCCGCACATTTGTTTGTCAGGAGTGACGCTATGGGCGAAATTCTCCGACCCCCACGACGGGTCGGAAAATAGCGGGAGGGCCTTTCCCACTTTTTTCCCGCCCTCCCGCTATTCTCCCCCACCCCCCGCCCAACTCCCGACCCGAATCGCTGCCGCCGTTTTTTTACGGCCGGCAGCGATTCACAGCTGATAGATGGGCCGAAGTCCCAGCCCTTTACGCTGTTTTTACGAACGGCAAACACACCTGGTCTGGCCGTTCGTAAAAACGGCGTCACAAACTCGCTTTTTATAACCATGGCACTGATTGGCACGGCAGTACCACGGCCGTGCCAAGGGTGCCATGGGCCCGCGATCGGTGGGCACCGATCGCGGGCAGCGGGCCCGATGCCCGCGCACTCTTTCTCCTTCCGCCGCCCCGCAGTATCCATTCGCGGGGCGGCTGAGGGGCAACCCGGCCCGCGCATGCGCGGGTTTCGCGCAAATACACGATGACGTCATCCGCGCATGCGCAGGTTGGAGTCTTCCAATCCGCGCATGCGCGGCTGACGTCATATGACGCGTCAGCCGGCGCTAACTCCGGCAAGCGGGCTTAACGATATTCGTTAAGCCCGTCATGCCGGAGCCTACGGCGTCGGGCTGCTAGCCCCGACCGGGGACCAGAATCGGTTCCCAGTCGGGAAGGGGCGCGCTGGCGTCAAACCCGCCCGGGTTTGACGCCAGCCTTACGATTTCTCCCGTTTTGGGAGAATCTCGCCCTATGTTTGTGTAGCCCCTTTGACACAATGCGGAGGTCTTGTGGCGTAGTGGGTTAACGTCCCTGTCTCTGAGCCAGAAGCTCCGTGTTCGAGTCCCACCCCAGGACTTCACGGCGAAGGAAGGTGCATTTATAATGCAGTCCAGCAGGTTGTGTGTGTCAACTTGCAAACCCTTCCAAACATGTCAATGTCTGGCGGTAACAGCAGGAGAGACTCCTGGTCAGTTACACTTGATGTGGAGGGGCACCCCCTCAAGTTATTCGCCCCCCCTGGCGACAGACCCGTAACCTGTTCCAGGAACTACCAGTGATGGAAGCCGGTGTTAAGTCTGCCTTAGTGGATTGCTAGGGGCGGGAAGAGAACTGGAAATTGACGCAGTGAAAAGACCACAAGGTGCTTCTCGTGAGCCTTATAAAACAAAAATAAAACACAGGAGATATTTCCCAGTTTGCTGATGACATCAAACTTGGTGGGAATGCGAGCAGGGAGGGAGATATTCAGAGGCTCCCAGGGGATTTAGGCAGGTTGAGCGAGTGGGCAAGTTTATGGCAGATACAGTGTAACGCGGATAAATGTGAAGTTCTCCACATTGGACGGAGGAACAGAATGGCAGAGTGTTATTTAAATGGTCATCGATTGGGCAGCACGGTAGCATTGTGGATAGCCCAGGTTCGATTCCGGCTTGGGTCACTGTCTGTGCGGAGTCTGCACATCCTCCCCGTGTGTGCGTGGGTTTCCTCCGGGTGCTCCGGTTTCCTCCCACAGTCCAAAGATGTGCAGGTTAGGTGGATTGGCCATGATAAATTGCCCTTAGTGTCCAAAATTGCCCTTGGTGTTGGGTGGGGTTACTGGGTTGAGGGGATAGGGTGGAGGTGTTGACCTTGGGTAGGATGCTCTTTCCAAGAGCCGGTGCAGACTCGATGGGCCGAATGGCCTCCTTCTGCACTGTAAATTCTATGATTCTATAAACGTGTCCTTGTACACTCGCCACTGAAAGTAAACATTCATGTGCAGCACATTAGAAAGCAAATAGTGTGTTCGCCCTCATTACAAGAGGACTTGAGTACAGGAGCGAGGATGTCGCCCTGCAGGTGTACAGGGCCTTGGTGAGACCACACCCAGAGTGTTGTGTGCAGTTCTGGTCTCCTTATCTAAGGAAGGACGTACTTGCCATCGAGGGAGTGCAGCAAAGGTTCACGAGACTGATTCCTGGAATGGCAGTACTGTCCTAGCAGGAGAGATTGGGTCAATAGGGCCTGTATTCACTGGAGACTAGAAGAACGAGAGGGGATCTGATTAAAGCGTATTAAATCCTGACAGGCCAGACTGGATTCAGGGGTGTTGTTTTATCTGGCTGGGGGGCAGGGGAGGGTTTAGAACAAGGTGTCACAGTCTCCGGATACAGGATAGGCCATTGCGGACCGAGATGAGGAGAAATTGCTTCACTCAGAGGGTGATGAACCTGTGGAATGCCAAATCAATTAATATATTTAAGAAGCAAATAGGTGGATTTCTAGACACTGAAGGTGTCAACAGTTGTGGGGAGAACGCGGGAATGGGGTGTTGAGATAGAAGCCATGGCAGAACAGGCTCGAAGGGCCGAATGGCCTACTCTTCCTAGTTTCTACTGTGCGTGCAGCCAGCACAGTTAATTCAGCACTTTATAATCTGTCTGCTGTGAGTCAGAGCTCACTGGGTAGCACTCTCCAAGTAAGCAGATTGTGGGTTAAACCCCCACTTCCAGGCAAACAATCCAGGCGAACACTCCCAAGTGCAGTACGGAAGGAGTGCTGAGGCATTGAAGCTGCCAACATTCGGATAAGACGTCAGACCGAGGTCCCACTTCTGGGCGGAAAGGATCCCGTGGCGCCCCTTGAGCAAGGGCCGATAATCCTGGCCAGCATTCATCCCTCAATCAGCTCCGCAAAATGGACGATCTAGTCATTGTCGCAGTGTGGTTTGTGTGGGAGCTTGCTGTGTACAAATTGTGCGTCCTACAAATGTGACGATGTGCATAAAACGGTTCTGGACATAATATTATGCACGGCCTCCGACCACTAGGTGGCAGTGTAAACCCGCACCGGGGACCCTGTGGCTGGGGAGTTGGGAGTCGGTCGTGTTGGAGGATAGATATATTTTGCAGTTAATTAGTTTGAGAGTGTTAGTAGTTTATTATTTTATTTAAGCTAGATATCTTTATCACGCAGTTGTTTCGTAATCAATTAATTAAACTAGATGTTCATCATTCACTTTGGCCAATGTACAGAGCATGACAACAGTTATTAGACTTCATAAGTACCCTTCACCAGCCCTGAGGGGCTTTGGGACAGCCAGAGGTTGGGAAAGGCGCTATATAAATGCAAGCCCTTCTTTCGCACCAGCCTTTTTAAAAAAAAGTTTCCTGATATGTTGCAAGTGCACGGGGGCTGATGGAGGAATAAATTCCCCGAATCTCCCTCTTCCTGGACCAAAAATATCCTCCTTTATTTCCTTTGATTGCATCAGTGGAGATGATGATGCACTCAAATTGCTGACTGTTTACTCAAACTCTTCATCAGTGGAACTGATATTTATGAGCACATGCTTGTTAATCAGCATTTGGAGCTGTTCATTAGGAGCAAGTGGAATATCATTAACATTTACTCCGCTGTTTATGAGTCTAGCTTAAGGATTAATCAATTTAGATGACAAATTTAAATTCAATTTTTTTTTGTCAAAGTGTAATTTAAAATTGAACAGTCAACCTTTAAGGCGAGGCACTTTGTGCTCAGGGGTCATGTGGGTACAGTTTTTCACAGAGAGCCCGCTCTTCACTTGCCAAGGATTCACAGATGCATTCAGTCACTGTACGTTGGGGAATTGGAACAGGAGAAGGCCATTCAGCCCATCGAGCCTGTTCCAGTATTTAGTGACAACCCGTCCGATCTGTGTTTTAACTCCATCTACCTGTCTTCATTCGCGAACCCTTAATACCCTTTCCTGACAAATGATAGATGCTAGATTCCCCGCAGTGCAGAAGGAGGCCATTCAGCCCATCGAGTCAGCACCGACCCTCCAAAAGAACACCACCACCCCCCTCCCCTCCCGCCCCCCCAGGCCCACTCTCCCGCCCTATCCCCACTTGACCTGCACCTTTGGACACTAAGGGGCAATTTGATCACGGCCAATCCACCTAACCCTCACATCTTTGGAGTGTAGGAGGAAACCGGAGCACCCGGAGGAAACCCACGCAGACACTTGGGAGAGAGCGCAAACTCCACACGGACGGTCACCCGAGGTCGGATTCAATCCTGGGTCCCTGGCGCTGTGAGGCTGCAGTGCTAACCACTGTGCCACCCCTCACTGTCAATAGACTACCCCAGTCTTAAGGGCTTTTATGTGGGGTGTGAGAGTTGTGTGAAGAAGCATTTCCTGGCAGCATCGCAGAACGGTTAATTTTATGGTTATATCCCCCTTGCTGTATACTTGGAGCTCGTGACTTGCTGAGTGGGAGGTGAGACTGTTTGCCTGGATACTCGAGGTACAGTCGTGACCCCCAAGACTTATCTGTCCGCCCTCTCGTAACCTCCGTGAGTCCACGAACCTTCGCTCAGCAGACTGAATTAATCGAAGGCAGGGTTACAGACGAAGACACGTTGGAAATGGTCCTGCCGTCATTGACGGGGAAGATCGCACCCTGGCTGCAGCAAAATTGATCACACAACCACTGCAATTGACAAATGTAATTACCAGGCCAGGTTAATCACAGACCCATATTTTAAAAATATTTTTTAAACCTTCATACACACATACATGCGCACACACACGCACACACATGCACACGTATACACATATGCACGCACTTACGCACATGCACAAACATGTTCGCACATGCACACACATGCATACATGCACACACAGGGACACACATGCATGCACTCATGCACACACACTGACATACACATACAGACACACAAATGCACTCACATGCATGCACGCACACACAACACGCACATATGCAGGCACACACATGCACGCTCATGCATACACACACATGCGAACACACACACGCCACTATTTTCTTCACTCATTGCTGATTAAAATAAGGAAAAAATCATCAGAGGTTTTTTTAAAAACTTGCATTTATTTATTTATTATTTTAAAGACAATTTTATTGAGGTATTTTTGGCATATAAAACAATGATATTGCATTGTACTATACAAAAGGAAAAGCAAGTAACACATAGTACAAACCACAACTCCGTTCTCGCAAAGACCTGCCTAACCACCCCCCCCCCCCCTACTCTACACTATAAACTTGCATTTATATAGTACCTCAGGATGCCCCACAGCATTTTAGCCCCAGTGAGGTACTTTTGTAAGTGTAATCATTGTTGTAACGGTGGAAATTGGGGCAGCCAATCTTTACAGAGCAAGCTCCCACCAAACAGCAATGACCAGATCCACAGTGAAAAAAAATACTTTTTAGCATCTTTACTCAAAGAGTAGTTTATATTTTGGAAATTTCCAGAAAGTCCCGTTCACGCAAGGCTGGACTGGCTTGTCTGAATCAGAGGGGGAGATTCTGGTCACATTGATGTTGCCTTTCGTTAGGAAAACGTTGCGCTGGTAAAGGTTAAATGTCGAGAGGTCCCATGGGATTGAAACGAGCCCAACTTTGCGTCATTGTCCGTGGGTCTGTTCCTCAAATGTTATGGTGAGTTCCATACCCCCCCCCCCCCCCCCCGACCCACACAGGCACAGACAGGACCGCGGGAGAAGGGGGTCACAGTAACCCACTACCACCCCCACCTCCCCCACATCAGGTTGCGACCACCCTAGACCTGTAAATGGCCATGCTGGTCAGGCCCAGGAAGGGGGCACAATCAAATTAACTCTGCTGCAAGAAGCAGATGCAAAAGCATTTTTAAAAAAAAGCTTGAGATGCCAACCAGGGATTTAAGCAGCTGAACGAGAAAAGTCTGGGAGGTGGAGGTGGATTTGGGTAGGTCAGGTGTTGTTAAAGGATCTAAATCAGCAGTGGCCAACCTGCGACCCAAGGTGGGTGGGGAGGGGGGGGTGGGGGGTGGGGGGGGGGGGGGCACATGCAGCCCCCCTGGGTTCTACGTGCGGCCCACAAAGACATTTTGTTGACCGTTGCCCACGCGCAGTGTTGCCACTGATTTCTATCCGGGTAGTTTTATTCCTACCAGTGCGGCTGAAGTGATTCACACGTAGAGCGAGGGCGAGTGAAGTGGGACGCGTGCTGATTGCCCACAACGTTGACTGTGAGAGCCGTGCGCTCCCTCTGCCTCCAAAGTGTAAATGGTTCTTTTGTTTTTACCATTTGAAGTTGATGACAGTTCTATTAATATATAAATGAAGAAGCACTTTCTGTAACTCATTATGAAATATTCGGGGTGTGTTAAATGTCTTTAATCCTATTCACAGGGTCATGATTAGTCAACAAGCCCCGGATTTCAATCTTGCAAACCACTCAGATGTGGGCGGGTCATCAGGTGACCCACTCACTGGCCCACTTTGCCCATCACTCATATAAAGAAAAGCAAAGATGGCTCATCCATTGAGATCTTTTTAGATTGAATAGAAAATTCTAATGACACGATAGGGGACCAGCACTCAACAGCTTAACTCAACATCTGGTTTAGCACACTGGGCTAAATCGCTGGCTTTGAAAGCAGACCCAGGCAGGCCAGCAGCACTTCCCGTACCAGCCTCCCTGAACAGGCGCCGGAATGTGGCAACTAGGGGCTTTTCACAGTACCTTCATTTGAAGCCTACTCGTGACAATAAGCGATTTTCATTTTCATTTCATCACCTTCAGGGGCGAGTTGATCCTCTGAGCTCTGGCCCCCTCTGGTGTCCGAGCTCCTGAATTACACGCCCGAGGCAAATTCTACTCAAAGCAGGAGTTTAAGCTGCATCTGTTTCCTTTTCCAGTTTTATTCCTTGGCTCCACGTTTGGTGCAGACAATAAGAAACATGAGCAAAAATCGAGGGGTCACTGTCCCACCGAGACACATTCCTCCTGCTTCCCAGTACAGCATCCACCAAGATCTAAATATTCCAAATGATTCATCCTCAACTGTCCCACCAGACAAGTCCTTCAAATGTTTCGAGGAAAAACGTTATTCCCAATATCTGCTCAAATTCAAGGCCTGCTACAGGAGAGCAAAATGCCTCTCTGTGCATCATTCCAATGTAACCAGGCTTAATTTTCTGTTTTTAATTATGGGGGTGGCACAGTGGTTAGCACTGCTACCTCACAGCTCCAGTGTCCCGGGTACCATTCCGGCCTCGGGTCACTGTCTGTGCGGAGTCTGCACGCTCACCCCGCGTCTGCGTGGGTTCCCTCCGGGTGCTCCGGTTTCCTCCCACAAGTCCAAAGATGTGCGGGTTGGGTGGATTGGCCACGGTGAATTGTCCCTTAGAGTCGAGGGGCGTGCAGGTTAGGTCACGAGATAGGGCCGGGAGGGATACGGTTAGAGTGCTCATTAAAAGGGCCGGTGCAGACTCTACGGGCCGAATGGCCTTCCGCACTGTCGGGATTCTAATGAAGAGGGGGTTGACGGAAAGCTCAGCCAAAGGCGTTCCTTAAAATTCAGCCTTGGGATGTGACCATCCTCGGCAAGACCAGCACATTTTGTAAATCCCTAATTGCCCTCAAGAAGGTGGGGGGGGGGAGGGGTGAGCCGCCTCCTTGAGCCGCTACAGTCCGTTGATGTAGGTTCACCCAGACTGCTTCGTTCGTGGCATGTGGGCGTCGCTGGCGTTTTCTGCCCATCCCTAATTGCCCTATGGCCCCACCCGGCCCTTCAGAGGGTCCAACACTTCCGTGTGGTTCTGGTTCATTGCTGGCCAGGTAGGAATTCCTCCCCTAAAGTGCGTTAGTGAACCAGATGGGGTTTCGCAACAATCGACTTTCAATTCCAGCTTTTTATTGAATTCAAGTATCACCACCGGCTGTGGTGGGATTCGAACCCGGGATCCCCAGAGCACTAGCCTGGGCCCGGTGACAACACCACTGCGCCAGCGGGCTAGTTTAGCATTAGGGTGGGAGTTCCAGCAGCGATGAAGGAACGTCGACACGATTACAAATCATGATAGCGTGTGACTTGGAGGGGAGGTTGGAGGTGGCGGCCTTTTCCCTGCACTTGCTGCCCTTGTCCTTCTAGGTGGCAGAAGCCTGAGGCCTGGTGTCAGGCCCTTTAGTCAATCCCTTGATGCGATCGTCGATCATGGCGGAGGGCCCGAGAATGAAAGGTGCAGGAGGCAAGACAAGGTCTTGGAAATCAGGAAATGTAAGGAAATCAGAACAGATGAAGGAGACAGTGGTACACCTGAGCGAGTCTGCCGTCGGTGCTGTAATATTTGAATTCCAGTGATCACCGCGCATTGCCCCCATAAGGATGGCAGCCGCGCATGCAACCATGCAGACATGGTATTGACAGCATATACAGCCCCTCAACTGCATTGGTAGTGAGAGCATTATACTCTGGGCCCCAGCTGTCACCTTGCGCAGTTCAGATCAGGGCTTCCCACACTGCCTCACAGCTCCAGGGTCCCGGGTTCGGCTCCCGGCTTGGGTCACTGTCTGTGCGGAGCCTGCACGTCCTCCCCGTGTCTGCGTGGGTTTCCTCCGGGTGCTCCGGTTTCCTCCCACAGTCCAAAAATGCGCAGGTTACGGAGATGGGGGTGGGGGCCTAGTTGGGGTTCTCTTTCAGAGGGTCGGTGTAGACCCGATGGGCCGAATGTAGGGATTCTATTCAACGGCACTAGGGATCGTGACCCCCAGTGGGGTCACGGGATGAGATTTTGGGGTTGCACGCGCTGGAGAGTCGGCGACAGGAATGGTGTCAACAAAATAGAGAACGTTTAGGAAACCTCTGGGCCGGGATTCTCCCCTACCCGTCGGGGCGGAGGGTCCCGGCGTTGCGGAGTGGCGCCAACCACTCCGGCATCGGGCCTCCCCAAAGGTGCGGAATTCTCCACACCTTTAGGGGCTAGGCCCGCGCTGGAGTGGTTGGCACCACTCCGACTGGCGCCAAAACCGGTGCCATCGCCCTTTGACACCCGCCGCACGGCACCGGGGCTGGCCGAAAGGCCTTCACCGGATCGCGCATGCGCCGGTGCGTTAGCAGCCGCTGATGTCACCACCGGCGCATGCGCGGTAGGGGGGGGTCTCTTCCGCCTCCCGCATGGTGGAGGCCGTGACGGCGGTGGAAGAAAAAGAGTGCCCCCCACGGCACTGGCCCGCCTGCCCATCGTGGGCCGGAGAATTGCCGTGGGGGGGGCACGCCGATCGGCGCGGCATGATTCCCGCTCCCGCCGATTCCCAGGTGGCAGAGAATTCTGGCCACGGCGGGGGCGGGATTTACGCCGGCCCCGGGCAATTCCCCGACTCTGCGGGGGGTCCTTGAATTCCGCCCCTGATTACAGAACTTTCGGAGGTAAGAGGCATCTCGTGTTAGTTGGCAACATGGGCTCAAATACTCTCTCCAACAGCCCTGGGGCACAAATGAGTTTACGATAGGCGCAGAATGAATTCTCGACCGATCTGGCGAGTTAGAGAAATGCCCGTCGCAGGAAAACATGCTACATAATGGGTGTGGAGGGGGAGAGGGGGAATCCTGGCCAATGTCTTCTCACCTCCCTTTCTGAGTCTTTGGCAAATGACCTTAAAACGGTGTCCCCTGCTTCAGAAGCCCGCTGTCTCCGGGAAACAGCTTCTCCTTCACCAACCAATCGAAACCCTTCTCTATCCTGTCTGCGCCGCCATCCTCCGCGCTGGCGGGAGAACGATACCGGTGAACCACACGCTGGACGTAAACAGGCAGCGTGTTGTTGAGGGTCCCCGCGATCTGTCTTGCTCCTCGCTCTTGTGATCCGCCTCTAACAAGCGTGTGGCTCTCACTCTTTCAGCTTACGTGCTGCCGGTAAAGGTGGAGATGGAGATGACCGTGCAGCAATACGAGAAGGCCAAACAGGTCCGGGAGGAGCAACTCGAACGGCTCACCCAGGTCTGCCAAGAACAAGCAGTGAGTATATTTGGGGGGGGGGGGGGAAGAGAGCCAGCATTTATAGAATGCCTTTCACAAGGCATTCATCAGTGCAGCAATCAATTTGTGCACAGCAAGCTCCCAACAGACAATGAGATGGTGGCCAGCGATGTTGTTTTGGGGGGGGGGGGGGGTAAATATTGACGGGGTCACCAGGGGAGGATTCTCCAGCTCATCTTCGAAAAAGTGACGCAGAATCTTTTTCATCCTCTTGAGCGGGACGATTGTGGTTTAAGTCTCACATTGGTACTTGAGAGCGAAAAGAAGACAATTGGGGAAGATGAGGCCAATTTTGTTTCAGGCTGGCGCGACGGTGGGGCAGTGGTAACATCACTGAACTGGTGATCCAGAGTACCCAGGCTAATGCTCGTGGGGACATGGGTTCAAATCCCACCACGGCAACTGGTGGAATTTAAATCCAATTAATCAAATCTAGAGTCGAAAGGCTAGTCCCAGTACTGATGGCCATTACCATCAAACTGGCATTGATTGTTGCAAAAACCCATCTGGTTCACTAATGTCCGTCAGGGAAGGAAATCTGCCGTCCTTACCTGGTCTGGCCTACATGTGACTCCAGACCCACAGCAACGTAGTTGACTGTTAACTGCCCTCTGTGAAATGACCGGGCGAAACCCTCACTTCAAGGCCAATTAGGGATGGGCAACAAATGACCCTGCCAGCAACGCCCACGTCCCACAAAACAAAAACATGTTTCTTTAAACTCTGGTCTGGAAGAAGCAGATTCAGTCGTAACTTTTCAAAGGCAATTAAATATATTAGGTTTAAAAAGAAATAAGTTCTGGGGAAAGTGCAGGGAGCTGTCTGTAACGTTCTTGTCGGATGGTCTGATTTCTATTACAAGAACACTTGCAGCTAAAGCTATAAAAGGTGTATTAACATTAACTGTGGCTAAACTATGTACAAAACAACAGACGAATAACAATAACATCTAGCACAAGCAACCTCTCTCTTCAGCTTCCTCCAGCCAGTCTGAGGGGGGTCACGGACTCTAACATTCACTTATGTACTAATGAGACTCCTAGTGGTCAGTCGGTGAATTACAACACAACCGTGATATCACCATAGTGCCTGCGACAAATTGGATCGCCGTTTCAAAGAGCCATTACGGACCCTCTTCTGCGATGTCAGGTTCCTCACGGGATGGTAGTGATGCTGACACGGCCTCATTTGGTGCCCTGAGTCCGTTATAAGCAGAATGTGACTGGAGTCACAAGTACATCAGACCAGCTGGATGTAAGAATCCAAAGTGTGTGCAGGTTAGGAGGGGTTGCGGGGATAGATTGGGGGAGTGGGCCGAGTTAGGGTGCTCTTTCGGTGGGCCGGTGCAGACTCGATGGGCCGAATGGCCTCCTTCTGCACTGTAGAGATTCTGTGATTCCTTTTCATCGCAGGGGAATGCTGGGCACCTGACAGTCGATGTCCTTTCCCGAAGAAGATTAGGGAACCAGTTGGGTATTTAGGCCAATCTGTCACCTCGTCTGGTCACTTCATCTCCTGCCAAAATACATTCCTTATGCTACAAACCACAGGCAGGAGATCAGTAAGCCGGAGGAAAAAGATACATTAGACAGAGGGAAAGTGACTTTTAAAAGCTAATTTTAAGTATCAGGAAATCAGTGTCTGAGGAAAGGATTGTATACCAGAGGCTGAGATATACCAGTAGGTTTCCAATGTTAAACTGATCCAGCTGCCACTCAGCGATTGTCAGTTTTAACCCATTCCCATCAAGCGAGCTCAATAGATCAGACAGGATGCACAGAAAGAGGTCACGGCGAAAACACCAAATGGTTAAAATTCAGATATACTGAACAGCAATGGAAACCAAACTGTTTGGCAATAAGACAGGTTAAAGCGGCACAGTGGGCAGCACTGCTGCCTCACAGCGGCGGGGACCCGGGTACAATTCCGGCCTCGGGTGACTGTCCGTACGGAGTCTGCACGTTCTCCCCGTGTCTGCGTGGGTTTCCTCCGGGTGCTCCGGTTTCCTCCCACAGTCCAAAGACGTGCATGTTAGGTGGATTGGCCGTGCTAAATTGACCATAGTGACCAAAAGGTTAGGAGGGGCTATTGGGTTAGGGGGATAGTGAGGGCTTAAGTGGGTCGGTGCAGACTCGATGGGCCGAATGGCCTCCTTCTGCACTATATGTTCTATGTTCTGTGAGAAACCTTCAAAGATCGGCCGAGAAATTTGGAAATATAAATCCCGCTGATCATTTTGACCATGGCCTGAATTTATCCAGCCTGAGGGCACAAGGAGGTCAGAAGGGATTGCTAAGCGGGGCGCGATGACATCGGGAGAAATTGCCGACGTCTTTGGTCCGCCTCGCGGTATTCCGGTTGGTGGACCTGCCCGAAAGTTGCTAGCCAGCTCGCCAGCAGTTAAAGGGTTAATTACAGCTATTTTAAAAAGCAACACATGCCTGAGTTTTTGAGCATCCCGGCGCGCTTGAGCACTTCGCCATTCAGCCAGGCGGCCTTGACGTTTTTCGATCATCCAGGACAGGATGAACGGCCCAGAAGATGGTGTAGAGCCGAGGAGTTAGGAATGTTGAAGTGAGTTGGGACCATGGGGATCACTGTTTATTTTTGGAATATGTTCTGTTCACCTGGATAACTCCAGGAAGGTTAAATCTGTCACAGAGGCAAACAGGGCCATTCATTGTTCAAACCCGTGCAAGCAGAAGTTCAGACATGGGTCGAGCATACTCTAAAAGAAGGACCTCTTCAGAGTGTTGTGTTATGTACTCTTGGATAACACTGGCTGCAACTGGATGCAGCTTTAACCAAAAGATACTCCAGACCTTGAAGTTAGCTCAATCTGATTTATTAAACCAGTAGCACAGTTCTCAATGAGTTCGACTCTCTGCTAACCTTAGTGTGGTTACTCTGTCCGACTGAACCAGACTAGCTCTTAGCCACGTGCCGGAGGTGTGATACTGTACATACACCCTGACTCACTCTGTAGATGTTCATCAGTGGAAAGAGGCGGAGTGTGAATGCCTCATGCCTTTTATAGTGAGATACTACCCCTGAGTGTCCTGCCTGCTCATTGGTCATGTCCTGTTCTCTGTGTTCATTAGCTGCATGTCTGTGCCTGTCTGTATGTCATTATCTGCACGTCATGACACAGAGGAGGAGGAGAGGGCCGGAACGGAGAGGTCCCTCAGGCATTCATCTGAGAAGGTGGGGGCGGATGATAGGAATGGATTAAGAGACATTCCAATTACATGTCAAACTGATGTTAAGTATCCAATAATTGGATACTTTGGGAGAGGAACAGAACTCTTGAGTACTGAGCAGCAGCCAGAAGCTAACAGCGGATGGGGGGGGGGGGGGGGGGGGGGGGGGGGGGGACAATCGGCTCCAGCCATTGCCAGCACTCCCGGTGTGTGTTCTGGGTCCACAGGAGATTCCACAGGAGATTGCTGGTGTACCTGCCGCACTCCTGCTGATCCAGCCCGCCTGACGACCCCAAAACCCAGGCCCCTGGATAAGCTGGCTCCTTCATCGGCTCGGTGTAGCTGCTGCACTACAATTAGCTAACAGCAGGGGGCAGCAAACTCACACCAGCTGATTAATACCAGGCTCTTATCGAGGAAATGCCTCTTTCCTTAGGAGCAGGCTGTGCTTCTTGAGTTCTGCACAATTCACACACCCTGTCACGTGCAGGTGCTGCATTGAATTAGATTTTTGACTGTTCCCCTGTCCAGCGCACACACTGTAGCCAGGGACTCCAGCACAATTCTATCCCCCAAACCCAACCCCTGTTACTTAACCAACTAAAACCACACTGTTGTGCGCAATTTGCCTGGTTGGCATTTGTCCTTCAACCAACATCACTAAAAAAAATAGACCAATCTGGTCATTTTCACATTGCTGTTTGTGGGATCTTGCTGTGTGCACTTTGGCTGCAGGTGTTCCTTACGTCACAATAGTTCAGTAGAGTACTTCAGGTTCAAGATCAGGGGCAGAAGGAGAATTTAGGGAAAACGTTTTACCCAGAGGGTGGTGACGGTCTGGAACGCGCTGCCTGGGAGGGTGCTAGAGGTGGGTTGCCTCACATCCTTTAAAAAAGTACCTGGATGAGCACTTGGCAACGTCTTAACATTCGAGGCTATGGGCCAAGTGCGGGTAAATGGGATTAGGTCGGCGGGTCAGGTGCGTCAGTGCAGATTCGATGGGCTGAAGGGCGTCTTCTGCGCTGTATCATTCTGTGACATGCTTGAAATGAGCTGGAAGGTGCTATACAAATGCAGATCTTTGTTTTCTTTCTAATCCACCAGTGCCCCTGCCACGTTAAACCCCCCCCCCCCCCCTCCTCTCCCCCGGCACAGCCAAGCCACTGCAGCATCACGGAACCATCAAGCAATTTTAGATCTCTCTTTTCAAACCACTTCACCAGCCACTTCTCTCCCTGTAGCTTCATTTGATTGTTTGATTGTTCTGTGTTCAATCATATGTGTCTGGTAACTGATCTACGTTCACTGCAGGGCGGCACGGTGGCTGCAGTGGTTAGCACTGCTGCCTCACGACGCCGAGGTACCAAGTTTCAATCCCGGCCCTGGTCACTGTCCATGTGGAGTTTGCACATTCTCCCCGTGTCTGTGTGGGTCTCACCCCCACAACCCAAAAGATGTGCAGGATAGGTGGATTGGCCACGCTAAATTGCCCCTTAATTGGGGGGGGGGGGGAAATTGGATACACTAAATTGTTTTTTAAAAAATCTATGTTCACTGCACTTGATTAGTTGAGGCCGGGTGTGAACTCAGAGCAAAGCAAACAGACGCCACAGAAGCGGCTCGAAGTTGGATGTAAATATTTTGTGCTTACAGGGGGATTTCAAACTCTGCTGCACACTTCGAAGCCAGTCTCGTAACCGAGGCGAATCACACCTTTAAAACATATAACACTGCCGACCTAGAAAAGTCTCTGAAAAGTGTATCCAGTGAAAGGCTTCTGCGTAAACACCAATCTTTCTGTGACAACAGCAAGTTCCTTGTGTGGTAACGTGCCTCCGCTTTCTGTCTCTGCTCTGTGTAGTTTGAGATCAGGCAGCTGCGAGCCCACCTTGCCCAGCAGGACCTGGACCTCGCCGCCGAGAGGGAGGCTGCCCTGGAGATGCACCACGTCTGGGACAAGCAGAGCAGCAAGTTTCAGGTGGTGGACGGATCAGCGACTGGAGCGTCCGACGACGAGAGCCCCGACAACATCGTCGACCCGCGCCAAACCCAAAGTAAGGAACTAAGCGTTTCCCCAACACCCCATCAAGGTTTAATGTTGGTGGGGGGGGGGGGGGTTTATGATGGGGGATGGGGAGGGGGGGGGGGGGGTGGTTGGACTGATTATCAACCTGCAGAACCATAAGTTCAGAAGATATAGGAGCAGAATTAGGCCATTCGGCCCACCGAGTCTGCTCTACCATTTTATTATGTCTGATATGTTCCTCGTCTGCTCCCTACAATGTTACAGCCAAGAGCTGGATTGCAAAATCAGCCAGAGCATCTCCTCCCTGGAACACGTGACTTAGGAGCGGGAGTCGGCAAGTTAGCCTCCCGAGCCTGACACCCTCAATGTGATCATGGCTGATCCCATCCTGGCCTCAACTCCACCATCCTGCCCGTTCTCCATAACCCTTCAACCCGTATTTATGGAGGAGGGAGCCACAGATTTACCTTTTTTGAGGAAAAGTGTTTCCTGATTTTTCCGATGAAGTCGCAAAGCTCCAATTTTACAATTTCCTCGTTTTGGATTCCTTGCCGACGAAACAATGTCTCCTTTTCCCATTTCAAGGACCTCAAGGAGGTGATTCCACAAACCTTGTAAACTCGAGGGAGTGCAAACCATGTGTATGGAAGCTGTCTCAGAATTCATTCCTTAAAACCTGGTTTCATTCTCCTGATTATCTGCAGTAGCCTCTCCAATGTCAACACAGGGAATCCACACTCAGTTTGGGTCCCTGAAAATCGCCACTTTAGGTGAAACCCCATGAAGTGAAGCACGGTTTCCCAGAGGAATCAGTGTCAAAGCCAGAGTTAGGTTCCTGAGGACCGACATTGGCCAGAAAAATCTACGTAAAAATGGAAGCACTGCACCACACAGAATTCTTCAAATAGTACAGGGTACAGTAATAAAAAACAGTTTAAACATGAAGTTTGGTTTAGTATTGGGGGGGGGTGTCACCTGAAAATACAGCAACAAACCCCCCCCCCTCCACCCGATATTCCTCGAATGTAGAGAAAGGACAAAATGGCACCCATCCCAAGGCAGTCTCGGGATGTAATGGAGCCATCACTTTGTGCACACACTTTATAATGTGGAACACTGCACTTAAAATGGATGGAACCCAGGCTTAAAAAGTAAAGCCCATTTAAAACAAGACCACTTTGGACACTTAAAATGGGGATTTTTGACATTTGTTGCCCTGTGCTCCAGATGGGATTTGACTAAGGTCTTGTCCAACTGCAGCTACACTTTGTTCTATAATCTTTTATTATTGTCACAAGTAGGCTGACATTAACACTGCAATGAAGTTACTGTGAAAATCCCCTCGTCGCCACATTCCGGCGCCTGTCCGGGTACACGGAGGGAGAATTCAGAATGTCCAATTCACCCAACAGCACGTCTTCCAGTATTTGTGGGAGGAAACCGGAGCACCCGGAGGAAACCCACGCAGAAGGCGGGAGAACGTGCAGACTCCACACAGACAGTGACCAAAGCCGGGAATTGAACCCAGGTGCCTGGAGCTGCGAAGCAACAGTGCCAACCACTGTGCTACCGTGCCGCCCATTTTTGTACCCCAACAATTTTAAGATTAAGGTCAACATTCCATTTGTCTGTTTGTGTTTCTAGTGAGTTGTCCACGTGGAGACCCAAATTCCCCTGCACCCCCCCCCCCCCCCCTCACCCAAAGCTCAATCTCACACCATTAAGGAAATACTCCCCTCAATCATTTGCAGATTCAAAACAGACGATCACACCCACCCCTCGCACACCGAACTCCATCTACCATTCTCTCAGCTTATTCTGCATTGTAACTTCCTGCACTCATGGACCCAAGCCACTGTCCCTTGGAACAGAACTGGACACCCAACTCTCCACTCCCTCATCCAACACATTGACACTCGTGACAAAGGTCCGAGGCCCCACCACAGATCTCTGCTGCACATCACATGTCGCAGGCCCACCAATCCGAGGACATCCCATCCATCCCTCCCAGGAGAGGGGGGGGGGGAATAAAGGGAATGTTCCGTGTGGTAATGTGTACCTTCTAACAATTACCAGCCCCTGTCACAATGTTTCCCCAATTCAATTCACGCATTTTCATCCTTGCCAACAGTTTCCTGTGCAGGAGCTGAAATGTCCACTCTAAGTCCACATGGATCACATCAACAAATACCCTCTAATCCTCCAGGTTAGACATTGCAAGTGTACCTCAAAATCCTCAATTGTCTCATCCATCATTCCTATACTCTAAAAATGTTGCGTTTTCACAAACTGTCCAAACTCTTTAATGACAGATCAGACAGTGCTTTAATTAGAATGACAATAGATCACACCAGCAGAGTGCTGAACTGCAATATAAAGGCAGACAAATAATATTCAGAAATACGGTTTTTAATGTGTAAAATCAGAGCTTTTCCTGAACTGATATCCTGGTTAAAACTATCAATATGTGATTCAAATCTCTGAGGTTTGAACTTAATAGCTGATATATAGGACTAGATTTTCTGATGACAGAATCATCATACAAATGTACATTGGAAGATTGCCGTCCACCAAATCAGCGGCTAGAAAAGTGTGGGCCCTGGGACTGAGCATTTCCATTGTATATTCAGTCACCCGGGAGACCTTTATTTTTCAATTTGGAGTACCCAATTCATTTTTTCTAATTAAAGGGGAAATTTAGCGTGGCCAATCCACCTAACTTGCACATCTTTGGGTTGTGGGGGTGAAACCCACGCAAACACGGGAAGAATGTGCAAACTCCACACGGACAGTGACCCGGAGCCGGGATCGAACCTGGGACCTCGGCGCCGTGAGGCCGCAGGGCTAACCCACTGCGCCACCGTGCTGCCCGTGACCCGGGAGACACGAGTGTGCTCCAGATACAGCTACTATTTCAGTGTTAGGAGCACAGTGAGTCAGCACTGAAACTGAGCACCTGGGTCAATAACCCCTTCATTCAGGACTTTGGACAGCAAACAACCATCTGCCTTGTGTTGTAGTTATCTCGAATTCCTGGTGACATTGCCAGCCATGTTAAATAAATAATCTTTATTATTGTCACAAGTGAGGGCAGCACGGTGGCCTAGTGGTTAGCACAACCGCCTCACGGCGCTGAGGTCCCAGGTTCGATCCCGGCTCTGGGTCACTGTCCGTGTGGAGTTTGCACATTCTCCCCGTGTCTGCGTGGGTTTCGCCCCCACAACCCAAAAATGTGCAGAGTAGGTGGATTGGCCACGCTAAATTGCCCCTTAATAGAAAAAATAATTGGGTAATCTAAATTTATAAAAAAAATAAAAATTATTGTCACAAGTAGGCTTACATTGCCACTGCAATGAAGTTACTGTGAAAAGCCCCTAGTCGACACACTCCGGCGCCTGTTCGGGTACAGGGAGGGAGAATTCAGAATATCCAATTCACCAATCAAGCACATCTTTCAGGACTTGTGGGAGGAAACCGGAGCACCCGGAGGAAACCCACGCAGACAACGTGCAGACTCCGCACAGACAGTGACCCAAGCCGGGAATCGTACCCGAGACCCTGGCACTGTGAAGCAACAGTGCTAACCACGGTGCTACCATGCCGCCCGAGTAACACACTGCCCGGCATGCAGTACGTCAGCAATCACTGATAATTGAAGATGTGACTTTGGATTGTAGTTAAACAGGCAACAAGGGATTGGGAGTAAATCATTCTTCGAGGTCTTATCAATTTTCCATTAATGCCTGATCAAATTCTTCAATACCCCAATTCCATTTTGCAACTTCACATTTGCACCCGACAAAACATACATCAGACTAGACTTCCTTTCGTCAGCGTTCATCTCACTAGTATGTCTCAAGGTGTTTACTAAAATGAATGCGTATCTGCCTTCTAATATACTAATATGTATACAATATACTAATCGCTTACCAGCACTAATTATTTAATAAAATTAACTCCTTCACTATGTATATTTGGATTGGATTTATCTTTGGAAAAACACAGTGTCAGTCACACTGATCCATATACTAACCCATAGTGTCAGTCACACTGGCCCATATACTAATCCATAGTGTCAGTCACACTGGCCCATATACTAACCCATAGTGTCAGTCACACTGATCCATGTACTGACCCATAGTGTCAGTCACACTGGCCCATATACTGACCCATAGTGTCAGTCACACTGATCCATGTACTGACCCATAGTGTCAGTCACACTGGCCCATATACTGACCCATAGTGTCAGTCACACTGATCCATATACTGACCCATAGTGTCAGTCACACTGGCCCATATACTGACCCATAGTGTCAGTCACACTGATCCATATACTGACCCATAGTGTCAGTCACACTGACCCATATACTGACCCATAGTGTCAGTCACACTGACCCATATACTGACCCATAGTGTCAGTCACACTGATCCATATACTGACCCATAGTGTCAGTCACACTGGCCCATATACTGACCCATAGTGTCAGTCACACTGATCCATATACTGACCCATAGTGTCAGTCACACTGACCCATATACTGACCCATAGTGTCAGTCACACTGGCCCATATACTAACCCATAGTGTCAGTCACACTGGCCCATATACTGACCCATAGTGTCAGTCACACTGACCCATATACTAACCCATAGTGTCAGTCACACTGATCCATATACTAACCCATAGTGTCAGTCACACTGGCCCATATACTGACCCATAGTGTCAGTCACACTAATCCATATACTAACCCATAGTGTCAGTCACACTGATCCATATACTAACCTATAGAATATGTCAGGCATCAATGTTGAAAGGGAGTGCAGGAAAACAGAAGGCTAATCAAATCCATGCTTGAGATTTTAAAACTTGCTGATGTAAAGATTGAGGGAGATAATGTTGTGGCCGAGTTACTGGAATTGTGTTCGGGGACCTGGAATAATAATCCTGAGCCATGAGTTCGCATTTCACCATGACAACAAGGGAAATTTAAATTCAATTTTGAGATTTAAACCTAGAAGCAGAAGCCGTGAAGCTGAAAAGAAAACTAACCCAATTCACTTACTGTGCCTTGTGGAGAGCACAATTGCTTCACAGCTCCAGGGTCCCAGGTTCGATTCCGGTTTGGGTCACTGTCTGTGTGGAGTCTGCACGTCCTCCCCCTGTGTGCGTGGGTTTCCTCCGGGTGCTCCGGTTTCCTCCCACAGTCCAAAGATGTGCAGGTTAGGTGGATTGGCCATGATAAATTGCCCTTAGTGTCCAAAATTACCCTTAGTGTTGGATGGGGCTACTGGGTTATGGGGATAAGGTGGAGGTGGTGCAGACTCGATGGGCCGAATGGCCTCCTTCTGCACTGTAAATGCTATGATATCTATTATGGAAGATTGCCATCCTTCCCCAGTCTGGCCCCTGTTCAAGACCCATATGGTTGACTCTTAGCTGCCTGCTGTACAGCAAGACTCTGATTCGTATCACACTGCTCCCAGTCGTTTAAGAGTTTCTGCCGCCACCTTCTCAGGGCAGCTGATCATTCTGGTTCAGCCTGGATCATCCATCATTGCTCCTGGTGACCCTCCACCTCGCCCTTACACTGGCATCTCTGTCCTTGGCCTGCTGCACAGTTCCAGTGAAGCTCAGTGTAAGGTTGAGGAACAGCACCCAATCTTTCTGTTAGCCTTCCGAGCTGACCAATTTCAGACCGCAACCTCTACCCATCTTTCAGACAGCAGCACCCCCTCCTCTCAGCAAACCGTTGTTCCTTTTCCTGCCCCGTCTCCATAGTCCTGCCGGACCACCTCTCCTGTCATTCAGTCTCTCCCGCCTCCCACCCTATCACGGACCTTGTTCCGCTCATCCCTAGCGCATCCCCATCTTTTCCCAGCTCTGGTGAAAGGTCACAACCCGAAACATTGTCCGTGGGCGGATTCTCCGTCCGTTCACGGCGGCGAGATTCCCCACATCTGCTGAAATCAATGGGAGATTGGGCCAAGCGGCAAATACTCCGTCATCGCCAGCAGCGGTAGCAGGCGGACTGGCGCGGGAGAATCCTGTCATCGCCAGCAGCGGTAGTGGGCGGACTGATGCCGGAGAATCCCATCATCGCCAGCAGCGGTAGTGGGCGGACTGGCGCCGGAGAATCCCGTCATCGCCAGCAGCGGTAGCGGGCGGACTGGCGACGGAGAATCCCGTCATCGCCAGCAGCGGTAGCGGGCGGACTGGCGCCGGAGAATCCCGTCATCGCCAGCAGCGGTAGCGGGCGGACTGATGCCGGAGAATCCCGTCATCGCCAGCAGCGGTAGCGGGCGGACTGGCGTCGGAGAATCCCGTCATCGCCAGCAGCGGTAGCGGGCGGACTGGCGCCGGAGAATCCCGTCATCGCCAGCAGCGGTAGCGGGCGGACTGGCGCCGGAGAATCCCATCATCGCCAGCAGCGGTAGTGGGCGGACTGGCGCCGGAGAATCCCGTCATCGCCAGCAGCGGTAGCGGGCGGACTGGCGCCGGAGAATCCCGTCATCGCCAGCAGCGGTAGCGGGCGGACTGATACCGGAGAATCCCGGCCTCTGTTTCTCTCTCCACAGATGCTGCCACAGCCGCTGAGTTTTTTCCAGAACATATTGGTTGGGATTCTCCGGCCGATGGGATACCCTGTTCCCGCCGGCAGCGCACGCCTGCCCGTGGGTATCCCAGCGGAGTGGGGTAGCTTCTTTGGGAAATCCCATTGACAAGTGTGAGGAGAAGAGAATCCCGCTGCCAGCGACCAGCGCCACCAAAAATCCCGCGGCTGGGAGATCGGGAATCCCGCCCACTGTTTTGACTTTTCAACAATGAACGTGAACCTTTCCAGGGAATGAGAGGACAGAAAAATGAAATCTTTAAGCATTAGTTTTGTAGGAAATGTCACTTGATACCCAGCACATTGTGGATGTGCACATCGAGAAAAGGAAAGCTTTGAAGAGCAATTATTCATCCCCCCTTAATCTCAGAGCTCATTTCGTGGGCAAACTTGGTTGACCAATTGGGTCCGATAATCGAGATCCGTTGAGAGCTGTGTAGAGGACAGTCCTTTCATTCCTGTATCTGCCGCTAATAATCTAACACCAAAGCGTTCGCAGCATAAATGATGCAATCTGGTTTCCGGAATAAACTCCGAATAGTTACCAACAGCAGCTGACTCGCTTAGGGGTGGCACAGAGGTTAGCACCGCTGCCTCATGGCACCGAGGAACCGGGTTCGATCCCGGCCCTGGGTCACTGTCCGTGTGGAGTTTGCACATTCTCCCTGTGTCTGCGTGGGTCTCACCCCCACAACCCAAAGATGTGCAGGGTAGGTGGATTGGCCGCGCTAAATTGCCCCTTAATTGAGCCACTGACTGCGCCCATAGGATTGCACGGACTACGAAAGGCCTGTCTTGTCGAGTCTAGTGAGATCCTCACAGCGCGGGATCAGGAATGAGAAGCTTTTTTCCCCAGCCCAACCCCTGCCACTCTTGTATATCCACATCTGGTCCTCGGGACTGGCCCCAGGCTACACCAAGGCATCTCTTTAGAAATCCAACATTAGCAGAGTACAGAATTCTGACTGGAGGCATTTAGATGGAAACAGAAGCCAGAAAAGCTTTTAAATGCTTCATGGAACCCAGGAAAACAGTTATGTTCTCTTTGTGTGTCAGGTTCGATTGCCATCTCCAGAGTGCAACTATTTCAGGTACAGAGTGTTCTGTGGTTTGGGCCTTGTACTGCGGGGAAAGTGTTCCACAGAAAACATCTGTTTCCCTGATCAGCCGCCTGCTCGCTATTGTGACAGAGGGAGGCCCTCGGCCAGAGTCCCCGGTGGGGGATGGCTGCGAACCCGGTTCACTGAGGCAGGCTCCGACATTGACGGAAGAACACTTTTCGGGGGCAGCGATAGTCAGAAGGTGGTTTAAACCTCCTCGAAGGAAAACCTTCTCCCTGTTGCTGCGCTGTTGAACGAGGAAGTGCTAAGTGGCATTTTGTTTTTTTTAATCCAAGAGCTAGGTGATGAATAAGAAACCACGAAAGATCGGTTATCGTGCCCACATCTGGGTTATCCCCAGTTATCTTCACACTCAACCCCCAAGATAATGGTGTCGCTTCTGTTTTATTCCACATTCGTGCGATGCCCTGGTTTCCTCCCAGTTTGATGTCATCTCCTGAAGCACACTTAACACTCCACAAAGTGTTAAAAGAAGCAGCCCCTTTCCAGTCTGCCTGCCTGCCAGTCATTCTGAATGTACCAGTGAGCGTCTGCAAGCCCTTCGAGTGTGGACGGCTATCACAGGTCGCGCCGTGCCTTCGTTTTGCACCTTCTCAGAAACAACAACAACTTGCGTTGTTGCAGCTCCCTTTAATGCAGCAGGTTATCCCAAGGCACTTCACAGGGACATCCTGAGGTCACAAAAGGCACTATATGAATGCACATCCTTTTTTCTTAATTGGCCTAGGGCTCCCCCCCCCCACTTTAACCCCCCTCTCAAAAGGTGACACGGATCTGGGTGGGTGTGGGAAGGATTGAAGATTGCAGCACATCGGACGAGATGGTCCTATTCCTGATCACCTATTTCTTAGGGCAGGGATCGAGATAAGGCACAACGTCAACGATGCAGGATTGAGGGCAGCACGGTGGCCTAGTTGTTAGCACAACCGCCTCACGGCGCTGAGGTCCCAGGTTCGATCCCGGCCCTGGATCACTGTCCGTGTGGAGTTTGCAGATTCTCCCCGTGTCTGCGTGGGTTTCGCCCCCACAACCCAAAAATGTGCAGAGTAGGTGGATTGGCCACGCTAAATTGCCCCTTAATTGGAAAAAATAATTGGCTAATCTAAATTTAAAAAAAAAACAATGCAGGATTGGACAGGATAGATTCAGGAAGAATGTTCCCGATGGTGGGGAAGTCCAGGACTAGGGGGTCATAGTTTGAGGCTAAGGGATAAACCTTTTAGGACTGAGGTGAGGAGAAATTTCTTCACCCATTCGCTACCACAGAAAACAGTTAAGGCCAAAACGTTATGTAATTTCAAGAAGGAATTAGATTTAGCCCTTGGGACTAAAGGGATCAAGGGATATGGGAGGGGGGTCGGCAGGATTAGGGTATTGAACTTGATGATCAGCCATGATCATAATGGATGGCGGAACAGGTTCGAAGGGCCGAATGGCTTCCTCCTGTTTCTATTTTCTATGTTTCCATGTATACTGAGCTTTACTCTGACTAAGGGCACAACTTTACAGCCTGGCTGCACCAGCTCGCCGCGGTGCAGTGTGGTCGATAGAAGCCAGGGGGCCTCGCTCCCAGGATCTACCCCGCTTGCAACGCCTCCTGAAGTCTAATGCGACCTTGTGAGCCGTTGTGTAGTAAATGGGGGGGAATTACCGTTTAGCAAATCCACACGTTAAAGTGAGACAGCTAGTTTCCCTTTAATGTGCAGTTTCTCGAGGTTCCCAAGGCGTTGGCATCGGGCCCCTGCGCCTCGGTAATCTCAGGCGAGGGCCGTTCAGTACTGGTCTCCACAAACGGGAACGAGATGGAACGGCACTCACGTGTCTCCATGTATACTGAGCTTTACTCTGACTAAGGGCACAACTTTACAAACTAGCTGTCTCACTTTAACGTGTGGATTTGCTAAACGGTAATTCCCCCCCATTTACTACACAACGGCTCACAAGGTCGCATTAGGTGCATACCCTTTGGGCAAGGTGGTTCCCTGGCACTACCAGGCTGGCACTCTGACAGTACCAGACTGGCTCCCTGTCAGTGCCAAGGTGCCCAAGTGGTGCTGCCAAGGTGCCAGGCTGGTATTTATTGATGCAGTGGCGATTGAGCCAGGGGTGCCCTGTGCGGGTGTTGGGGTGGGGGTTGCTTCGGGGGCTCCAGAGCTGCGAATGCCGGGAAACACGCGGCTAAACGTGCTGGCTACTCTGTTCCCAATTAGTTAAATCCCGCCCTAAATCTCAGAATGAGCGCTCAATCAATTCAGGCTCAGATGAAGAGAAAGTTCTTCACTTCGAGGGTTGTGAATCTGCGAAATTCTCTATCCCAGAGGGTTGTGGATGCTTAAAACATAGAACACACAGTGCAGAAGGAGGCCATTCAGCCCATCAAGTCTGCACCGACCCGCTTAAGCCTCACTTCCACCCTATCCCTATAACCCAATAACCCCTCCTGACCTTTTCTGGACACTAAGGACAATTTATCACGGCCAATCCACCTAACCTGCACATCTTTGGACTGTGGGAGGAAACCGGAGCACCCGGAGGAAACCCCCGCAGACCCGGGGAAAACGTGCAGACTCCGCACAGACAGTGACCCAGCGGGGAATCGACCCTGGGACTCTGGCGCTGTGAAGCAACTGTGCTAGCCACTGTGCTACCTTGCTGCCCATTGTCATTGAGTATGAATTTGGGGGGGGGGGGGGGGAGCAAAGGGAATTGAGGGATATGGGGATCATGCCAGAAAGTGGAGTTTGTAGAATCATAGAATCACTAAAGCGCTGAAGGAGGCCATTGGGCCCATTGAGTCTGCACTAACCCTCTGAAAGAGCGCCCTACCTAGGCCCACGCCTCCACCCTATCCCAGTAACCCCACCTGTCCTTATTTGGACAATAAGGGGCAATTTAGCATGGCCAATCCACCTGAGGTAGAAGTACAGCCATGATGTTATTGAATGGCGGGGTAGGCTCGAAGGGCTCAATGGCCTATTCCCGCTCCGATTTCTTATGGTTATGTTTCTATGTGAACCCAATTATGGATCAAATATTGCTGCAAAAAAAAAAAGAGGACTTGACAGAGGTGGTGGGGGAAGATTCATAGTCTATCTGTCTCCAGGCATTCCTCCTGCTCCTTCAGTTAACACACCCGAAGAGGGCAGTGGGAACCACAGACTGCCACTGGATTGGTGCTTGGCAAACACTGCGGTGGTTTGCCGCTGGCTTCTGGAGTTGGGATGACCAGGAAACTCTCCCACTCTTACTGCCTGCCGTGCACTGGAAGGGTCCCCTCACCCCCCCCTCCCCCCCCCCCCCCTCACCTTCTGTGGCCGTTAATTCCCGAAGTGGGACTTGAACCTGGAGTTTCCGGCCCTACGTTGTGAGAGAAAGGTGGGCGGGGGGGGATGGGAGAAACACACAAGGATTTTTGCTATGAGCGATACTGAGATGACAGGGAAGTTAGCAGTGGATTTGCACAGCACTTAAGGAATGGAAACACAAAGCAAAGCTGTAAGGACGAGAGGCAGCATATGGGACAACAGCATGCTTCAGTCAGTCTCGCACAAATTTGGAGAGCTAGGCTTCTCTCAAACCCCGTCAGGGCCCAGGAAGGTCTGGCAGGGCAGTGTTGGCGATCTCACTCAGTCTCCCTCGGGGGGGCGGGGGGGATTCGGTAATGGGCTGGCCTCTCCTGCTTCATTTCCCAAACGGACAGAGGCTCACAGCTGTCAGTACAATGGCAGGGCTCACTTCTGAGCAGAACAAAACCCAGTCTGCTCACATTACAACTGGGATGTAGAGGCAGGGGAGAGGGTGCGGTGAAGGTTTACAAAGAAGATGCTCTGCATGTGGGGGGAAACGAGCCAGGGAAGGATCGAAAGGAGAAGACTGGGGCGACACGGTGGCGCAGTGGTTAGCACTGCTGCCCCACGGCGCCGAGGTCCTCGCTTTCGCTCCCGGGTCACTGTCCGTGTGGAGTTTGCACATTCTCCCCGTGTCTGCTTGGGTCTCACTCCCACAACCCAAAGAAGGTGGATTGGCCACGTTAAATTGCCCCTTTATTGGAAAAAAAGAATTGGGTACTCTAAATTAAAAGAGAAGACTGAGGGGCGACCTAATCAAGGTCTTTTTTAAATTCGTTCTTAGGATGTGGATGCTGACTGGGCCCAGCATTTGTTGTCCATCCCTAAATGCCCTTGAACTGAGTGGCCTTTCAGTCAGGGGCAGTTAAGAGTCAACCACGGGCGGCACGGTGGTGCAGTGGTTAGCACTGCTGCCTCACGGTGCCGAGGACCCGGGTTCGATTCTGTGCCCTGGGTCAGTGTGTGGAGTTTGCACATTCTCTCTGTGTCTGTGGGGGTCTCACCCCCACAATCCAAAAATGTGCATGGTAGGTGTATTGGCCACGCTAAATTGCCCCTCAATTGGAAAAAAAATAATTGGGTACTCTAAATTTATTTTTAAAAGAGTCAACAACATTGCTGTGGTTCTGGAGTCACATATAGGCCAGATTGGGTAAGGATGGCAGATCTGCAGATTCCTCATTCATGTTTCAGCACTAAACAGGACCCAAGCAAGATTTTTTTAAAATGCACTTTCATTACAAAGATAGATGAATAAGCTTTGCCCCACTGCCGGGGGAAAGCGGGCAGCATAATCAAAGACCCCTCCCACCCGGCTTACTCACTCTTCCAACTTCTTCCGTCGGGCAGGAGATACAGGAGTCTGGGAACACGCACAAACAAACTCAAAAACAGCTTCTTCCCCGCTGTTACCAGACTCCTAAACAACCCTCTTATGGACTGACCTGATTAACACTACACCCCTGAATGCTTCACCCGTTGCCGGTGTTATCACATTGTATACCTTGCGTTGCCCTATGATGCATATTCTAGTATTTCCTCTTCTTTTCATGTACTTAATGATCTGCTCGCAGAAAAATTCTTTTCACTGTACTTCGGGACACGTGTCAATAAACAAATCCAATCCAATCCAAAAGCCTCATCAAGTTGTGATGAGACAACAAAACACGGTGACGGTTAGAAACAGCAACAGCTAGTGAAGTACTTTAGAAGTATTGTCAAGCAATGAATTGGAGACTCCTACATACTGAGGGAAGAAGTGAGTTGGTGACTTCTGGATCAGGTGATCAGTGTCAACGTCGCTCAGCAATATCACGGATAAAATGATCCTGATAATGATGGACAACAGCTAAAAGCAAGCTTTACCAGAATAGACTCGATGATAGGATTCCCAGTTCCGTTGAAGTGAGAGCACCACAATGTGCTTCACTTGTCACATTTTATCTTGCAGAAGCAGCCACGAGGGACGACATGAACAATTACATCAGTCAGTACTACAGTGAACCCAGCAGCGGTGAGTACAAAATATCCCCTCATCCAACCCCACCTCCCCCTTCCACCACAGCCTCCTCCATCCAACAGAAAGACTGACCTGATTTCCCCGATGAAAGGGGACATAAATTTAAGGTGAATGGTGGAAGATATAGAGGGGATGTCAGAGGTAGGTTCTTTAACCAGAGAGTAGTGGGGGCATGGAATGCACTGCCTGTGGAAGTAGTTGAGCCGGAAACGTTAGGGACCTTCAAGCGGCTATTGGATAGGTACATGGATTAGGGTAGAATAATGGAGTGTAGATTAATTTGTTCTTGAGGGCAGCACGGTAGCATTGTGGATAGCACAATTGCACAGCTCCAGGGTCCCAGGTTCGATTCCGGCTTGGGTCACTGTCTGTGTGGAGTCTGCACATCCTCCCCGTGTCTGCGTGGGTTTCCTCCGGGTGCTCCGGTTTCCTCCCACAGTCCAAAGTTGTGCAGGTTGGGTTGATTGGCCATGATAAATTGCCCTTAGATGCAGGATCCCAGCTATTAAAGGATTGAATCCCCAAAACACTGGTAAAAATCCTGGAATGAAGAACTTGTCGTATGAGGAATGTTTGAGGACTCTGGGTCTGTACTTGTTGGAGTTTAGAAGGATGAGAGGGGATCTTATTGAAAATTACAAGATACTGCGAGGCCTGGATAGAGTGGACGTGAAGAGGATGTTTCCACTTGTAGGAAAAACTAGAACCAGAGGACACCATCTCAGACTAAAGGGATGATCCTTTAAAACAGAGATGAGGAGGAATTTCTTCAGCCAGAGGGTGGTGAATCTGTGGAACTCTTTGCCGCAGAAGGCTGTGGAGGCCAATTCACTGAGTGTCTTTAGACAGAGATAGTTAGGTTCTTGATTAATAAGGGGATCAGGGGTTATGGGGAGAAGGCAGGAAAATGGGGATGAGAAAATATCAGCCATGATTGAATGGCGGAGCAGACTCGATGGGCCGAATGGCCTCCTTCTGCACTGTAAATTCTATGAAATTACAAAACCCAGTTCTGACAATTAACCAGTGTGTTTGTAATAACGATGGTCCTATTGATTAGAACAGGCCCCAAATGAACTCTGTGCCTTTACCATGTTGGTGATTGTATTAACACAGTTAATAACCCTAACCCTAACCCTAATCTGTGGGTTTAATTTACAGTACATTGACTAACGGTACAAATTTGTGGATTGAATTAATCACAAATTATCAATATATATATTATGGAAATATAAATTTCCAGATCTCATTTCCCCATTTTGTAGTTCTGGGTGTTTTCTCATCTGAAGTGTACGGGTATTTGGCCGAGTTTTTTAACGCAGGGCTGGGGAAATGGTACCGCCCACATTATAATAGAGAGTCACATGATAGTGGACTGAGTGCAGTAGTAATCTAGAAGAAGAATTGGAGAAGCTGGGGCTATTGTCCTTAGAGAAGAGAGGATCAAGAGGAGATTTGATAGAGGTGTTCAAAATCATGAGGGAGTCTGGATAGAGTAGAGAAGGAGAAACTGTTCCCGTTGGTGGAAGCATCAAGAACGAGATGCCACAGATTTAAGGTGAGTGGTGAACAAAGCAATGGGGACACGAGGAGAAACCTTCTCACGCTGGGAGTGGTTAGGATCTGGAATGTGCTGCCTGAGAGTGTGGTGGAGGCAGGTTCAACAGAGGCTTTCACAAGAAAGATCTCCAGGCCGCGTTACGCACGAAAGGCAGCGCGATGTGGCCGGTAGATGCCGTGAGGACCATCTTCCGGGATCTACCCGTCCTCGAGGCCCTCAGGGAAAAGGAGACTGTGGAGGACGTTGGATGGTTCCCTGAACCGACTGTCAGGGTCATCTGGCAGAACGCCTCACCACCAGAACTGTCAAACAAGCACCAAGACCTAGCTTGGCTGGTGGTGAGAAGGGCCCTCCCTGTCAGATTCTTCATGTACATCCGAAGGCTCAGCACCGTCGCGCGCTGCCCTCGGAGTGGCTGTGGGGGAAATGAGACGGTCACCCCCCTCCTTGTGGAATGTGCCTTTGCAAAGAAGGTCTGGAGAGAGATGCCGTGGTATTTGTCCAGGTTCATCCCGAGCAGCTCAGTGACACAGGATTCTGTGATCTACGGACTGTTTCCAGGGACACACACCGAGACAAACATCAACTGCGGCTGGAAGGTCATCAACTCGGTGAAAGACGCTCTTTGGTCTGCCCGAAACTTGCTGATCTTCCAGTGCAAAGAATTGTCCTTGACCGAGTGTTGCAGACTGGCACAATCCAAGGTCCAGGACTACGTGCTGAGGGACGCACTCAGGCTTGGGGCAGCTGCCGCCAAGGCGCAATGGGGAACGACCACCGTGTAAGGTCTGACCAGCAAATGTACACCGAGGGGTGGGTAACAGTGTAAAACCCCTCGGTCCGGGTCTTCAATACTCCAATGTATAAAAGAAACATAGTAAGAAGTCTTACAACACCAGGTTAAAGTCCAACAGGTTTGTTTCAAACACGAGCTTTCGGAGCACGGCTCCTTCTTCAGGTGAATGAATCCACATCATAAAAGAAACATGACAACGTAAATATTTAAGAAAGAACTGTAACATAAAGAAGGATATAGAACAGTACAGCACAGAACAGGCCCTTCGGCCCTCGATGTTGTGCCGAGCAATGATCACCCTGCTTAAACCCACGTAACCCGTAAACCCGTAACCCAACAATCCCCCCATTAACCTTACACTACGGGCAATTTAGCATGGCCAATCCACCTAACCCGCACATCTTTGGACTGTGGGAGGAAACCGGAGCACCCGGAGGAAACCCACGCACACACGGGGAGGACGTGCAGACTCCGCACAGACAGTGACCCAGCCAGGAATCGAACCTGGGACCCTGGAGCTGTGAAGTATTGATGCTAACCACCATGCTACCATGAGTCATCCCAATTGAATGGAAGAAAGTCAAGGGAAGGTGTAATTTTGATGGAAATGTACAGTCAAGACAATTCGAAATGTTCTGTAATGTTTATTAGAGATTTTATGAATAAAGTATATTTTTTGGAAAAGAAACAGGGACCAGATGGAACGGCATTTGTGGGGGTCTTCTAGGGCATCAGATGCCCCCAGGTGCATACCCTCTGTGCAGGGTGGCAGCCTGGCACTGCTGGTGCTACCTGGAAACCCTAGCACCCTGGCAGAGTCACCTGGGTGTAAGCCTGGTACCAGGTGGCACTGGTGGGGGAACTTCCAGTCTGGTGGTGCTGAGCTGCCATTTTTCTTGCGATGGGGATCGAGCGCGGGGGAGGCCGAGGACCCCTTATAGGTGAGTTGGGTGGTTCAGGGGTCACATCGGAGGTCAGCATTTAAAAACGGCGTCCTGATCTCTCCCTCCACTGAGGAGTCCCGGCAAGAGGAGTTCCTCAGTCGCACGTTCCCCGCTCAGGTCCCCGATCTGCCCAAATGGCCTTTCAATAGTATGGTGTATCTCAGCTCTCCGAGGGCCAGGAAACACACCGCTAAACGGGCTACGGGACTCTGTTCCCATTCGGCTAGATCACATCCTATATCAGTATCGGAATTGGAAACTTTTTAGGGGTAGGGGGAAAAGGTGGGGAGGTGAGACTAGCTGAACTGCTCTTGCAGAGATCCAGCATGGAAATGATGGGCTGAATAGCCACCTTTGGCCCGTTCTAGGATTCTACTAGATGGGGAGTGGAGGGGAAGACTGTAGGAAGGGTTTAGTCTGAATACTGTAGCACAGTGGGCTAAACAGCTGGTGTGTAATGCAGAACAAGGCCAGCAGCACGGGTTCAATTCCCATACCGGCCTCCCCGAACAGACGCCGGAATGTGGCGACTAGGGGCTTTTCACAGTAACTTCATTGAAGCCTACTTGTGACAAGAAGCGATTATTATGGACATAGAACATACAGTGCAGAAGAAGGCCATTTGGCCCATCGAGTCTGCACCGACCCACTTAAGCCCTCACTTCCACCCTATCCCCGTAACCCAATAACCCCGCCTTACTTTTTGGTCACTAACGACAATTTAGCACGGCCAATCCACCTAACCTGCACGTCTTTGGACTGTGGGAGGAAACCGGAGCACCCGGAGGAAACCCACACAGACACGGGGAGAACGTGCAGACTCCGCACAGACAGTGACCCAAGCCGAGAATCGAACCTGGGACCCTGGTGCTGTGAAGCCACAGTGCTAACCACTGTGCTACCGTGCTGTGGGGCAGGCTTAATGCATCAGCTGGACTTTTCCTGTCCTTCATTATCATGCAATCATCGAATCATAGAACGGTTAGAATGCAGAAGGAGGCCATTGGGCCCATCCGCTCTTGCCCTGTAACCCTGCAAATCAGTTGCTTATCAATTCCTTTTTGAGCCACAGTTGAATCTACCTGGACCCTTCCAGGTGGCAACCACTGTGGTCGCGTAGAGAAAGCTTTTCCTCATTTCGCCTTTAGAGCTTCAAATTCACGTCCACTCGTCCTTGATCCTTCCACCAATGGGAACGGTTTCTCCCTATCTCTTAATTTTGAGAAGCTCAGTCAAATCTCCTCTCAATCTTTCTTCTCTAATGTTACCACCTCCAACCTCTCCAATCTGCCCAAGGGCCCTAAGCCCCTATTGTTAAGCCCGTTGAGTTACCTGATTGATGGAGTTCTACCATCTCCGGAGAGGAGATAATGGACGGGCTCAGTGAACCCATCCTCGAACCAGGCAGGCTCGCGGTGTGCCAAGGCTCTGCTGTCGGAACCAAAAAGGCCAGACTCAACACCGAGCATCTGGGACCCTTCACACTTAACCCGAGCTGATCCTGCAGGTCGATGACCAAACTGGCGGACAACCGGCTTACATTTCTGCCTTGAGGATCTGCATATTTTAACTGGTCCACCTCCTGCAAGTTCTAAAACCTCACAATCACTAACCTGCGCCTGAGCAATGCAAGTCTCGATAACATGAAAGTCTACATTTGGCATTGGGAAAACGTCAATTCTACAGCAGGTCAATATCTCGGCAAGGAAACGCCTAAAAGTCACGACAGGTTTACATTGAAAGGGAAACTAAAAGAAACACTTGCATTTATATAGCGCCTTTTGTGGCCTCAGGTCAGCACAAACGCGTTACAGCCAATGGAGTACTTTTCAATTGCCGTCAAGTACTGTTGCAGTGGAGGAGCTCTGGCAGCCACCTTGTGCACAGTAAGATCCCACTGATAGCAACGTGACAATGTCCAGATCATCTGTTTGGGGATTGAGAAATGAATACAAGCCAGGACAACAGGAAGAAATGATCTTCTCCTTGTCAAAGCAGTGCCACAGGATTTTCAGGGTCCACCTGAGAGGGCAGACAGAGCCTCTCGTCTGAAAGACAGCACCTCCAAATGTGCGGCACTCCTTCAATTTTGCGCTCACATCCCTGGAGGTGAGTTCCAACCAGCAAATCTTGGACACGGAGATAAAAGAGTTTCCATCCAAGCCACAACTAACAAAAGCAAAATCGTAATGCAGAGCGCAAAACCTTTTCCACCATCAAGCGATGATCATTTCCCTACTAATTCACAACTATTACTCCTTCGTGTCCATCATGAAGTATTACAGAAATGGCTAATGGCATAAAAGTGGCTAAGGTTTGGACAAAAGCTCCGTGTCAATGAGCACAAACTATATCCCGTAGCTCCCGTGGCAGCTGGGAACGTGAAGAAGATGGAATGAACTCTGAAGTGGGAAAACTGCCCTTCAATGCCATGGGGCAGGATTCTCCGTCCCGCCAGTCCCGTTTTCCGGCGTGGCGTGGCGCACCCCCCCCCCCCCCCCCCCCCCCCGGCAGCGGGATTCTCCGTCCCGCCAGTCCCGTTTTCCGGCGTGGCGTGGCGCACCCCCCCCCCCCCCCCCCCCCCCCGGCAACGGGATTCTCCGTTCCCGCAGCCGGCCAATCGGGTCTCCCATTGTGGCCACCTCACGCCGTCGGGAAACCTGGGCGCGCTGCCGGCGAAGCGGAGGATCCCGTCATCCGAGAATCCCGCAGCATCGCGTCCAGTGTCCGAGACGGATCATCCGTCTGTCGGCTCCTAACACCAACAGTACATGTTGTTCCCCTAATCTAGAGAAAGTTCTTTTCCTTCAAAAAGGTACCAAATGGTATCATTAACATCTCTCTGGTCCTGAACAGCTATCGATCCAGTACCTTTATAAAAGTGTCAGTAACCCAAAACAAGGTGTACAATTGGCTGATTTGGAGGCTGTAATGTAATCTCTGGATTCAAATGACAGTTATAGACTTTCTGCTCGCATATTCTGACAATGCCTGGATCCCTTGATTAGATTACTGCTATGTAATCACTTTCAGGTATCTATTATTCTATATATAAATCATCTGAGTTGCTTGATTAGATTACGGCTTTTTTCAATCGTTCTCAGCATCCATTACTCTATGTTGATGCAGCATGTAATCGCCACAGTATTACATGATTCAGTTGTAGCCCTCTAAGCTCTGAATCAGAAGGTTACAGATTCAAGTCGCACCTCTTAGACTTGAGCACAAAGCTCTGGGTAGTATTGAGGGATGCTGCACTGTCAGAGGTGTCGGGCTGGAATCTCCGATTTCCAGGCTATGTCCGGAGGGTCGTCTGGCCGGCGAGGGGCGAGCAGCCGTGCCAGGTCAAACTCCCGGCCTCCTAAACGGCCGGAGAAATGCCGGGTCCGTGGCCGCTCATGCGCAGGGCGACGCCCTGCAATGGTCGTGCCGTACAACACGGCTCCGGCCGTGCACAGACCTGACCTGCCAGATAGTGCCACCCCCTCACCAATCCCGGGCAACCCCCACCGGTCCCCCCAGCCCTCACCGAAGCTCCCCCCAGGCTAGCAGCACAGCTCCCCCCCCGCCCCATTTTGGAGGGGGTGGAGCATCCGAAAACAGTCACCGTCCCCGATTCAGTCGTAAAAATGGATTCTCCGCCTGATCGGCGATTCTGAAATAGCAGAGAAACCCGCCCGTCCTCTTTTGGAAGGGGTGTTTAACTGAAGCTTTGTTGTCTCAAGTGGACAGAAAATATCTTATGGTACCATTTGGAAGAAAAACAGGGGTGAAAGGATATACTTGACATGGAGAGAGAGTGCAACGGAGATTCAAGAGGCTGACACCGGGGTGGGTGGAACTGTCCCATCAGGAGAGGCCACTGGGCCCGAATTCACTGGAGTTTAGGAGGATGAGAGGAGATCGGATTGAAACGTACAAATTTCGAACAGGGCCGGACAGACTAGATGGAGGGAGAATGTTTTCCCTGGTTGGGGAATCCTGAACCGGGGTCACAGTCTCAGGATACAGGGTAGGCCATTTAGGACTCAGATTTCTTCAGTCAAAGATTAATGAGCCTGTGGAATCCTGTACTGCAGAAGGCTATGGAGGCCAAGTCACTGAATGTATTCAAGATGTTTTAGATGTTAATGGCATCAAGGGATGTGGGGAGAAAGTGGGGAGATGATCGAGGATCACATTGAATGGCCTCTTCCTGATCCTAATTTCTGTGTTGGCCAATATCTTTCCCTCAGTGAGCGTTACCCAAGGGGTTCTCTGCTCGTGGGATCTTCCTGTGCTCAACCTGTCTGCCTGGTTTCCCTAGATTACAACAGTGACTCGACTTCAGGAGTCCTCCATTGGGCTTTGGGGCACCTTGGGGGTCATGAGGGGTGCTATAGAAATGCAGGTCTTTCCTGGCGCTCTCATGCTTCAGGAAGGTAATCACACTGCAAAGCCAAAGCTGCCTTGCATCAATGTTACATTTGGAGCGTGGTTTCGAACCCTGAGCGGGTGGCAGAGAGAAGTGGTGGGAATCCCTCTTCCAAGTGGTTTTGCATTGCTTGGTTCCAATGTTTGATTGAGTACTGGCTAATTGATGATGCATTTATACCATAATTTGAAGTTTAGTGTCATGTAAAACAGTCATGATGTATCACAGCTGTTGCATTGTAAGTGACGTTTTTGTGCCAATGACTCTATTTCTCTTAGAGATGGGAATCCCAGAAGGTGCCTCCCATGTCATCACAACAGCTGCCATCGATGTCCACCTCCCCAGTATCCTTCACAATGCATCATCTGACCTATTAACAGTGGAGACGCCGGCAAAGCTCGAGAGGGCCAGCAGTTCGGCGAGTGAGAACTCGGGGAGTGCCTCCAGATCGATAGATAGTACCACCACACAAGCCCAAACCCTCAGCAGCCAAACCCTGGGCTCCTCCACGGACTGCAGCACCACCCGGGAAGGCTCGTCCGAAAGCTACCTGTTGGAAAGGCCTGAGATTCAGCAGCACAGCATCACGGAGCCGGAGGTGCCCAAGGACTCGAGTGTGGTGGTGCAGGAACTCCTGTCCACGTTGTCGGAGGAGAAATGTCTGACTCAGAAAGGCCTGGACCCATTAAACCTCAAGCTGCCTAGTCCACCTGGGTCGACTAATGCCAGCCCAGACCTAGGACATAGAGTTAACATGTATAACAAGAAGAACCAAGACAATCTCTGCGTCTATCCAACAACGCCGGTCATCCAGATCCAGGGCAACGATATCACACTGGAGGAAAAGTACAGGTTCCTGGAGCCTATAGAATCGTCAGTGAAGAGGCTGCCGGAGTCTTAGTCCTCGTTTTTTCACTCCCTATTTATCAGGCGATGGGAGTTCTTCTCAACCTGGGTGGACGTGGATCCATCAACGGATAAAATTCAGGAAATGCAGCTCGAGTGGATCCCACATCGGGTTGTTGTAACGAATGTCTTGCCATCGGCGCTGTCTCAAACACTGAGTAGGTGCAACACATTATGATGAACAATGAACTTTGGTTTCATTTTGAATGTCTTTTCTTTCCTTTGTATTGTTTGCCTTGAAGTGCTGAACCATGACAGCTTTGGAAGAACTAGCTGGGAGGAGTCACACTCAACAGACGCAGCGGAAAGTACACGAGCGCTGACAGACCACAGGTCAATGAATGTATTTGTAGTGAAATGAATTAAGCTTGGCCATATTGTTGGGTTCAGTGAGTCTAGCAAACCTGTTTCTGCTGATGGCGATGTGACTGGGACTTAATAGAGGGTAGGGTCGGGTAATGGTACTACCGTTGAGCTGGTAATCCAGCAGCCCAGACTGATACCCCAGAAACATGAGTTCAAGTCCCATCGGGGCAGCAGGGGGAAATTTAAATTTAGTGAATTAATAAATCTGGAATTTATTGAAATACTAGTCTCATTAATAATGATTGCAAAACTACCAGATTTTTTGCAATATCCCACCGGTTCCCTCTTCAGGGGGTGGGGGGGGGGGGGGGGGGGGGGCAAATCTGCAATCCTTACCTGGTCTGGGCTACAGACTCTGGCTACATAGAAATGTGGTTGCCCTCTGGAATGCCCACTTGGTTATCGGGGACTCGCCACCACCTTTACAAGGGCAGTTGGGGAGGTCAATAAATGTTTGGCGACACCCACATCCTCGGAATTCATTTTAAAATTTTCCGCTTTGTGACATCAATGATGCTTAACACGTTTGTGTGAACATCACTCCTCTGATTTTTTTAACAAGGCGATGTCCCACCGCTATCAATGAAAACTTCACACGAAAGCTTTGAGGTTTAACGTCAAGAACAATAATATTCCAGGGACGGCACGGTGGACCAGTGGGTTAGCCCTGCTGCCTCACGGCTCCGAGGTCCCAGGTTCGATCCTGGCTCCGGGTCACTGTCTGTGTGGAGTTTGCACATTCTCCCCGTGTCTGCGTGGGTCTCGCCCCCACAACCCAAAGATGTGCAGGGTAGGTGGATTGGCCACGCTAAATTGCCCCTCAATTGGAAAAAAAAGAATTGGGTACTCTAATTTTTTTTAAAAAACACCGTGTGGTTTGAAGCTTAAATATTCAGCGTTATTGCAGATGTTGGCGTAAGTTCGAAGTTAAAGATTCGAAAATTAAGATTTCAGCAACGGAGGAGGATAGAAATAAAGGGAGAGATTATATAATTTGCGCCAAACAGAACTTGTCCTCTGCTCCCAGACTGTTTTGCTTTGAGATTTTCATAAATCATTTATTTTTCTTGTCTTAAAAACCAAAATTTTGGGTGGTGGAGGGGGAGTGATGTGAACAAGAATGGATTGCTCAAATTCCTTTGCTCAAGTTGATTGGATTTCACGACGAGGAGTGACCCTGACCCCTGGGATGGCAGGATTGTCGTATGAAGAGACCAAGTCACTGAATATATATAAGAAGAAAATAGATAGATTTCAAGACTCTAAAAGGTGTCAAGTGGCATGGGGTAGGTATGAGAGTGTGGTATTGCGAGAGAGGAACAGCCATGCTCGTATCGAATGATGGAACAGGTTCGAAGGGCCAAATGGCCCACTCCTGTTCCTACTTTCCATGTTCTCAGATCAAAGGATTGGCAAATCCCATCAATGAACAATTTTTCAGTATTGAGAGGACATAGTTTTGAATGGGCTTTGAGCTTTCTTCATAAGATTACTTGTAGGATCTATCCTCCAACCTGCTCTGATCTGAGTTTAATCAGGTTTGACTATGACTTCATTGGCTCTCTGCAGGTACCTGAGCAAAATTAGCTTTCCCAGAAAAAGTCTGACTTTCCAGGCACTGTGCCACCTGCAAGATAATTCTGCCAATAATTAGTTGCTATTTAAATACTGACTCACAATGTTTTAACACTCTTAACGCAGCAGTGCCAACATATGATCACAAAATTATACAGACACGATTGAGTCACTTCAAAAGAGTCCATAGTCTTGAAACTTTCAGTTAGAGTTCAGAAGAATTAGGGAGGGGGATCTCATCGATCTGTTTTCAAATTCTAACAGGATTGGACAGGGTAGATGCAGGAAGGATGTTCCTGAGGGTGGGTGTGTACGGAACCAGGGGTCAGAGTCTGAGGATACGGGGTAAACCATGCAGGACAGAGATGAGAAATTTCTTCGCCCAGAGAGCGGTGAATTTGTGGAATTCGTTACAACAGAAAGTAGTTGAGGCCAAAACATGGTGGGCTGGATTCTCTGTCGGCCGGATTCTCCGTTTCGCCCGGCAGCGCACTCACGCCCGCGGATTTCCCGTCGGGAAACCCCATTAGCCGGCTGCCGGGACAGAGAATGGGTGGTGCTGGTGGGGGCGCACCGCATCGGAAAACGGGATGGAAAATCCCGCCCAGCCAAGTTGGGGTTCGAACCAGTGACATTTTCTCAGAAAGCACAGCTATGTGGCCATGGGATGAGAATAGGGTTAGACTTGCGGCCAGAATCGCAAAATGTTACAGTGCAGAAGGAGGCCATTTGGTCCACTGTGTCTGCACCGGCTCTCCAAACGAGTATCATGACTTAATGCCGCTGCACATTGTTTCCCAGTACCCCTGCACATTGTTTCTATTCAAATATTCATCAAAAGCCTTCTTGACTGCCTTGACTACACTTCCAGGCCACGCATTCCAGATCCAACCCACTCACTGTGTGAAGAAGATTTTTCTCACATCACATGGCAATGGAATTCCCAACTCCTTCCAAAATCAAGCAGATCATCAACACCCGTGGTCCAGTGGGGAAAGGCTGGGAGGGGAGTGGATGGTGAGGAGTGGATGGTGGGGATTGGATGGTGAAGAGTGGATGGTGAAGAGTGGATGGTGAGGAGTGGATGGTGAGGAGTGGATGGTGAAGAGTAGATGGTGAAGAGTGGATGGTGAGGAGTGGATGGTGAAGAGTAGATGGTGAGGAGTGGATGGTGAAGAGTGGATGGTGAGGAGTGGATGGTGAAGAGTAGATGGTGAGGAGTGGATGGTGAAGAGTAGATGGTGAGGAGTGGATGGTGAAGAGTAGACGGTGAGGAGTGGACGGTGAGGAGTGGACGGTGAGGAGTGGACGGTGAGGAGTGGACGGTGAGGAGTGGACGGTGAAGAGTGGACGGTGAAGAATGGACGGTGAAGAATGGACGGTGAGGAGTGGACAGTGAGGAGTGGACGGTGAGGAGTGGACGGTGAGGAGTGGACGGTGAGGAGTGGACGGTGAGGAGTGGACGGTGAACAGTGGATTGGATTTGTTTATTGTCATGTGTACCGAGGTACAGTGAAAAGTATTTTTCTGCGAGCAGCTCAACAGATCATTCAGTACATGGAAGAAAAGGGAATTAAGCAATTCAAGAAAATACATGAGAATACATAATAGGGCAACGCAAGATATACAATGTAACTACATAAGCATTGGCATCGGTTGAAGCATACAGGATGTAGTGTTAATGAGGTCAGTCAATAAGAGGGTCATTTAGGAGTCTGGTGACAGTGGGGAAGAAGCTGTTTTTGAGTCTGTTCATGCGTGTTCTCAGACTTCTGAATCTCCTGCCCGATGGAAGAAGTTGGAAAAGTGAGTAAGCCGGGTGGGAGGGATCCTTGATTATGCTGCCCGCTTTCCCCAGGCAGCGGGAGGTGTAGATGGAATCAATGGATGGGAGGCAGGTTCGTGTGATGAACTGGGCGGTATTCACAACTCTCTGAAGTTTCTTGCGGTCCTGGGCCGAGCAGTTGCCATACCAGGCTGTGATGCAGCCCGATAGGATGCTTTCTATAGTGCATCTGTAAAAGTTGGTAAGGGTTAATGTGGACATGCCGAATTTCCTTAGTTTCCTGAGGAAGTATAGGCGCTGTTGTGCTTTCTTCATGATAGCGTCAACGTGAGTGGACCAGGATAGATTTTTGGTGATGTGCACCCCTAGGAATTTGAAACTGCTCACCATCTCCACCTCGGCTCCATTGATGCTGACAGGGTGTGTACAGTACTTTGATTCCTGAAGTTGATGACCAGCTCTTTAGTTTTGCTGGCATTGAGGGAGAGATTGTTGTCATTACACCACTCCACTAGGTTCTCTATCTCCCTCCTGTATTCGGACTCGTCGTTATTCGAGATCCGGTCCACTATGGTCGTATCGTCAGCAAACTTGTAGATGGAGTTGGAGCCAAGTTTTGCCACGCAGTCGTGTGTGTACAGGGAGTAGAGTAGGGGGCTAAGTACGCAGCCTTGCGGGGCACCGGTATTGAGGACTATTGTGGAGGAGGTGTTGGTGTTCATGGGTGGATGGGTGAAGAGTGGGTGGCGAAGAGTGGGTGGCGAAGAGCGGGTGGCGAAGAGCGGGTGGCGAAGAGCGGGTGGCGAAGAGCGGGTGGCGAAGAGCGGGTGGCGAAGAGCGGGTGGCGAGGAGCGGGTGGCGAGGAGCGGGTGGCGAGGAGCAGGTGGCGAGGAGCGGGTGGCGAGGAGCGGGTGGCGAGGAGCGGGTGGCGAGGAGCGGGTGGCGAGGAGCGGGTGGCTGAAGAGATGGTGACGAGTGGATGGTGACGAGTGGATGGTGACGAGTGGATGGTGACGAGTGGATGGTGACGAGTGGATGGTGACGAGTGGATGGTGACGAGTGGATGGTGACGAGTGGATGGTGACGAGTGGATGGTGACGAGTGGATGGTGACGAGTGGATGGTGACGAGTGGATGGTGACGAGTGGATGGGTGAAGAGTGGATGGGTGAAGAGTGGATGGGTGAAGAGTGGATGGGTGAAGAGTGGATGGGTGAAGAGTGGATGGGTGAAGAGTGGATGGGTGAAGAGTGGATGGGTGAAGAGTGGATGGGTGAAGAGTGGATGGGTGAAGAGTGGATGGGTGAAGAGTGGATGGGTGAAGAGTGGATGGTGAAGAGTGGACATTGAGGAGTGGTTGGTGAGGAGTGGGTGGGTGGTGTTTGGGATGTGCTGAATAAGAGAACATTAGGGAAAATACATTCATTGAAAGAAACATCAATAGTAAAGATTATATTTTAAAATAATTTGGAAAAGGACATCTTTGTTTGATGGCTCGCAGCTCTAGACATGAACTGAGAGAAAGTCTGAGAGGGTGAATAATAAAAAAATGACACTGTCTCGTTAAAAGGAAGTTCAATTAATGGACATGAAGGGGAAGATTGTTTGAATTATGTATACCATCGCTGAACACTAAGCTCAATAGTTCTCTGGGGACAATACTAATGTGATAGGGAGGAGGAAAATACAGTGCATTTAAACACGGGCAGGATGAGGAGCTGAATGCCAAGGACTGTTCCCAGCATGGCTTCACTGCTACCTAGTTGCATTGTTCTCCAATTGTCAAAGAGCTGTATCAAGGTGATTTAATCGTGGGAACATTGATGAACCTGCATGTGAACTAAAATGCAGTACACCCAGCCCTGCGTTTGAAACTCTGAAATGCAGTACACCCAGCCCTGCGTTTGAAACTCTGAAATGCTTCATTTAGAAGGTCCAAATTCTGTAATTTAAAAATTGAATTTATATTGCAATGAGCAATTGTGGATGATATTATTAAATCTCTTTTTTAAAAAAGCCAACCTTTTTAATTGATTAAAGCAATTTTGTCAATTCTCTTTGTTTCTTTCGGTCTCCACTTTCATGACATACGTTGACATAAAGCCTGCAAATGTCCCTCCAGACCCTCACCACGTAGCGATTCTTCAGCTAAGAGCTAGCTAGCAAACATCAGACTATTTAACGGTAGCACAGTGGTTAGCACTGTTGCTTCACAGCGCCAGGGTCCCAGGTTCAATTCCCGGCTTGGGTCATTGTCTGTGCGGAGTCTGCGCATCCTCCCCGCGTCTGCGTGGGTTTCCTCCGGGTATTGCAGTTTCCTCCCATAAGTCCCGGAAGACAAGCTTGTTAGGTGAATTGGACATTCTGAATTCTCCCTCCGTGTACCCGAACAGGCACCAGAGTGTGGCGACTAGGAGATTTTCGCAGTAACTTCATTGCAGTGTTAATGTAAGCCTACCTGTGACACTAATAAAGATTATTATTATTATCACAGCTAAACCTAATCCTATTCTCAATCGATGTCCAGCCTTTCTGGCCAGAATTAATGGCTAGTGGTCAAGGGTGGGAATCCTGGTGATTTTTTGCCTGTGGTCTTGAGTACATATTATATACACCATAGAACCAGGGTGTTCGGCCCAGCCAGCCTATGCTGTACTTAACCCAATTGCTTCTCCCATAAATGTCCTTTTAGCTAGCCCAATCGTGACCAGGAATCAAACATGGGATCTTCAGGTGTTAATGACTTGGTACTAACCTGCACGACACCATAGTCACTGATTACAACTATCTCCATTTTGATAATGCTTTAAATATAGAAAACATACCAAGTTATTTGAATGAGACACACCAGCCAAGGATGGATTAATTAAGTAAGAGTTGTGGCAGAAGTTTTTTCAAAGAGGGCCTTGCGGGAGGAGAAGGAGATGAAGAAGCCAAAGGCGTGAATTCCAGAGAGTCGAACCTCACTAGCTGAAGGCATGACCTTGAAAAGAGGGAAGGTGATAACACAGAAGGATGGAAACAAGGGAATGGAACACAAATGGATGAGGGTGGGATGGGTTGTAGGGCTGGAGGAGGTTATTGGATAGGGGAGAGATGGAGTTTTGGAGGGATTTGGGAACTTGCCGCACCTCTAGCCAAGCTGTGCCAATACAGCTACAACACTGGCATCTACCCACAGTGTGGAAAATTGCCCAGGTGTGCCCTGTTCCCAAAACAAAAGTGATGGGAAGGGTCACCAACAGTTCTATCAAGCGGAACTTGTTTAGGAATAACCTGCTCACTGATACTCAGTTTGGGCTTCACCAGGGTTATTCAGCTCCTGACCTCATTTCAGCCTTGGTTCAAACATGGACAAAAGAGCTGAACTCCAGAGGTGAGGTGAGAGTCCCTGCCCTTGACATCAAGGCAGCATTTGACCAAGCATAAAATTAGGGGAAAACCTTCCGCTGGTTGGAGTCATACCTAACGCAAAGGAAGATGGTTGTGGTGGTTGTTCGAGGTCAATCATCTCAGCTCCAGGACATCACTGAAGGAGTTCCTCAGAGTAGTGTCCTCAGACCAACCATCTTCAGCTGCTTTATCAATGACCTCCCTTCCATCATAAGATCAGAAGTGGGGATGTTCATTGATGACTGCACCATTCGCAACTTCTTAGATAATGAAGCAGTCCATGTCCAATTGTTATAAGACCTGGACAATATTCAGACCTGGGCTGACAAGTAACATTTGTGCCACACAAGTGCCAAACAATGACCATCACCAACAAGAGCAAATCTAACCATCATTGCTCTTTAACATTCAATGGCATTACCATCGCTGAATCTCCCGATATCAACAATCTTTGATCACAAACTGAACTGGACTAGCCATATAAATATTGTGGCTACAAGGGCAGGTGAACGTCTGGTAATCCTGTGGCAAATAACTCACCTCCTGACTCCCCAAAGCCTGTTCACCATCTACTAGGAGTGTAATGGAATACTCTCCACTTGCCTGGATGGGTGCAGCTCCAACAACAGCAGGGGCAGCAGGGTAGCATGGTGGTTAGCATAAATGCTTCACAGCTCCAGGGTCCCAGGTTCGATTCCCGGCTGGGTCACTGTCTGTGTGGAGTCTGCATGTCCTCCCCCTGTGTGCGTGGGTTTCCTCCGGGTGCTCCGGTTTCCTCCCACAGTCCAAAGATGTGCGGGTTAGGTGGATTGGCCATGCTAAATTGCCCGTAGTGTCCTAAAAAAAGTAAGTAAGGTTAAGGGGGGGGTTGTTGGGTTACAGGTATAGGGTGGATACGTGGGTTTGAGTAGGGTGATCATGGCTCGGCACAACATTGAGGGCCGAAGGGCCTGTTCTGTGCTGTACTGTTCTATGTTCTATGTTCTAACACTCAAGAAGCTCAACATCATCCTGGATAAAGCAAGCCGCTTGATTGGCACCCCTTCCACAAACATTCAATCCCCCCACCACAAACTCACAGTAGCAGCCGTCTGTACCATCTACAAGATGGACTGTAGGAACTCACCAAGGCTTCTTCGGAAGCACCTACCAAACCCATGTCCACTACCATCTAGAAGGACACATTGGAACACCATCACCTGGAGGTTCCCCTCCAAGTCACACACTATCCTGACTGGGAAATATATCGCTGTTCCTTCGCTGTCGCTGGGTCAAAAACCCCTCCCTGACAGCACTGTGTGGTGCACCTACAACACAGGGACTGCAGTGGTTCAAGAAGGTAGCTCACCACCACCTTCCATAGGACAATTAGGGATGGGTAATAAATGCTGGCCTAGCAGGCAACGCCCACATCCTGCGAATGAAGAGAGACAAAATTTAAACTCAAGGAGAAGAGGAGGGGAGCTGGTACAATCAATCTCAAATTGAGCCAAATGAGACACTTTACAAGAGACAGCTGAACCATCCATTACTTTCCTTGTTCACTGCCAAACCTCTGATGAGAATGTCCAAAACCACTTGCTGCTTATGGTAATGAAAGGGCCACTCAAGGGTACTTCACTGGGGAGACTGATAAACATCCACAAGCTTTTGGGTTTGAGGTTCATTGAGAAATAAAACACTTACCTCTGGAAAATAATGTTCCACATTATCCAAGAAGATCCTTTCCTTGGTGCTCTGTTGTTACACAAAACTGACATTAATCATTCAACGCTTCATTCCAAATTGCCCATACAATAATGACTGCTTGTGTTAATAAGATATGTTGCAGAACACGGTCATTATAGTCTTGCGTCCAATTTTGGCTGCATGGGAGGCCTCTTACTCTGAGTGAGAAGGTTCAAGCCCCACTCCAGAGATTTGGACAGGGAGCGTTGCATAAAATGTTAACCTGAGGCCCTTTCTGCCTCTCAAGTAAGACAAAACCTTTATAAGAGGAAGGGAGTACAGTTTACCTAGTATGCTGGCCAATATTTATCATACAACCAATATTACTGAGACGAGATTAAGTTATTGACATGGCTGCGGTTTGGATGGAGCCCACATGGCACCTATCATCCCAATCCTGAATGTTGACCCAGTCTTGCTGTGTGCAAGGCACAGACCACTTCGGTGGCGAATGGTACTGAACACAGTGTAATCAACAGCAACCATCCCCAAGTGCGGACTTCATTGATGAAACAGTTAAAGATGGTTGGTCCTCGGGTACAGCCCTAAGGAACCCTTACAGTGATGCCCTGCGGCTGAGATGATTGGCATCCAACAACCCATTTTCCTTTATGCTAGGTACTACTCCAGCCGAGGGCGGCGCGGTGGCGCAGTGGTTCGCACTGCTGCCTCATGGCGCCTAGGACCCAGGTTTGATCCCAGCCCCGGGTGGAATTTACACATTCTCCCTGTATCTGCATGGGTCTCACCCCCAAAACCCAAAAGATGTGCTGGGTAGGTGGATTGGCCACGCTAAATTGCTCCTTAATTAGAAAAAAGAAAAGAATTGGGTACTCTACATTTTTTGATAAAGGTATGATTCCAGCCAAAGGAGAGTTTTTTTCCCCCCTTGATTCCCACTGACACCATTTTTGCCAGGGCTTCTTTCAAACCTCGGTCAAATGCTGCCTTGTTGTGAAGAGCAGTCCGCACTCACCTCACCCTCTTCATGTTTGGACCAAGGCTACCATGAGGTCAGGAGCTGACTGGTCCTGGTGGAACGCAAACTGCACGTCAGTGATCGGATTAGTGCTGAGTAAGTGCTGCTTGATAGCCCTCTTGATAACCCCTTCCATCGCTTTGCTGAAGATTGAGTGTAGACTGATGAGGCAGTAATTGGCCGGGTTGGATTTGTGGATAGAAAGAAAAAGAAAGAAAGAAATTATCTTTATTGTCACAAGTCGGCTTACATTAACACTGCATGAGGTTACTATGAAAATCCCCTAGTCGCGACATTCCGGCACCTGTTTGGGTACACAGAGGGAGAATTCAGAATTCTCAGCCGGTACGGGAATTGAACCCGCGCTGCTGGCCTTGTTCTGCATCACAAACCAGCTGTTTAGCCCACTGAGCTAAACCAGTCCCTGCTACATACCTCGGCAAGTTTTCACATTGCAGTTGTAACTGTACTGGAATATCCTAACTCTTACATATTTTGAGCAATCAAATGGGCAGGACTACACTTGACTGTGATTCTCTCCGGTAGTGGGTCGGATCTTGAACAACGACGAGCCAGAATACAGGAGGGAGATAGAGAACCTAGTGGAGTGGTGCAACGACAACAATCTCTCCTTCAATGCCAGCAAAACTAAAGAGCTGGTCATTGACTTCAGGAAGCAAAGTACTGAACACACCCCTGTCAGCATCAACGGGGCCGAGGTGGAGATGGTTGACAGCTTCAAATTCCTAGTGCCGCACATCACCAAAAATCTGTCCTGGTCCACCCATGTCGGCGCTACCACCAAGAAAGCACAACAGCGCCTATACTTCCTCAGGAAACTAAGGATTTTCGGCATGTCCACACTGACTCTTACCAACGTTTATAGATGCACCATAGAAAGCATCCTATCTGGCTGCATCACGGCCTGGTATGGCAACTGCTCGCCCCTAGAACGAACCTGCCTCCCATCCATTGACTCTGTCTACTACCTCCCGCTGCCTGGGGAAAGCGGGCAGCATAATCAAAGACCCCTCCCATCCGGCTTACTCACTCTTCCAACTTCTTCCATCGGGCAGGAGATACAAAAGTCTGAGAACACGCACAAACAGACTCAAAAACAGCTCCTTCCCCGCTGTTACCAGACTCCTAAATGCCCCTCTTATGGACTGACCTGATTAACACTACACTCCTGTAGGCTTCACCCGATGCCGGTGCCTATGTATTTACATTGTGTACCTTGTGTTGCCCTATTATGTATTTTCTTTTTATTTTATGTTATTTTCATGTACTTAATGATCCGTTTGAGCAGCTCGCAGGAAAATACTTTTCACTGTACCTCGGTACACGTGACAATAAACAAACCCAATCCAAATCCAAATAAAAATAATGGGTGACCCTTGGAAGGCAAGGCTCACGTGTGTACAGAGGCCCCTTAATCCGAGGCATTGGTTTCTGTGGAATTTCTTCTGAATGGGTTAGCGCCTGTGAGACAGAAAGGGAGAAAGCGGAGGCGAGGAACTGAATAAAGAGCAAGCCAACTCTGACATTTTACAATGGCTTCACAGAGATAGAAACTGTAAAATACTAAGGAGATTCGATGAACCCTTTGGGAGGAAGTCAGCGCTCTATACATATTGCTAATGTTCCAGTAATTGTTTGTAATAGTTCAGTCAAGCTTTCTCCAGCTTAAGCAGTAAAAACACAGGCTAATAGCTGTGCTACACTATGCTACAAAATTAATAAAAGATTAACATTTAATGGCATCACTCACAGCATTCATAAGTAACTGTTTTGTTAAACGTTGATAGTTCTACACCAGTGGAAGTTATATAAAGAGACTGATTGTGATTCTGCCATTAGTAAGCTTGGAGCACTTAAGCTCAAGTGGGGAAGTGTAATCATCCCACTTAGCAACACAATCCTCAATTTTATACAAACGATCATATCTCTACACTTACTGGTGCCTCTTGAATCTCCTTTCACGTTGCATTTCCTGGTTTAAAGCTGATCGGAGAGTGCAATGTGATAATAACTTGATCATCTATGTTTTTTAAGTGTCAGTCGAGGGGTAGATATAAACCAGGACATCCCTACACTTTGTCCAAGAATAGTGTCATGGGGTCTTTTACACCCAGCTGAGAGGGCAGACGGAGCATCAGTTCAACATCTCGCCTGGGAAACGTTGCCCCTGACATTGCAGCACTCCCTCGGTATTGCACTAAGGTGTCAGCCTGGGCTTCGTGCTCAGCTTTCTCGAGTGAAACTTAGAGCCGATCTGCTGATTCAGAGGCGAGTGTGGGATTCACTGAAGCAAGGCGAACACCATCCAAGTTAACAACAACCACCCGCATTTATATAGCGCTGTTTCAGACCGGAGAGGGGCTAAATTAAACAGCATTAATCTCTCATCTCACCACCCATCCTTAAAAAGAAAGATGTTCTGATTTGTCCATTCATACAGAGACCACCAAGAAAATAAATGTTCATTTGCGTGGGTTCCAGAGTCCGGAATCAAGGTCCAATTCAGGTATTCCTTCACGGAGGTTGGTGGACTGAAAACCGATGCTGGATAATTCACTTTTCCAGTGGCGTCGAAGTCACACAACGCCACAGGCAGGCAGGGATGGACCATTCCTGTTGAATTGTACCAGCAGTGTGGGCCTCAGCTCCTTGACTGTGAGGCTGTTAGTCAGATGACGAGGTGAGACTTCAAACCCACAGAATAGTGGTTAGGTTTTTTGCCTCAGGGAATGGGGACGTTTCAATGGGACTTTAGGGGATTCCAGTTCAGTGGTGTAGTGGTATTGTCATTGGATAAGTAATCCAGAGAACCAGGGTAATGCTCTGGGGCCCCTGGTTCGAATCCCACCAGGGCAGATGGTGGAACCTGAATCCAATAAAAATCTGGAATGATGAGTCTGATGATGACCATTGTCGATTGTTGTAAAAGCCCATCTGATTCACCAATGTCCTTTAGTGAAGGAAATCTGCCGACCTTACCCGGTCTGGCCTACATCTGACTCCTGACCCACAGTAATGTGGTTGACTTTGAAATGGCCCAGCCAAGCCACTCAGTTCAAGGGCAATTAGGGTTGGCCAATAAATGTTGGCCATGCCAATGACATCCCGTGAATTTCCAAGGCTACCAGCTAATTTATAGCACCTCAGCCATTCATGCCTGATCCTATGATGTGAAGATGCCGGCGTTGGACTGGGGTGAGCACAGTAAGAAGTCTTACAACATCAGGTTAAAGTCCAACATGTTTGTTTCAAACACTAGCTTTCGGAGAACTGCTCTTTCCTCAGGTGAGTGAATCATTCACTCACCTGAGGAAGGAGCAGTGCTCCGAAAGCTAGTGTTTGAAACAAACATGTTGGACTTTAACCTGGTGTTGTAAGACTTCTTACTATGTCTGATCCTAGACAGTGAGCTATTCCACTGTGCATCCGGTTTCTCCCTAATCTTCGCACATACACAGCATTTCCCAGCTGGAGTTACTAGCTAACATTGAGGATTGGGAGCCTGGGCAAATTTCTTTCCTTTATTCTGCTCCACAGGTCTGGGGGTGGTTTGTAGTGGGAATAGAAACAGAAGAAGGCCATTCAGCCCCAAACGTTCCGCTCGACAATTCAATGAAATTATGACTGATGCTTTCAGACAAATTTTTGAGTTTTGCGAGTACGTAATGAGTAGGGTGGATAATGGGGAGCCAGTCGATGTAGCATAAGGAGGTTCTTGTGGCATTCCTGACTCTGAGCCGAAAGTTCTTGGTTCTTGGTTCTGGTCCCACCCTTGGGTGTCGTTACATGCGGATGACCTGCTGTTATATGTTGCAGACCCAGTGAAGGGGATGATGGAGGTTATGCGGATCCTTGGGGAGTTTGGGGACTTTTCAGGTTATAAGCTCAACGTGGGGAAAAGTGAGCTCTTTGTGGTGCATGCGGGGGACCAGGGAAGGGGAATAGACGAGCTACCGCTGAAGAGGGCGGAGAGGAGCTTTCAATACCTGGGGATCCAGGTAGCTAGGAACTGGGGGGCCCTGCATAAGCTCAATTTGGCACGGTTGGTGGAACAGATGGAGGAGGATTTCAAGAGATGGGATATGCTGCCACTCTCCGTGGCGGGTAGGGTGCAGTCGGTCAAGATGATGGTCCTCCCAAGGTTCCTGTTTGTGTTCCGATTCCTGCCCATCCTAATCCCCAAGGCTTTTTTTAAACGAGTAAGCAGGAGCATTATGGGATTCATATGGGTGAATAAGACCCCGAGGGTGAAGAGGTGTTTTTGGAGTGTAGCAGGGACAGAGCGGGGCTGGCGCTGCCGAATCTATGTGGCTATTATTGGGCAGCTAATGTGGCGATGATCCGTAAGTGGGTAATGGAGGGAGAGAAGTTGGTGTGGAAGAGGCTAGAGGTGGCATCTTGTGTGGGTACGAGTCTGGGGGCGCTGGTGATGGCACCGTTGCCGCTCCCGCCGACAAGCTACACCACGAGTCCGGTGGTGGCGGTGACTCTGACGATCTGGGGGCAGTGGAGGTGACATAGGGGTGAGGTGGGGGCCTCGGTCTGGTCCCCGATACGAGAGAACCACAGGTTCATTCCGGGTAGGATGGATGGGGGGTTTCTGAGCTGGCACCGGGCAGGGATTAAAAGAATGGGGGACCTATTCATCGATGGGACTTTTACGAGCCTAGGGGCGCTAGAGGAGAAATTTGGGTTACCTCCCGGGAATGCTTTTAGGTACATGCAAGTGCGTTTGTGAGACGGCAGCTGAGGGAATGTTCGCTGCTCCCAGCACGATGAATTCAGGACAGGGTGATTTCGGGCGTATGGGTTGGAGAAGGCAAGGTCTCGGCGATCTATCAGGAACTGCAGGAAGTGGAGGAGGCCTCAGTGGAGGAGTTAAAGGGCAAGTGGGAGGAGGAGCTCGGGGAGGAGCTGGATGAGGATCTGTGGGCTGATGCCCTGAGTAGGGTTCATTCCTCCTCCTCTTGCGCCAGGCTCAGCCTAATCCAGTTCAAAGTTGTTCATAGGGCGCATATGACGGGGGCGAGGATGAGTAGGTTTTTTGGGGTGGAGGACAGGTGTGTGAGGTGCTCGGGGAGCCCAGCAAATCACGCCCATATCTTCTGGACGTGCCCGGCGCTGGAGGGGTTCTGGAGGGGCTTTGTGAGGACTATGTCCAAAGTTGTGAGCACGCGGATCAAGCCGAGCTAGGGGATAGCATTATTCGGAGTATCGGACAAGCCGGGAGTGCAGGAGCCGAAAGAGGCCAGTGTTCTGGCCTTTGCATCCCTGGTAGCCCGGCAGAGGATCCTATTAATGCGGAGGGATGCAAAGCCTCCAAGCATGGAAGCTTGGATTAATGATATGGCAGGGTTAATCAAGCTGGAAAGGATAAAGTTTGCCTTGCGAGGGTCTGTGCAGGGGTTCTCCAGGCGGTGGCAACCGTTCCCAGACTTTCTCACGGAACGTTAGGTGGAGGTCAACAGCAGCAGCAACTGGGTGGTGGGGGGGTTGGTTTTTCTTTTTTGTTTAGATTAGAGTGGGCCTTTTTCCTTTCTGGCGTGTTTATTTGTTAAATGGGGGTTATTGTATTTTGTTGGCAATCCCATGTATAATTTTTGCTTGTTTTGTGCTTTATTCCTTTTTCTGTTTGGAGTGTTTTGTTGAAAATCGGTGAAAATTTGAATAAATATATTTTTTTTAAAAGAAAGAGATTTGGGTGCGCTTGTCCAAGGATTGCAGAAAGTTAGCATGCAAATGTAGCAAGTAATTAGGAAGGCAAATGGTATGTTGGCCTTTATTGCAAAGGGATTGGAGTACAGGGCTAAAGAAGTGTTACTCCAATAATATAGGATTTTGGGAATATCACATCTGGAGTACTCTGCGCAGTTTTGGTCTCCATGTTTAAGAAAGGGTGACTTGCATTGGAGACGGTACAGCAAATGTTCACTGGATTGGTCGTGGGATTGAGGGGTTTGTCCTATGATGTGATGTTAAGTAATTGAGTTTATATTCTCTGTATTTTAAAAGAACATGAGACAATCGAATTAAAACGCACAAAATGCTGAAAGGACTTGATAGGGTAGACACTGAGATTGGATTCTGCTGGTCGGGGAATCTAAAATGAAATCCAGAACACATTCTCAGGATATAGGGGCCTATCATTTAGGACTGAGATGAGGAGAAATTTCTTCACTCAAAGGGTTGTGAATCTTTGGGATTCTCCATCCGAGAGAGTTGCGGATGCTCCATCGTTGAACATATTTAAGGGGCAATTAACAGATTTGTGGGTCTTGGGAAATTAAGGGATACGGGGAGTGGGCAGGAAAATGGAGTTGAAACCCAACATCAGCCCTGATCGTATTGAATGGCAGAGCAGGTTTGACGAGCCGAATCGTCTCCTCGTGCAGGGGAGACAGTGGCATAGTGGTATTATCACTGGATTAGTAATCCAGACACCCAGGGTTTTGCTCTGGGGATCCAAGTTCAAATCCACCACGGCAGATGGTAAAATTTAAATTCAATAAAATATCTGGAATTAAAAGTCTAATGATCACCATGAAACCTTGTCACTTGTTATAAAAATCCATCTGGTTCGCTAATGTACTTTAGAGAAGGAAATCGGCCGTCCTTACCTGGCCTGGCCTACATGTGACTCCAGACCCACAGCAATGCGGTTGACTCTTTACTTAATATAAATTTAGAGTACCCAATTCTGTTTTTTTCCAATTAAGGGGCAATTTAGTGTGGCCAAACCACCTACCCTGCACATCTTTGGGTTGTGGGGGTGAGACCCGCACAGACACGAGGAGAATGTGCAAACTCCACACGGACAGTGACCCGAGGCCGGGAACGAACCCGAGTCCTCGGCGCCATGAGGCAGCAGTGCTAACCACTGATGTGGTTGACTATTAAAATGCCAGTCAGTTCGAGGGCAATCAGGCAAGGGCAAAATGGTGGCCTTGTCTGCGACACCCACATCTTATGAAAGAATAATAAAAAATGTTCCTATTTCTTCTGTTGCGTGTTCTATCTCCCAATTCTACCTACCGGTCTTGTTAATAAAGCCCTTCATATCTTTACCTAACAAAAATCTATCAGTTTCAATTTTGGAATATTCTGTTGTTCCCCCTCCCTCCAAGAGCTTTTTGGAGAAGTTCCAGATTTCCATTACTCTTTACGTGAAGCAGTGCTTCTTGACACACCTCCTGATTGGATTGATTCTAATTTTAAGATTTTGCACCCTTGTTCTCGACTTGCCCCACCAGAATAGCTTCTCTCCACCAACTCCTTCATCTTAAACATCGCCACAGAATTACCCGTTAATCTTTAAACCAGAGCTTGCCAGACATTTTCCCAGCGTGACCCCATTTGAGCGGCACGGTAGCACAACAGTTAGCACTGTTGCTTCACAGCGCCAGTGTTACTGTGAAAAGCCCCTAGTCGCCACATTCCGGTGCCTGTTTGGGGAGGCCGATGCGGGAATTGAAAGCTGCTGCCTTGTTCTGCATGAGAAGCCAGCTATTTACCCCAGTGTGCTAAACCAGAAATAGCATTGATCACAGGCAGTTTTATGTCAACTTATCGAAGTTCAAGTTTCTCTTTTAGTAAAGGTGTATCAGCTGAGCAAGAAGCCTTGCTCGACCTAGCCAGTCCTTATCTGACCTCCTTCATGGCAGGGATTAGTGTATAGGTAAGGAGACGGAGCCCTGCCTGGTATCCCTTCTCTAGTCCAGGGGCAATAGGTCATCTGTGACAGCCCAATCACTGTGCTGAATGAGATTAATACTCGGCCCAGATGGTGAAATTAATAATGGCACTTTCTTTAGTCCAAATGGTTCAGCTCTCTCACCTAACCAACTGAGCAACCGGGGGAAAGTTATTCCTAAATGCTGCTGAGGTTAGTCATAGGATTGCTAAAAATGCAGGGCAGTAGATTAGCGTTGCCCGAGATTTATTTGCCGGATGACAGGTATTAAAGAATCAAGCTGGCAGCTTTAAACATTGTGGATAGCACAATCGCTTCACAGCTCCAGGGTCCCAAGTTCGATTCCGGCTTGGGTCACTGTCTGTGCGGAGTCTGCACATCCTCCCCGTGTCTGCGTGGGTTTCCTCCGGGTGCTCCGGTTACCTCCCACAGTCCAAAGATGTGCAGATTAGGTGGATTGGCCATGATAAATTGCCCTTAGTGTCCAAAATTGCCCTTAGTGTTGTGTGGGGTTACTGGGTTATGGGGACAGGGTGGAGGTGTTAACCTTGGGTAGGGTGCTCTTTCCAGGAGCCGGTGCAGATTCGATGGGCCGAATGGCCTCCTTCTGTACTGTAAATTCTATGAAACAACCTTCACAATCATAGTTGAGGGCGATTATCTTCCCAATGGTTTGCTTCTGTCAAATGTTAGCTGAAAGAGGGGAGGTGAGGAGTGTTTTTTTAAATATATACTGTTCTTTTGTGATCTGGAAATGATTGATTTAGATGCGAAAAGGTGGGAGGAGGCTCGAGTGGAATCTAAACCCTGGCATCCACTGGTTTCTGTGACGTATATCCTGCAAAAGCACTGCCTGAGAAAATGGTGGAAGCTGATTCAATGGTGACTTTCAAAAAGGAATAGTAGACACTAGAAAAGGGGTGAAAAGAAGTGGGGCCAATTGAACAGCTCCTTCAAAGGGCCAGCACAAATATTATGGTCTCCTTCAATACTGACAGGTTCTATGATGCTTTTCAGTGTTCCTCACATCTATCTTTGTACACAAAATGTTTTTTTTTCTTTTTCTAAATAAATTTAGAGTACCCAATCATTTTTTCCAATGAAGGGGCAGTTGAGCGTGGCCAATCCACCTACCCTGCACATCTTTGGGTTGTGGGGACGAAACCCAAGCAAGCACGGGGAGAATATACAAACTCCAGAGACAGTGACCCAGAGCCAGAATTGAACCTGGGACCTCAGCGCTGTGAAGCAGCAGGGCTAACCACTGTGCCACTGCAAAATGTTTTGTTTTAATCTAACTGCCCCCTATATTCCCTGGAAGATTCTTTAGGCAATAGACGGTCGCAGTCAGCTTGATTTTTCCAGTGTATCTCAGGTGAACTGACTTCACCACAGACCTGATGCAATACTTACCAGGAAATGTAAAGCATGGGAAAATGCAGCATTTTCAGATGAAGGAATGAAACTTGCTGCTACTTTGAGAGTTCTGATGTATAGCAACGTCACACCCGACTTCATGCTACTATTGGACATCTACTGGAGTTTGCCCAAGCTTCTACTAAATTTAGCAGACTGTCAAAATATTGTTTGTCAAACCAGACAGAATCATGAAGGCGTGGAGGTCAGATTTCAGTGAGATTTTTATCAATACATTATTCTGCGTTTCAACAGCAATTCGGATTCAAACACAAGTCACCGCAGCTGTTCAAACTGAACAACCTTCGAGAGTACAGCACCGAAAATAGTCTGGACAAAGGTGAGCCTGTTCGGTTTTATCTGTCCACAGATCAGTCCCATTGCGACATCACTGTTCATCGCCCCAGCCACAGCACCTAATCCTTGCAAACCTGTTCAGCGGTCAATCAGCTGTGTTTTTTTATTTTAAAACTTACAAACCCCGGTTGTACATTTGGTCTACCCAATCCTGAATCTTGACCCTCCGCAGTTTGGTGCATCAAAATATTGTTTTGGGTTTACTCTTTCTCTCCTGTATTTTCATCTCGCTCTCTGAAGTTTCCACCTCTCCCAGAGTAACCTGCGTATGGGACAGACTCCAAGGAAATAAAAGTTGAAGAGTATTACTTCCTTTTGCAGAAATGATAAGTATCTGCTCAGGCTCCAGACAAAGTTATAAAGGTAAGCTATAGGCGTGCATTGGAATGATCAGAGTTTTCATGAAGTTTAATGGCTTCAGTACCATGGGAAAGGTAATGGTGCACAAAAGATGAAAGCTGTCTGTGCACGGTAGCGGAGAGTTAATGAGGGAGATAGAAGAAAAATGCAACCTCGAGCAAGTGGATAGCACTGCTGCCTCACAGCGCCCAGGATCCGGGTTCAATTCCAGCCTTGGGTGACTGTCCGTGTGGAGTTTGCACGTTCACCCAGTGTCTGCATGGGTTTCCTGCAGGTTCAACTATTTCCTCCCACAGTCCAAAGATGTGTAGATTAGGTGGAGTGGCTGTACTAAATTGCCCCTTAATGTCCAAAGACATGCAGGTTAGGTGGATTAGCTGTGCTAAATTGCTTCTTAATGTTCAAAGATGTGCAGATTAGGTAGGGTTTCGGGGATAGGGCAGTGGAGAAGGCCTAGGTAGGAAGCTCTTTCAGAGGTTGGTGCAGAATCGATGGGCCGAACGGTTTCCTTCTGCAGTGTAGGGATTTTATGGACTGCCATTGAATAGGTTATTACCATTGCAAAGATTTGAACTAGAGTTTTCCTCTGCAAAGTATGGATGTCCACCAAGATTTTGAGGCCCCATCACCTGAAATCAGCGATGTTATCTCAAATGACAGTTCTGCAGAATCCAGCTGTATTGAGTACAATTAGGAATCAGGTGCTGACTGAACAGAGGTTGCGAGAGGAAAACCGTTGGATTTGCTTTGAAGAACAGATACTAATCCCACACTCACCTCAGTCACATTCATCTTTTGCTAATAGTGTTGAAACAGATATTTCAGATTAGATAGGTAGTTTGGACATTGACACAGTTAACTGTTGTATATAAAATGTAGAAAGATCGCTTGCTGGGCCAAAGTGTGTTCCATGACCTATTCCATTTTACAATGGAAATTATAGAAAGAACAAAGTTGATGTCAAAGTTGATTTGTCATCCCAAAGCATTTTATGATCAATGAAGTGCCTTTAAAAGGCAGTCACTTGTGATAACCGTAGAGAAACACAGCAGCTACCCTGCGTAGTGAGATCCTACAAGCGGCAATGTGAATAATGCCCATCTAATCGGTTTGTTTGTGGCGTTGGTCAAGGGATACAGTTAGCCAGACACCTGGAGAACTCCCCTGCTCTTTGAGTCATGCTACTGGATCTATTACATTCATCCAATTGGGAAAATGGGATGTCAGGCCATCTCCAACACCCACTCAGCACTGCACTGAAGCATCAGCCTGGCCCATTTGCTGAAGTTTCAGGAGTAGAGCTTGAAACAATGACTTTGTGTCTTAAGAGGCGAGAGTTCTGCCTCTAAGCTCTCGACTTGTGCACAGGTGGAGTCTTTTTCTCCACCAGACAAATTAGAGTATGGCTCCTAGGCTGCCCTTGCAGACACTTCCTCAGACCTGACAGTCACTGGAGACGTCATACTGAGCCGGCTGGTGTAAAAGTTGTTAGATTCACAGGGAGAAAATAGAAGGTATTCAAAGCCAGCATTCCCTCAAAACAGGACTTACTGTTCAAATAAATTTGATCACATTTAAAAACAGTTCTGTTCCTTTTGCACAGACGTCGTCTTCGGTTGATGGGGAGCAGGCAGAATTCTCAAGGCCAACTGGCTCATCACCTGCATCCGGACCCCTATCGCTCATTATCAAGCCCAACTCCCCTGTGCATTTCCTCGACTTAAACAATGTTTGCAACTTTGGGTTATTACCTTGTCAGTAAACTCAGTATTCCTGATGTGCGAAGACACAGATACAAGAGGATGGCCACGTAGTTTATTACAAAATAGTCTCCAGTTAATCACCACAAAATTTGAAATTGCATATATTGCAACTGAAGAAAATTTTTGTATGTAAATCGGTTACCAATCTAACAACTCAGTCACCTTTTCTCGATAATGTATTACCTTCCAGGACACCAGCCCTACCTATGTTCCCTTTCAGACATTCCTTGACACCTTGACACAATGTCTATGTATCTGCAGTCACACCTCTCTCCACCATGGCACAGATTAATAATAGACATTCCCGGTAAACATTCATAAGATGGAAAACCATGGAGGTCAATTTATGTCGCTCTACCTCATGTTGCAATGCGTTAGAATCTTAATCTAAATTAAAAATACCCTAAACTTTTTTTGAGGACTTTTCAAAAATTACAATGGGAAGGAATTTCTCTAGTAGCTAAGGGTAGTGAAATAGTTAACATGATCTTCAGTGATCGGAGGCTCCCCCAGAGTTATCCGAGGACATCACAGCTGTAGTGTTAGGTTAGAGGCAGCATTTCTTAGTAATCTTAGCAAGGTGGACCACTGCAATACTGCTGGTTAAGATTCTTCTGAAAACTCTTTAAAACAACATGACACACATTGATAGCTTAAAGGCTCACATAAGGCAGTTTCTCCAGAATATACCCAGGACGGTGTCAGGTGAGGCCCTGAAGGAAGAGAGATTTTAGAAGTAGCTCCCATGTGCCCAAGCTGTCAATTGCGGGGTAGGGCTGGGCTAGGGAATGTGGTCGCGTACCTTCCTCTCTTAGCTGACTTGGTACATACACAGGTAATATTCAAATTCTGGAACCACAGTCCAATAAACTAAACAGATCTTCTAGTGTAATCAATTAGCTGTATCGATAATTTAGAGACAAACACCGGGTGCATCAAAAATAATGTTCAGCATTGATGTACACATTATCCGTACAGGTCCAATTAGCAAATCAGCGCCAGATTATTGACCAAGCTGGAGGACCTCAGCATTATTTCTCTAATAGAGCCGTCATCTCTGGGATTGCCTGCAGAAGAAAACAAACATAGTCAGGACTGAACCCCATCATTTATTAGACTCAAACTCATTCAAGGCATTTCTGAAGCTTTCTTCTAAGACAAATGTATACTTAACAAAAGGATGAACCCACAGTACTCGTAAGTTCAGCAACATGGCCTCCTTCTGCATTGTAGGGTTTCTATGATTTCTATGAACAACTTGCATTTGTATAGTAAAGAAAGAAAAACATGCATTTATATGTAAAGCCAGTAAAGTATTTTGAAATGTAATCACTGTTATAATGTAGGGAATACGGTATGCAGTTTGCACATAGCCTGACCTGGGAGTGCGTAAGAAAATGATCCATTCCCCAGCATAAATAACTACATAAAATTGATTTACTATATGAGCCGCAATAGAAAGGACATTTGTGAGTGAAATCATTGATTGCTCCCTAAAGGTTTGACACCCTCTCCCTTTAAAAAGTAGAACCCTCTAACTGAATGCGTCTGCCACTTCTATGAGATCTAATTGATTAATTAATTGCTCATGATCACATTCAAAACAGGAGCAAACACCTCAATTAAGGGCCCCGTTTAATTTTAATGTTTACTCAGGGAAAACTCAAAAATGAATCGCTATTAGGGCAGCACGGTGGCACAGTGGTTAGCATTGCTGCCTATGGCGCTGAGGACCCAGGTTTGAATCCCGGACCTGGGTCACTGTCCGTGTGGAGTTTGCACATTCTCCCCGTGTCTGCGTGGGTTTCACCCCCACAACCCAAAGATGTGCAGGATAGGTAGATTGGCCACGCTAAATTGCCCCTTAATTGGAAAAAATAATTGGGTACACTAAATTTTTTTTTAAATGAATCGCTATTTAATCGAAAGGGCAGGTTGGACTGTGAAGGGCTTTTAAAATTAATTCTCATTTTGCGGGCATTGCTGGCAAGGTCAGCATGTATTACCCATCCATGGCTGCCCCTTGAGAAGATGGAGAGCAGTCTTGAACTGCTGCCGCCCATTGGTAAGGGTGCTCCCAGGGTGCTGTTACGTCGGGAGCTTCAGGATTGTGACAGGACAATGTTGAGAATCAGGGTGATAGTGAAGCCACTATTAGCTCTCCAGGGTTTAGGAAGAGGAACATCCTTTAAGGCTCACACTCCTGATCACCAGCCATGAACCCCAAAGGAAGGTGCATGCATGAGAACAAGATCAGGTTTGGTTGGGCGGCAGGGTAGCACAGTGGTTAGCACTGTTATTTCATAACGCCAGGGACAGGGGTTTGATACGCGGCTTGGGTCATTGTCTGTGCGGAGTCGACACGTTCTCCCCGTGTCTGCGTGGGTTTCCTCCGGGTGCTCTGGTTTCCTCCCACAAGTCCCAAAAGACATGCTTGTCAGTTGAATTGGACATTCTGAATTCTCCCTCTGTGTACCTGAACAGGCGCCGGAATGTGGCGACAGGGGATTTTCACAGTAACTTCATTACAATGTTAATTGTAAGCCTGCTTGTGACACTAATAAAGATTATTACTATGTAATGCTCTCCTGCTCGAATAGCTTGCTATCGCATAGTCCCAGGGACAGGACCGGAGAGTACAGAATAAGAACAAAAAAGCTTCAATACACAAGTCCCATTCAAGTCATTCCCAAAACCTGCAGTTTAATTTGTTAAACCAGCTCTCAGGAGCAGAAGGTAGGCAATGGGCTGATCATAGATAAGAAAGACAGCGCTAAGATCTGAGCTCACATAGCTATGATTGCCCATTGTTTATGAGAGGGAATTCACTAAAACACTCCGGCGGCCATTCATGCTTTGGAAGCTTGGTAAATAATTAATGAGCAAAGATAAGCCAAATGAATAAAAAAAAACCCCAAGCCGCTTCAGTCACAGTAAACAAAGCTCCTTCCAGCTCTCACCACCATTTATCAACGGTAACTACAGTTCATTGCTCATCGCAGGTATTTGGCCAAAGGAAAATGGAGACTCAGCTAGGCATGTAAATGTTTGTCTGAAGGTAAAGCAAAACCAGCTTGAATACTAAACCCTGTCATTCGTGTTAAGTATCAGTTACTGCTTCAGATGAAAGGGCCTGTGGTTGTCACAGCGCTAAAGGATCGCAGCTAAACTCGCCAATGGTGAATACATTCTCTCAATTATTCAGGAGATCTGTGCTTCCATTAGCCGGGAATAATGGCACCGTACAAAATTTATTAAGGAAATTGTCTGCATGTTGTTTCTACCTCCCATCACTTTCTCTCTGGCCTATTAAAAACCGCATGTTTACTGCCCAGCCAGCAGGCATTAGTTTGAGAAAACTATTACACTTGGCAAGGATTCTTCCAACTTGCCTTTTGGGGATGCTACTGCCCTGTGGCATCTCACACACATAGAGCCCTTTACATAACAAGAGCAGCAACAAAGAGCAACTACCCCTAGGGCAACTGTACACCTCGGTGGCGCAAAAGGCCACGGTAGATGTTTCCAAGTTTGCTGCCTGGGCTCCTCCGAGCTCATGTCAACTGTGCAGCGAGAGAGGTGCTGCAGGATCCCCGCGGAGTCAGGGAAGAGGAGAAGGGGGAAGGAGATTGGGTAGATTCTTGCTATCCAACTATGAAAGGGCCTATGGTTGTCACAGCTATCCACAGCTCATAGTTATCCAATTGATTTCCATTTTTAACAGTTATCCTTGTTTAAACTGATGTATGTTTGGTGGAAATATAAAAGCACAATCATTTTCATTTACATAGCACCTTTAACACTACAGGGCACTTTACAGCAGTATTATCAAACAAAATTTGACATTGAGCGATATCAAGACAGATGACCAAAAACTAGATCATAGCTTGGCTTTGACAAAGGGTCATCTGGATTCGAAAAGTTAGCTCGTTCCCCTCCTTACAGATGCTGCCAGACCTGAGATTTTCCAGCATTTTCTCTTTTGGTTTCAGATTCCAGCATCCGCAGTTATTTGCTTTTATGCTTGGTCAAAGATGTTGGTTTCAAGGAACATCTTAACAGGAGGAGGGAGGGGGGAAAAGAGGCTCGAGCTTTAGAGGGGAAATTCAAGAGCTTGGGATCCAGGCACCCAATGGTGGAGTAATTAAAATATGGGATTGCAAGAGGTCACGGGCAGTTACACAGATAAGAGGGGGAGGTGAAACCATGAAAGGATTTTAAAGCATAGATCAGGTGTTGCTAGACTGGGAGCCATTGTAGGTGAGTGAGCACGGAGGTGGTGGGTTAAGAGGACTCGGTGTTAATTAGGATACAGGCAGCAGAGTTACGGATAAATTGAAGACTATTGAGAGGGACAAATGGGAGAGCAGCCTGGACAACACTGGAATGATCAAATCTGGAGATACCAAAATCATGGATAACGAATTTAGCTTCACAAAATTAGCTTTGAAGGCTTTCCCTAAAGACTGTGGGTTTTGAAAGTGATCAGCAAGTAGGTAAGCAAGCAAGTACAGGGATGATAGATGCCAAATCCTATCCTTCGAGCACTCCCAACACCATCTGCCTGACGACAATCAGGAGCAAGACCCTGTCTGATAGCCCCCTCCTTAACCCCAAGATGCTAACGCACCAATGTTGCCATTCCTGCTGATAATAATCTTTATTATTGTCACAAGTAGGCTTACATTAACACTGCAATTAAGTTACTGTGAAAATCCCCGAGTCGCCACGCTCCGGCGCCGAGGGAGAATTCAGAATGTCCAATTCACCTAACAAGCACGTCTTTCGGGACTTGTGGGAGGAAACCGGAGCACCCGGCTGACACGGGGAGAACGTGCAGACTCGGCACAGACAGTGACCGAAGCCAGGATCGAACCTGGGACCCTGGCGCTGTGAAGCAACAGTGCTAACCACCATGCTAACGTGCCGCCCATAATAAGCTCAAAGTAAACTGGAAATTGGACCTGGCACTTGTATGATCTATATCGCTGCCTTAACAAACCGACTCATTGGGAGCGCGAACGGTAAAACAATTACAAATCTTGTGCTGTGTTCAGTTTGTATTTTTTTTTCCAACCCAGTCATTTCCTCATTTATTTAGTTTTATGACAGCTTCTATTGAAATTGTACTGAGAAAAATATTAGCAATGCTTTAATTACATACAGTAACAACAGGCTATTGAGTTGGATGATCAGCCATGATCATAATGAATGGCGGAGCAGGCTCGAAGGGACGAATGGCCTCCGCCTGCTCTTATTTTCGATGTTTCTAAGTCTTCTTTTGCTAACGGCAATTTAGACCAAATTATTACTTTCATCATTAACTAAGAGCAAGAATTCCAAGACTATACAATGTGACAAGACACATTACCACTAAATTGCATATTGGAGGATTAACCTTTCTAAATATCCTTTATATAGATGAATGCACATATCCGGGGAGGTGGTGGCACGGTGGTATTGTCACCAGACTAGGAAACTAGAGACCCAGAGTAATGCTGCAGATGGTAAAATTTGAATTCAATAAAAATCTGGAAATAAAGGAAAGTCTAAAGATGACCATGAAACCATTGATGATTGTCATAAAACTCATCTGGTTCATTAATGTCTTTTAGGGAAGAAAATCTGCCGTCCTTACATGTTCTGGCCTACATGTGACTCCAGACCCACAGCAATGTGGTTGACTCTTAACTGCCCCCCCTCAAGGGCAATTAGGGATGGGCAATAAATGCTGGCACAGCCATGAACAAATAAAATAAAATATCATGACATAAACATGCATTTGGGCACATTATTTAATTACCCTTTATCCAAAACTCTGCTCCTACACCAAATCTCATTTATTCATCTACTCAGCAAAGCAAAGCCTCTCCTTGTGTAATTAAGCCACTCCTTAAATCTCTCTTTAACCAAGCTTTTTGCCCTAATACCTCACGTGGATTGGTATTAAATTTTGCTTTACAATGCTCCTATGTAGAGCACTGGGATATTTTAATACGTTAAAGGTGCTAAATAGATGCACTTTGTTGTCTTCTTCCGTGCTGTACTGTTTCCATGTAACTTTCACGCCTAAAAATTGCTGCGACTGCTCAGCAAAATGTAAATTTAAAAAGGGGAACACTGAATTGAACAGGGAATATGGCATTTACACCAACAAGGCACTTTTAGCCATGTCTACAATATGGTTACTCAGAAAACAGAAGAATTGTCCTATGTTCCTGTGGAAAGAGGGTTTCACTCCCTATGTTCCTCTGCCACTGGATCAGGTTGGCTAACATCCACCATACATTCAAAACAAACAAGACTCACTTTGAAGAGATCTGCCACCAAGCCATAGTCCGCTACCTGGAAGATGGGAGCCTCAGGATCCTTGTTAATGGCCACAATGGTCTGCAAGCAAAGCAGCACACTCATTAATGACTTTCCCATAACAATTTTCCAATAATCATTCTTCCGACCAGCAACAGTAAAGCACAAAGCAGTGGAAGCAAATTGGCATCACCAAATTATGTAATTTTAAACAAAGCCAACACGCTCTCAGGAATTTCTCTCCTGTATCTGAAGCCAAATATCCTGTGAAGAAGTTAGCAAGCAAGTTAGTAATTATAAAAAACAAATTATTCTTCAGAATTCCACAGGCTTGCGTTACTGGTGTAAATATCCCACTTCTGGGGCAAGAAATTACGCCTTAGCTGGGCTGCGCTCTGCAGTTGGCATAATTTCTGGGAAGTCACCATATCTCCACAGAGTTCACTAAGCGGCTGGCATTGTTGGACCTTGATCCCTGGTCAACTCCCGCTGCACCCAACACCCTCCATCAAAACCCACCCGCTCCCTCTCCAACTGAGCTCAACAATAACTAGGGCTTGAATCTACACAAATGACTTCTGTCAGTTATCTGTGGTCTGAACAGTTTTGGTCCCCTTTTCTAGGGGTCAGTCCAGAGAAGGTTCACTAGGTTGATCCGGGTATGGAGGGATTTTCTTATGAGGAGAGGATGAGTAGGGTGGGCATGTACTCATTGAAGATTAGAAGAATGAGAAACGACCTTATTGAGACATACAGAATTCACAGGGGGCTTGACAGGGCAGATGCTCAGAGGGTGTTTCCCGAGGGCAGCATGGTGGCGCAGTCGTTAGCATTGCTGCCTCACGGCACTGAGGTCCCAGGTTCGATCCCGGCTCTGGGCCACTGTCTGTTTGGAGTTTGCACATTCTCCCCGTGTTTGCGTGGGTTTCGCCCCACAACCCAAAAGATGTGCAGGTTAGGTGGATTGGCCACGCTAAACTGCCCCTTAATTGGAAAAAATGAATTGGATATTCTAAATTTATATATTTTTTTAAAAGGTGTTTCCCCTTGTGGGAGAGTCTAGGATCAGTAAGCATAATCTCAGAATAAGGGGGTCACCCAGGAATTTCCTCTGTCAGAGGGTAGCGAATCTGTGGAATTCTGTACTGCAGAGGGCTGGAGAGACCGGGTCGCTAAGTATGTTCAAGGCGTGCAGCACGGTGGCACAGTGGTTAGCATTGCTGCCTCTGGCGCTGAGGACCCGGGTTTGAATCTCAGCCCTGAATCCCAGTCACTGTCCGTGAGGAGTTTGCAGATTCTCCCCATGTCTGTGTGGGTTTCACCCCCACAACCCAAAGATGTGCAGGATAGGTGGATTGGCCATGATAAATTGCCCTTTAATTGGAAAAAATAATTGAGTACTCTAATTTTATATAAAAAAAAGTATGTTCAAGGCTGAGATAGACAGATATTTAATCAGGAGGGAATCAAAGGTTATGGGGACACGGTGGGAAGGTGGAGTTGAGGATTATTATTTGATCAACTTTGATCTCATTGAATGGCAGAGCGGACTCGATGAGCTAAATGGTCGACTTCTGCTCCTACACCTTATGATCTTATGATAAATTGAGTCAGTGAAGTGAAAGAAATGTATTTTATACCGTTACAATTCATAGCCAAGATATTAAAGTACCTGCCCAAGTGTAACCTCCCCAGAAATTGACTGTTCTATAACTGACGATGATTCTGGGAAGCATGCATCCAGGGTTTTAAATAATTTCAAAGCAAATCTTAAAAAACAGAAAGCTCAACCTGCAAAAAAGGTTCCTTAGATTTCAAAAAGCATGTTACAGAAAAAAGATATTAATTATGGATCACAAGGACAAAAGCTTTTCCGACTGCTTTTATAATGACTTAGTGCACAAGATTGCGATGTGGCTCATGCCTGCGGTAGCAAAGCCTACTCTGGAAGCAGTCACCATGGTTACAAGAACTAAAATATAACTTAGCGGAACCTACGATCTTGCAGAAAGGGAGTTAAGACCAAGATGAATTGGTGTTAGAGGGGTTGAGGAACCATCGAGCCAGAGTGCGCTGCTGTAGTTCAGTCCTCAATTTGAAGTCACCCATCCTGCCCTTGTTCAAATATTTCCATTATAGGATTTGTACATACCAAAGCCTACGTAAACTGGTCACACTGTTAATTATGCCTTCCCGCCAGTGGTGGCGCTATCACACCTTCATTTGTGTAATTAACAGTGCGACAAGGCGACACAGGTAGCATGGGAGTAAACATTTACAAATGGAGAAACGTTGGTGGAAAGTGACCGAGAGGTATGATTTTTTTTAGCATGAGGGGTGAGAACCTTTTAGGTTCCAGCAGAACATTTCCACGTAGGTTTGTAGTGGAAAAAATGTTAAACTGCTCAAAAGAACTGGGAAAAAAAGTGCAGAAAGAGAGTGGGATATGACTATAACTGACAACATATTTACAGGAAGTAATAATAATTATTTTGTTAGTGTCACAAGTAGGCTTACATTAACACTGCAATGAAGTAGGGCAGCACGGTGGCCTAGTGGTTAGCACAATCGCCTCACGGCGCTGAGGTCCCAGGTTCGATCCCGGCTCTGGGTCACTGTCCGTGTGGAGTTTGCACATTCTCCCCGTGTCTGCGTGGGTTTCGCCCCCACAACCCAAAAATGTGCAGAGTAGGTGGGTTGGCCATGCTAAAAAGCCCCTTAATTGGAAAAAATAATTGGGTAATCTAAATTTAAGAAAAAAAAAAACACTGCAATGAAGTTACTGTGAAAATCCCCTCGTCGCCACACTCTGCCGCCGGCTTGAATACACAGAGGGAGAATTCAGAATGTCCAATTCACCTAACAAGCATGTGTTTCAGGACTTGTAGGAGAAAACCCACACAGACACGAGGAGAACGTGCAGACTCCGCACAGTGACCCAAATTGGGAATCGAACCTGGGACACTGGCGCTGTGAAACAACAGTGCTAACCACTGTGCTACTGTGACGCCCAGGAAAAACTGAAAGTATAGTGCTCAGACTCCAAGCTGCAATAAGCAAAAGACTTTCTCCATTTTAAAAATCGGTTCATGGTTAAATAGAAAGGAATTAATTTCTTCATCTACATTTTCACCAGCAACTACTTACACCTTTCTGCTACACAAAGTGGCAGAGCTTCTGGACTCAGGGCACCTGATCTGAGTAATGGCCAATCTGAAAATCTTTCGGGTAACACAGTGGTTAGCACAACCGCTTCACAGCGCCAGAGTCCCAGGTTTGATTCCCGGCTTGGGTCACTGTCTGTGCGGAATCTGCACGTTCTCCCATTGTGTGTGGGTTTCCTCCGGGTGATCCGGTTTCCTCCCGGAGTCTAAAGATGTGCAGGTTAGGTGGACTGGCCATGCTAAATTGCCCTTAGTGTCCAAAATTGCCCTTAGTGTTGGATGGAGTTACTGGGTTATGGGGACAGGGTGGGGTTGTGGGCTTGGGTAGGGTGCTCTTTCCAAGAGCCAGTGCAGACTCGATGGGCCGAATGGCCTCCTTCTGCACTGTAAATTCCATGATTAAAAATAACCATTCCAAGGCACAATAGAACCAGACAGGATCACAAGCGTCACGTGGGCAGTACCAAGAACATCTGCACCCAAAATTGATCAATTATTTGTCTTAAAAAGAATAAACCAAATTTGCATTCATTTAACACCTTTCACAGCTTTGGGATGTCCCAAAATGCTTCACAAAGTAGTTACATAAATTTAAGGGTTGTCACTTGTTGAATGGAAATTAAACAGCCAACTTGCACCCAAGGTGCAAAAATCAGCAATGATTTGAATGACAAGTCATGACGTTGGTTGAGGAATAAATGTTGGATTAGGACACTGGAGAGAATTCACCTGCGCCATGGGATCTTCTATACATATGACTGACAGGTGGAGCCTCAATTTAATGTCTGATCCAACGGGCATCATCAATGACAGCAGAGAAATTCTTCACTACTGCACTAAAAAGTCCAGTGTGGATTTTGTGAGCAAGCTTTTGGGGCAGGGTGTAAATGTGTGTGCTCCTGCAGAGCCGAGACCGACACTGGAGAACACAGTAGTACGCAGTCAGGAATTAAAAGCACTTGCTGCAACTTCGCGCAAGGGACTGGGAAGAAAATAATTTTTCATACGGTTACATTTGATTGATTCTTTGCAAAGTGAACGAAGAGAAAGTGAAAACACAGCTAGCCAGTCACCTAACACTCAAAAAAAAAAATACGGAAGCTTAGGGAAGGGTTTGTATTCTAATGACGGGTCTGATCCTAAAATGTTAACTCCCCTATCTCTCCCAAATTCAAATGAGAAAGCTGCAGAATAACACCACCGCTCTGTGATAGCCTTATTCTATGATTTAGCACCCTTCTTTAGGAATGGTAAATTTGGCCTCAATTCACCTAACCAAGTCCGATTGGCTACATATAATCTTCACTGCCGTCACGATTTCTGGTTTCCAGCCAATTTTAAAACTAATCCACTTAATCCAAACTAAAATAGAAAAAACCCTGAAACTTTTATACTCCTATCATACAATGAGCGAAGACTTTCCCCATGTTACAAAATCATAAAACCGTATATAATAAATGACCGTATGATTTTATTCTGCAACAGTCAGATGCATTTCCCCTCAATACGATTATTTTTAAATTAAACTATGTCTTCAGGATCTGTGGTTTCTTTGGAGGAGTTATTCCTCTTCCCTCACAACTGGTTGGAGATTTAGTGAAGACTCCATTTATTTATTTCCCATTAGACCTGCTGGCGGAAGGGCATTTTAATCCAACTACATTAATTTTTAAAATACATTTAGAGTACCCATTTTTTCCAATTAGGGGGCAATTTAGCGTGGTCAATCCACCTACCCTGCACATCTTTGGGTTGTGGGGGCGAAACCCACGCAAACACGGGGAGAATGTGCAAACTCCACACGGGCAGTGGCCCAGAGCCGGGATCTAACCTGGGACCTCAGCGCCATGAGGCAGCATGAGGCAGCAGAGCTAACCACTGTGCTACCGTCCTACATTATTAACGGTGATACATAGATAAATAGAACATACAGTGCAGAAGGAGGCCATTCAGCCCATCGAGTCTGCACCGACCCACTTAAGCCCTCACTTCCACCCTATCCCCATAACCCAATAACCGCTCCTAACCTTTTCTGGACACTAAGGGCAATTTAGCACGGCCAATCCACCTAACCTGCACGTCTTTGGATGGTGGGAGGAAACTGGAGCACCCGGAGGAAATCCACGCAGACAAGGGTAGAACGTGCAGACTCCGCACAGACAGTGACCCAGCGGGGAATCGAACCTGGGACCCTGGCGCTGTGAAGCCATAGTGCTAACTACTTGTGCTACCGTGCTGCCCTGGTATCAACTTCAAATAATCTCAATACATTATAATTTTTCAGAATATTTTGGTTGCAGTTTTAAACTAAATGCCAGTACTATTTTAAAAATCTCTATGATCATGTCATAAGGGGTTAACGTTGTTTTTTGGTACACTGCCAGCCAAGGATTTAATGGCTTCAAGAAGTAAAAAGCAGTTTTCACTGCGGATGATTCCATGTATAGTTTATATTGTGCATTGTTATCTTTGAGTTCATTTGACAGATCTTTAAACCGAATAAATTCAGTCCATTTTAACGTTAAAATTGGAAGCAGTACTTAAGTAACGACCTCAGATGCCGAATTTACACAAAATCATTATACAGTAAAGAGATTGTGCATTAATAATGCAACAACATTTGGAAATATAGCCACATGAAATAGGAAACCACAAGAAACAGTATATAAACATACTAATTATAAACTGCAATATTAAACAGCAGAAAGGGAGAAAAAATTATTTTATCACTGGTCAGAATTACTTTGGTTTAATTAAGTTCTGGTAACTCTTGACCCTACCACAACATCAGAGGAAAGTAAACACTCGTCACATGTAAGATAATGAAATCTGGAACTCGCTCCCTCAAAAGGCTACGGATGCTGTGTTCACTAAATTTTTCAAGACAGAAATCAATAGATTTTTGTTAGGTAAGAGTACCTAGGGATATGAAATAAAGATGAATAAATGGAGTTGAGGGACAAATCAGCCAGGATCTAAATCGAGGGGCTCAATGGTCTAACCCCTCACTACATTAGTTCTAAGTCGGATCAAATGTAAACACTGCAGATTAGGTAACACGTGAAAACCATCTGAATTCAAACCCTCCTGGCCGATTATTATTTGCTGCAACAGTACCCAAACCCAGAGGAAAGATTAAGCAACTGAGGATCATGGTGTCAGTGTCTAGTCCTCAATACAACAACTTAACAAGGACAGCAAATGGATAACAGGAAGAAATTTATATCGCACAGGGATTTCACAGCTCACAAAAGTAAAGGAAATTCGTTGGAAGCTACTGTGCAAACTGAGAACTAGAATTAGAAGTCATTGGGTTCAAGAAAAGCACTTTGTAAAGATAAAGAGAGAAATTGCACAGTGCATATGCATATGAACATGGCTAAGAATTGACATGATATTCCTGTTTCCTTTTGCTGTCATAGTGAACAAATAAAATTCACAATAACTCATTACCACCTGTAGGCGGCACGGCAGCGCAGTGGTTAGCGCTGCTGCCTCATGGCGACGAGGACCCGGGTTCGATCCTGGCCCCGGGTTACTGTCCGTGTAGAGTTTGCACATTCTCCCCGTGTCTCGCCCCCACAACCCAAAGGTGTGCAGGGTAGGTGGATTGCCCCTTAATTGGAAATAAAAAATGAATTGGGTACTCTAAATTTATTTTTTAAAACTCATTACTGCCCGAAATGTCAGGAGTAACTTCGCTTCAGAAGAGAAAGAGAACGATTCGAACATGAACGTAAATGTGTCCCTGCCATTTCGTAATATTTTTATAAAGCTTTGATCATCACTGGGGAAGTGGTCGGGAGAATAAAGCCCCACAGAGCAAGGGAGCTGAATTATTCAGAGTTGAAATGGCAGACCATATTACTATATTTTCCTTACACTATTAGAATGAGTTTTTCTCTCTCTGCTGGGATCGCAATTAGGTCATCAGTTGAAACAAGAATGTTCAATAAATAAAATCCACAGGAAAAATAGAAAAACAGTCTGACCTCAAGGCTAATTTTTCAAGCTTTTTCCCCACTGTTACGTACGTCAAAAATGTAATTTTTTTTGTAAGACATTCATTCGCAGAATGTGGGTCATTGGCACGGCCAACATTTATTGTCCATCCTTTGTCACCCTAGAGAAAGTGGCGGTGAACCCTTAAGCTCTACTGCAGTCCATGTGGAGTGGTTTGCTGGGCTACTCCATAGGACAATAAAGAGTCAGAGAGGTTGGTGAGGGAATGGAGTCACAAAGCAAGCCAGACTGGGTCAGGGTTTCTTTCCCAAAGGACTGTTACTGAAGCTGCTACGTTTTTACAACAATCAGGCAGTTTCAGGATAACTATGATTGATCCCTAGGAGGGGCGGCACGGTGGTGCATCGGTTAGCACTGCTGCCTCACGGCGCCGAGGACCTGACTTCGATCCCAGCCCCGGGTCACTGTGTGTGGAGTTTACACATTCCCCGTGGCTGCATGGGTCTCACCCCCACAATCCAAAGATGGGCAGGGCAAATGGATTGGCCATGCTAAATTGCCCCTTAATTGGAAGAAAAAAAGAATTGTGTACTCTAAATTTATATTTAAAGAAAATGATTGATCCTAAGGTATTCATTCCCAGATTTTGTTTTTAATGCAAATCCTGAAACTAGCACGGCAGGATTTTAACTCTCATTCCCTGGATTATTAGTTTAATAACATAAGCACTACACCATCCTACTCCCAAAGAGCAACAAGACATCAACCTTCCCCTCCCATTTTGACAATGCCAGCCAAAATTAGCCACCAAAAGAGCACGTTCGGTTTAAAATACCTTGCTGTCCTTCATTCCTGCCAGATGCTGTATCGCTCCCGAAATCCCAACAGCAATATACAGCTCCTAAAAATGTTTTAAAAGAAAGAACATTTTTGTCACAGAGAGTAAAATACAAGGTATCCCTCTGTCTTAACAATTATTTCAAGAGTGGCATGGTAATTCAGTCTACATTCTACATCACATAACTGGTTACAACCATCCAATATCAATGTGCCCTTGCAATTCTGGACGCTTGTGCATCTTTGATTTCTTTTGCTCTGTCACTAGCAGCTGTGCCTAGGTCCTGGGCTCTGAAATTCCCTCCTTAACCATCAGTCCTCGAACCCTTCCTCTGCGATCAATCTTGCCCTAGTATCTCATATGATTCGGTGTCAGGTTTTGTCCACTAACACTCCTGTGAAGCACATTGGACGTTTTAATACATTAAAGGCTCTAAATAAGCGCGAGTTGTTGTTAAATGCTTTCCCACCTCGTCAATCAAATGAAAAACTCAGTTCAAAATTGTTCATAAAATGTGTTGATAACTTCAGCGTCTATCCATCAATCTGAATAAACACAGAAAAGCTGAGAGTAGTTCAAATAAAAGGATTTCAGGTAAGGTTACTTTCCGAAAATGGCACTAAAAAAACAATGCCTCAGAAGAAATTACAGAATTTAGATTTGCACTGATTTAGTTAACAGGATAGGATAGCACGGTAGCACAGTGGTTGGCACAGTCGCTTCACAGCTCCAGGGTCCCAGGTTCGATTCCAGGCTTGGGTCACTGTCTGTTCTCCCCGTGTCTGCGTGGGTTTCCTCCGGGTGCTTCGGTTTCCTCCCACAGTCCAAAGATGTGCAGGTTAGGTGGATTGGCCATGCTAAATTGCCCTTAGTGTCCTTAACTGGGGTGCTCTTTCCAAAGGCCGACTTGATGGGCCGAATGGCCTCCTTCTGAACTGTAAATTCTATGATTCCATGATACTTAATTCAGACATAAAGGTTGCAGATTCCACATAATGCCTGAATCTTTGGGCTTTGAAAGTCAAAAGGAGTTGTTGGCAACTAAGTGTAGTGAAAATTTCCTATTAACTGTGCATTAGGAATCAGGTTAAAATATCATAACCATAGGACAGCACGATGGTGCAGTGGGTTAGCCCTGTTGCCTCACGGCGCCAAGGTCCCAGGTTCGATCCCGGCTCTGTGTCATTGTCAGTGTGGAGTTTGCACATTCTCCCCGTGTTGCATGGGTTGTGCCCCAACAACCCAAAGATGTGCAGGGTAAGTGCATTGGCCATGCTAAATTGCCCCTTAATTGGAAAAAATGAATTGGGTACTCTAATTTTAAAAAAATATCATAACCATGAACTGGAAAGTCAAATAGTTTCAGTTAAGATGGTAGTATGTAATTACTTGTAAATGTCGTAAGAGTTTTATTAAACCACACATTCACATAATTATAGAATCACAGATGCTGAGGTGGTGACCATTTGTTCTCTGAAGGAGCTATCCAATCAGTTCCATTCTCCTGCTCTTTCTCGGTGACCTGAAGTTTTTCCTTTTGAAGTATTTCTTCAAATTCCCTTCAAATTCCCTCCCATCACCCTTGTAGGCAGCACATTCCAGGTCGTAACAATCGCCGAGATTTCTCATCTCCCAACTGTCCTCCCCCATCACCAAGCCACTCACCTCCAGCCTTTTTGCCAATTGTTTTAAATCTATATCCTCCGGTTACAAAAACAGTGCCTCTCCTACCTACTCGAACCCTTAGTAGATACATTAACTGTACCACTTAGCACTTTTCTGCTTAAGTAATCACATTCCAGCAAAATTTAAATAATTTGAATTTAAAAGACAAGAGAACAGACTGCTTCGTAAAAATGTAAACTACAATTTGGAGTTGATAATATAGAATAAAATGAAATTATAATTTTGTGTCAATGGCGTAATGCAGAAAATCTTGTTCCAATCAGGTGTATAACGCTGGGAAAAAATCGAAACAATTGCATCATGTTAAGTGCTTTTAAATTAAAAGTAAACAGTGTTGTCGACAGAAAGAATGTGTTGTCTGAAACAATGCTGCATTATCTGACCACTAGCTATTAGGAGTGCTTTTAATCCATCACAACACAAGCACGGAAACAAAATATGAAGTCCCATTGTAGCCAGCACATCACTTTGTTTCAGACTCTCTTGTAATTAACGGTGTGACGTGAAGATTCTATCTTCCTCTATCCCTAGACATCCGCCCTGGCCACTCCAATATGTATCAATATCCTGTAACCCTCCAGCATCTTAAATGGGTTTATCCATCGAATACCTGACTCATTCAGGCCAGGAAAATCACATATCAATCCCCTGGCGTACGACACCTCCGTGCATTATAATGCCCAAGGTATTGGGAGCAAGTATCTGCACCCTAGCAAGCGATCGATGCTGACTTACTACTTTGTGGCTTGTTCTCAAGTTTCATAGCCATCACTTTTGTGCAAATGTAAAGCCAACAATACAATCTTTTGTGTCTTACGAGATCAAATAGGCTAGGAGCCAGCAGCTTTAATTTCTGGTTTCAGATGGTTAGCAACCTCACTTTTTCTGTCACTCAATAACCAATTACAACTTAATCACTTTGTTCGACAAGGATCCATACATTTGCCGTGCGACATCGAGAATGTCTCCCCAGAAGGCAGATTCAATGTACAGCCATCACATTTGTTTTAATGTGCAACCTTCTAAATCCTGCATGAATGGGACAAATCAAATTTAGCATGAGATTATGCTGCAGATACTTAAAATATTGTTATAGGAAGATCAAATAAGTTTTGTTAATCATTACTTTAGACTGTTGAGATTTAATCATACAATAGTGCCTGGCAAACATTGTTTTATAAAATTGATATACTTCAGACAATCTGTCCCAGTTCCTGCTTACATGAAAGAGGATACACCAAACATATGCTTTGGTAGACGGAGTGGGGTGAGGAAGAGGCACACACACTGTCAGATGATGAGTACTGCAGATTCACCAGTAGCTCCCTTTTTAGTGACTTTGCATGAAGCCGGCCATTTAACACGAGAAACGCAAATTCGAATTTCTAAAGAGCCCCCAATATCACGAATGAATCAACATAAAGGCAGTTGTGATACACATTCAAACCTTCCACAAGGGAGGTTTTCCCAAAATCTTACTAAATGATGTGAAGGGGGTAGGTTCAATTTTGGACTCGGCGAAATAGAGGCAAGGAAAATTACATTGCATCAAGTTATCTTTTACCAAGATTCACTAATGAGCTCTCTAATGTTGTTTGAACAAGGCATATTTATACTCGGTTAGATGGAGAGAATGTGGAGCATGAGCCACAACAGATCCGCACTTATCCCATCCCACTCTTAAGAAGATTTCCCCCAGCTTTGATCAAGGAAGCCATGTAATTACCCTTAAGATGAGTGCTTAGGGTGTCTGCTGGAGTGAGAGGCCCCGCAACGTTTCCTTCTGGCCTCCAGGGAGCAGCACATAAATTGCTCTCAGCTAAATGCACTTGCACATGAATATTTCAGTACAATTTAATGTTTCTGCACAAACCCCGCGGGAGCACAGCATCAATTTGTGAACAGAGCTCTGGTAGAGTTAAAAGCTAGAGCAGATATTGCAATATCAAAAAGTCTGTCAATCTGGTGGGAATGTATCTTTTTTTTAAGGAAAAGCAGGAGCCAGCGGAGAAGCTGTGGCTAAGGAGTCCCAGCTGCGTATAAACATACACTCAGAAGTTTTCAGCGGGCCAACTCCTAGGCATGACTGAATAATTTTGTTTTTCATAAAAACACAACATGGAAAGCAAAACGATTCGCCAAGCTTGACCAGGCTCCCCAAAGCTACCTATATTTGTCAGTGTTTCGGCTTTTCTATTGATCTGTTCACAGGAGCGCACACATACAGACATACACACCGAGCTGGCCTGCTAACGAAAGATAAAAGTGTTGCAAAAACTCCATTTATTAACGATTGTTTTGTGTGTGAGGACACAAAGATACTGACCAGTTTCTCAGGCTGGAGCTAACTCAATCAGACATGGTCACACTCCGCAGGTGCATGACAACACTTAACAGACCACTGTGCCACACGCTCACCTACCATAGGCCACCTGCTACTTCAAACCATTTGAGCACTCAATCTTTTTCTGGTTTGTGCTACACAAGTACAAGCAATCACCTCCCCCACCCCAACGCACACAATACTCTCAATACTTATACTCTCAATACTGGGAACAAAACTTGGCCATTAGAAAGAACTTTCATTGATATAGCTTCTTTCACCACCTCACGATGTTTTAAAATGCTTAACACCAAATTAGGCACTTTTGAAGTGTCGTCAATGTCAGAATTAGGAAAATTGTCACTAGGTTCCCACAGGCCTTAATTAAATAAATGACCATATTAATCTGCCATTTTAGGAATGTTGGTTGAAGGATAAATATTGGCCAGGACGCCAGGGAGAACTCTGCGATCGTCTTTGCAACTGTGACCACGGAAAGTACCTTTGTGCCTTCTGTGATTAGTGGTTGCTGTACTTTGTATTCAACAGGAAGATTTGAATAAAATGACGAAAGATTAGTAATACAGAGTCAGGAAACAGAAAGGAAAAACAGCTCCTTTCCCGCCCACCACCAATCTGGAAGTCTACATTGTTCATGGTTAAGAGCCCATATCTTCAGCGTGTGGAGATTAAATACCATATGGATGCCCGAAGCTGCTTTCCCTTTTGATAAAAATATTTTTATTGGAATTTTCCATTTAATATTTTGCAGATTATAAAAACAATAATAATAACCAAAACAATAACAATACCAAGTATCACAAGCTGGCACCACGTCTGTGACAGTAGTCCCGGTACTATCATTTCCTACATTATTTACATTCGTGTGTATTATACAGGTTTTTTTTTTAAGTATTCTTATTGGGACTTCTAGGCTGCTTTCATACTAAGATTATTTCTTTGTGTTTTTTTTTCTTTTTTATACATTTAGAGCATCCAACTATTTTTTTCCAATTAAGGGGCAATTTAGTATGGTCAATCCACCTAACCTGCACATCTTTGGGTTGTGGGGGTGAAACCCATGCAGCCATGGGGTGAATGTGCAAACTCTACACGGACAGTGGCCCAGGGCCGGGATTCGAACCCGGGTCCTCAGTGCCGTAGTCCCAGTGCTAACCACTGCACCACCTGCCGCCCCATACCAAGATTGTTAAAAATCCTTTTTTGTTTAAATCTGGTATACGAATGTTTCCCTTATTTCTTTACATCACATTGGGTGCCGTCTGGTCACTGATTCAATGGGCAGATCTCAACTCCAGGAGTATACCTGGAATGTAGGAATTGCTAGACAAAAGAGACCCAAGGTACATCTAGCTCACCTTCTACCATCTTAGCTGTCACGCAATACAATCGTGGCATTGCTGTCAAATCATATCCCTATCAATCATTCCACAAGAGACACAGATAGGAGGTGAGGAAAAGCCCCAGTAACAGACAGCTTTGGCTATTGGTCCAAAGTCATTTGCTCCTCCCAATGCCGTCACACTTACCACAAGTCATGCCTCAATTTACTCATGTACTATATTTCAAAATATTGCTTTCCGATTTAAAGAATATTTAGATTTGACTCACCATGCCAGAGGTTTGACATGTTTACCATCTCATTTCTGTACAAAAATAGCATCAGATGGGATTTCAAGTAGGACAATGTAATATTGCCCTTCCATTTCAGAAGACAATGGTTTATGTTGTGGCGGTCAATTCAGCTTTAAGTATCTCCGAGTGTGGCTGAGGAATGCCATTTTGGTATGCCGAGGAAGACAGGGTACTAATCAGGTGCACTATTCGCTTCAGACAGAGATGAGGAGTCATTTCTTCACCCAAAGAGTGGCGAGCCTGTGGAATTCATTACCACAGGAAGTAGTAGATGCTAAAACATTGACTATATTCAAGAGACGGCTCGATATAGCATTTGGGGTGAATGGGATCAAAGGCTATGGGGAGAAAGCAGGATTAGGCTATTGAGTTAAATGATCAGCCATGATCATGATCAACGGCAGAGCAGGCTCGAAGGGTCAAAAGGCCTCCTCCTATCTTCTATGTATCTATGTATCCTCTGGCTCAGTAAGTTGAGTTTCAAGTTTCTGCTCACCTCTTCCAATGCCTTTCAAACAGCCAGCCTCCAGAGGTGTCTGTTGCCAATGATCATCTCTCAGTTGTGTGTGTCAATTCTGCCATCTTCATATCTCGTTTGCAGGTGTCCCTGTGTTGGAAGTTTGGACAACCAGGAGGTCATGACTCAACTCCCAGTTGACCATTCAGAATGTCTTCCAGTATACGGCCATCATCCATCCAAAGAACATAGCCAAGTCAGCACAGACTTCACTGGCTTAACAATGTGTGTGTGTTGACGGAATTAGCACACATCGGAATCATGGAGTTGGTGACCTTGCCATTCCAGGAAGATGCCGAGGATATATCTCAGACAGTGAAGTCAGAAATTGGTCAGGCTTTCCTCCTGCCCAGCATGTGTTGCCCAGGTCTCATCATTGTAAAGCAGTGCACCGAGGACTCAAGATTCATAGTCTCAGGGTTTGGTGGTCTCAGTTTGCTACTGTTCTGTGTTCCCTTGCTATGTTTGGGCATAGCAGCTGCAGCTTTTTTAATGCATGTTGATTTCAGCATCAAGTGACAGATTGCTGGTGATTGTGTAGCCTAGACATGTGCAGCTTCAACAACCTCCAGCAGCGCAGTGTCAATGCTGATAGATACCGATATGGCATCATCCTAGACCATGACTTTTGGCTTCTTGATGCTGATGGTCAAACCAAACTTTTATCAGTGAAAGAATCTGTCCATTTGCCACTTCAGCTGCTTCTCATTATGGAAGGTTAGTGCAGAATTTGTTTTAATTTTGTTTACAGGATGTGGGTGTCGTTGGTTCAGCCAGCATTTATTGCCCATCCCTAGTTGTCCATCAGAGGGTGGTGGCGAGTTGCCTTCTTGAACCGCTGCAGTCCTTGGGGTGTAGGTACATCCACTGTGCTGTTAGGGAGGGATTTCCGGGATTTGGCCCCAGCGACAGTGAAGGATCGGTGATATATTTCCAAGTCATATATTTTCCAAGTGAGTTTGTTGGTGGTGGAAGGTTTGCACTTTTGGAAGAAGGAGGTTTGCCCTGGATGGTGTCAAGCTGCAGTGTTGTTGGAGCTGCACTCATCCAGGCAAGTGGAGAGCCATTACACTCCTGACTTGTGCCTTGTAGATGGCGGACAGGCTTTTTTATTTGGGGGGGGGTGTGTCAAGGAGGCGAGTTGCTCGCCGTAGGATTCCTAGCCCTGGTAGCTACAGTATTAATATGGCTATCCCAGTTCAGTTTCTAATCAATGGTAACCCCAAGATGTTGATTGTGGGGGAATTCAGCGATGGAATGCCATTGAATGTCATCGGGCGATGGTCAGGTCCTCTATTGTCGGAGATGGCCATTGCCTGGCACTTATCTGCCTCGAATGTAACATGCCACCGAGAGCCCACGCCTGGATATTGCAAGGCTGAACATCTTTCTATAAATTCTGTATGTAAGTCGACAATCTTTGTAGATGTCCTGAAGGCATATGACAGCAATAAAGAGAAGAACATTTTTTTTTTTTTAAAGTGCTGTTGCCAGAACACCACTGAAGTCTATTTAACCCCACTGCAGATCTCAAAGGGTTCCAATGCTGCCCTGTCATAGTTGACTTCACCCATCATGTTGTCATGGAAAGAGGAGATTACATTGAGCAGCTTCAGTACAATTTTATCCAGCAGTTTAAATAGACTGCCTCTGTTCACATGGTCAAACACCTTAATGAGATCAATGAAGTTTAGTGGTCTCTTTTGCTCATGGCATTTCTCTTACAGCTGCTGGACTGAGAAGACTCCGTCAATTGTAGATCTTCCATTTTTGAATTCACACTCAATTTGGGGTACATTGAGGGCAGCACGGTGGCCCAGTGGTTAGCACTGGGACAACGGCGCTGAGGACCTGGGTTTGGATCCCGCCCCCGGACCACTGACCGTGAGGAGTTTGCACATTCTCCCCGTGTCTGTGTGGGTTCCACCCCCACAACCCAAAGATGTGCAGGTTAGGTGGATTGGCCGCTCTAAATTGTCCCTTAATTGGAAAAAAAAATTGGGTACTCTAAATTGAAAAAAAAATTGGGGATACATTGTTTAACCAGGATCTGCAATCTGAAAGGCAAATACGTTTCCCTCAATGCTCAGCAGGAAGATAACTTGATAGTTGTTGCAATCGCTGCAGCCACTCTTGTTCTTATACAGGGTCACAATCTTTGCATCACATCTATCCTGCGGCACTGACCCCCTCCTCTCTCCAGCAGGAACAGAAGTTTGAGCAGGTGCTTTTGGATTGGCTGTTTGATGAGTTCATGCGGCATATCATCTGCACCTGGAGCTTTGCCCGTGCTAAGTGAGGCAACGCACCTCCACTCTGGATTCGATATCCCACTCTGCCATGACAGGCAGGCTCTCCATGATGTCTAGAGCTTCCTCGGTGACAGCGTTCTCTCTATAGTACAACAAGATAGTGTTCCACACACCTCTCCAACTGGTTATTGCAGCCTGCCTTTGTTTTCAATGGAGCTGTTTTGAATCCTGCAAACATGCTCTTAGCATCTTATGTCAAAGAGCATCTGGACATTTTAGCAGTTGTAACTAGTAGTCATTGCCACACACCTAGCAGCTCTTAGTGCATTCAGAGTCTCGGGTAATTACTGAGAATGCGCTGCTTGGCTTCAATAACATCAGTGATGTTAGCCTTGAACCAATCAGCATTTTTCCGCTCTTGCTGTCCATGGAATGCAGTACTATAGAGGGGTCCTGGAGTACGTTCATTTTACTCCTGCATTCGATATGGGGAGGCCAGCGAGCACCTGGTCAATCGAGGTGAAGGACTGTTGGTCTTTATCTGGCTAGGCAGTATGGCTGATGTTGATGTGAAGATGGCATTTCTGCTTTGAATGAAATCTTCAAGAGTTGTGTCTGTATCACAGGGCAGCTGTTGTGTGTGTTGTGGGGGCAGCGAGTCAAGTAGTGATGACCAGATCCAGCTGGTGGATCCAGCCCTTATCTTGTATGCCACCAGAACACCTTGCAGTGTGGTTTGTTCTTAAAGAAGCTCATGGGTAGCAGTAAAACATAAGTACTTCCTGTCCATTCTTATTTAGCTTTTCCAGGCCATGATGTCTGAGGCAGAAAGGCCATGTCTCTTCATCCGTGGCCACTCTTGAGTTGAAATCCCCATAAGTAAAAATGGTCTGATTAAGGATTCTGCTGATAGCAGTGTCAAGTTCGTCACATAACTGTTCTTTCTCGACTGTAGTTGGGACATAGGTTTAGGGGGCTGGTTTAGCACACTGGGCTAAATCGCTGGCTTTTAAAACAGACCCAGGCAGGCCAGCAGCACGGTTCAATTCCCGTACCAGCCTCCCCAAACAGGCGCCGGAATGTGGCGACTAGGGGCTTTTCACAGTAAATTCATTGAAGCCTACTCGTGACAATAAGCGATTTTCATTTTACATAGTGTTGGAGCATTGAAATTCATGAGATTAACTAGCCCTGCTTAAGCTGAGGGGTGGATGGATAGAACACATTCTAAACCATTTGTTAGTTGTGTTGGCCGTTTGCCACCACATCCATGCATTTCTTCTGAACTCTTTCCTGATCTGCAGTCAGACGGGCTACCGTTGCGCTACAAGCCCAACTATCTGAACTCTTTCCTGACAAATCAACGTGCAATGTTTTTCTCTCAGTGATTGCCTCTCGGCAAGCCTGTTCTCAGGTAAGGAAGCTCGGTCAATTTTCAGCCTATCAAGTTCAATGTCAATCATAGTTCCTTGCACACGTTAGCAACGAGTTGCAAGTTGTCTGTCAATCCCAGGAACATAGTCCTGACATTCCAGCTTGCCAATCAGAGTTGGCATCTTCTTTCTTTTCAGTTTTGTTTTGTTTTCTTGGTGTGATAGATTCTGTCCCACTTGTTGAGCAGAGACTCTTAAGCTCCAAGCACCAAATGGAGCGGATGGACTGTGGTAGGTCAGCGACTGACTAGTCAGCGACCCCAGTGGGCGGTGGCCGACCAATGGGACACAATGGTCCCGCCCGCCATTGGAGACAGCTCATAGCACTGGTTTTCTATGCCAATGGAGTTGGGCTTATCACTCTTAACTGCTGTCTCCTGTGTTGTGTTAATGCTCTGCAGCGAAACAGGAATGAGACGGCCCCTGTCCCATCACAACTTTGTCACATCAATCTGGCTCAACATTGTTCTAGGATAACTTCAACACACATTTAAAGAAAAGCTAGATAGAAATACGAAGGATGAAGGATAAAGGAATGAAAGGAATAGGGTAACTGAAATAGGTGGGAGAAGGCTGATATGCTGTAAATTCTAATTTCAAAAGTTTAAAAAGTACTCATTAAGCTAAGTTGGATATTATAAGCACGTTGAAACTTATAAAGTCCTGATGTAAACCAGTCTTTCCCCAATAGATTTTCAGCAGGGCAAGGAACACTATGCATAAGCACCCATTTACTGTCAACTGGGGGCGGCACGGTGGCGCAGTGGTTAGCACTGCTGCCTCACGGCGCTGAGGATCCAGGTTCTGATCCCGGCTCCGAGTCACTGTGGAATCCGTGCGCAATTTGCACATTCTCCCTGTGTATACGTGGGTCTCATCCCCACAACCCAAAGATGTGCAGGGTAGGTGGATTGGCCACACTAAATTGCCCCTTACTGAAAAAAAAATATAATTAAATGTATATTTTAAAAAATTTTAATTAAAAAAACTCTGCTAATGAGAATAAGATCCACAGACTGTGCAAATCAGATCAGCAGTTACAGTCTAACTGAAATGAGAGTTCCTGTAATGAAGTACAACTCCTCATTTTCATTTGAATCTTTTGCTAAGACACTGTGACAGAAGATATTTTATTAAATTAAACTAGCATACCATTCTGTGGACTAAAGCAACTCATGAACTACAATCAGGCGGGGTTTTACCTCAGATTGTTGGTTAAACCCGTGTCGTGCACCTTGCTAGGAAGAGGAAAAAAAGTCAACTGAATCATATTCAAATTATACGTAACAAGTATATCGAAAGAGCAACAGGCTAGCACTTATGCCATCCTTTGTGGGGCACTTCTGCGTTTAGAGACTGTCTCTATTCTCAGGACACATTATTTATGTGCACTTATGGGTCTCACTAACCATTGAGAGCTTTACTTGAACCGCAGAGAACATGTACAGGTCTCCTTAGTCAAACTTTGTAATGTCCAACATCCTTTAATGGAAGCTTATATGAAAGATTTTTTAAAAAGCTGTACCAGCAGAATGCTAACCAATTAACCCTTTGAGTGCCTGCGACATTTTGCAACTAGCAAAGAAATATTTGGTGGCACGGTGGTGCAGTGGTTAGCACTGCTGCCTCACGGCACCAAGGACCCAGGTTCGATCCCGGCCTCAGGTCACTGTCTGTGTGCAGCTTGCATATTCTCCCCGTTAATGCGTGGGTCTCACCCCCACAACCCAAAGATGTGCCTGGCAGGTGAATTGGCCAAACTAAATTGCCCCTTAAATTGGAAAAAAGAAGAATTGGGTACTCTAAATTTATTTTAAAAAGCAAAGAAGTATTTACCTGCATTCGGTATTTCCTTTGCATTAAATGCAAACTGCTGCAAGTCAGCAAGGTAACCAAATAAAGCAGAGTTGCATTAACAATAATGGTACAACGCACTGCATGTTAGTACACAAAGAACAAAGAAAAGTACAGCACAGGAACAGGCCCATCGGCCCTCTAAGCCAGTGCCGACCATGCTGCCCGTCTAAACGAAAATCTTCTACACTTCCGGGGTCCGTATCCCTCTATTCCTGTCCTATTCATGTATTTGTCAAGATGCCCCTTAAACGTCACTATCGTCCCTGCTTCCACCACCTCCTCTGGCAGCGAGTTCCAGGCACCCACTACCCTATGTGTAAAATAACTTGTCTCATACATCTCCTCTAAACCTTGCCCCTCGCACCTTAAACCTATGCCCCCTGATACATCTCCTCTAAACCTTGCCCCTCGCACCTTAAACCTATGCCCCCCTCTACCCAAAACACTGATAAACTCCTATGATCTCCAGTATGGAATTCAGTCTTTTGTAGTGCACTGAAGTAGTTTAGCTGTCATCAATTGAACACTAATTTCGGAGCTACACCCCCCAAAAAAACATAATTGAAAAAATTAATTTTGCTTCTGAACACCACTGCAAAATAAATACTTCCACATTCTTCCCTGGCAATAACGCTCATGCAGCTGTTTCAAAAAATAACATTAGTTCACCAATAATATTCCATTCTTAAATGTAGGTAATTTGTAGGTTAATCAAATCTCAAATTGACTTGCAAAACCACAGTTCTCCCAATATCCAAGTTAGCTTGTCCAAGTTTTGTCCATTATTCAAAGCAGGATTTTGGTTGTATAATATGCACAATATCTCTTGAATCAAAACAAGAATTGCTGCAACAAACAGCACACATTGTCGCAAAAATCTGATTGTATTGCTCATTTAAAATAATCAGCAGGCAATTGAGGCTCAAATATGCAGGTTGGAGCGCTCAGGGTTAAATAACTAATTGAAATAGCGATCGACATCGCACGCATCTTTCATTCAACAAGCAACTGGAGAAAAACAGCTCAAGTTTGGAAAGGTATGTCGCAGCACAAGAGGTGTAAGAGCTTTCGCTTCATGGTTACATCGTGCGATAAGCTTAGCAAAGGTTCAAGAAAAGAAACCTGATTTCAAAGGATGTACCTGACCCAGTAGCCGACACGTAAAATTTTCAAGGAGACTTCAATTCAAACTAGGAGCCCCATGACCCTGAATTGCGCGCTAATGGGACCTTCACATTCTAGTCATGTTTGCTGGAACACGTTAGTGAAACATCTTACCGTCCACCTTCAGGGAATTAAAATACCAAATCAAAATACCTAGCTGCATATATGCACAATTTTCTTGTGCATTAAACTCTTTCCAGTGTGTACACTTATCATTAAATTAGCAAATGACAGCAGAGTCCACACAACTAATTAGCTTTATACCCCCAGGGCAAATGCTTGGCTTTGAATACACAGGAATTTGTTTAGCTTATTCCCGTAAATCATTCATGCTTAATTGTGTTTGCTGGTCCCAAATAAATTTATAATTTAATGCTCCGAGAAAAAAAACAGATTTAAAATATCAGCAAATGCTGGAATGTTAATTCTGAAAAATGTAACAGATACTGGAAAAATCAGTGTGGTATTATTAACTTAGCAATGGCTAGAGATGATTAAATTAATCAGTGATATTTAAAGTGTGGCTTAAGATATTTCAGCACTGGCTGCATAGGTCCTTGCCCAAACAGATGAATCCTCGCACACTGCTCTCGCCAATTTATTTCACCCATTGCTGCCTCTCCTTTCAAGTCGTGCCAGAAGTCCGAGAGCTACGAATCCCAGCGGCAAAAGGGAGAAAATCCACCAGTTAAATATTTAAATAGAAACGTAACAGCTTGAGCATCAAGAGTGCGGTTCCATGCACAAGTCAGAACTCCATAGCTTGTAGAGCCTTTGCATCAGTCATTTACTGTTAAAGTGCAAGGCATGACTGCCTTATCCAGTGTAAATACGCTTTTAAAATAAACTCAATAACTTGTACTTCCCTCACCTTGGAGTAATAAAAAGAAAATCCTAGTGTCCATTACAACAGGTGTGAATTCAGAACCAGATTTATATACATCAAGCCAGTGAGAGCTGTATGTATGCATTTCATTTAAAGTCTGTTTTAACGTTGGCTTATCAGGACACAGACATCAACCTTTTTGTCAATACCTTCTCGTTAGAGTACCCAATTCTTTTTTTCCAATTAAGGGTCAATACCTTCTAGTTTCACGTTAGTATAGTGGTTAATGTCCATGCCTGTCATGCAGGAGCCAGCGTTCAATTTCCCGACGGGGAGCTTTGTAATTGTCCAGGAGTTCCATTGGTAGTTTTAAGGGTGGCATGGCGGCACAGTGGTTAGCACTGCTACCTCACAGCTCCAGGGTCCCGGGTTCAATTCCGGCCTCGGGTGACTGTCTGTGTGGAGTTTGCACTTTCTCCACGTGTCTGTGTGGGTTTCCTCCACGTGCTCCGGTTTCCTCCCACAGTCCTAAGATTTGCAGGTTAGGTGGATTGGCCATGCTAAATTGCCTCTTCGTGTCCAAAAAGGTAGGTGGGGTTACGGGGATAGGGTGGAGGCGTGGGCTTAAGTGGGGTGCTCTTTCCAAGAGCCGTGCCAATTCGATGGGCCGAATGGCCTCCTTCTGCACTGTAAATTCTATGATTCTCCCAAATTATCAATCTATACTGCCCTGAATCACCCTACCAATAGGTTAAACAGTTTAACGGATATCAACTTACAGGTGCTACAATCTTTCCAGTCTGTCCAACTTGCAAATCATTGGGTACAAACCCTGCATCTACTGCAGCTCGAGAAGCTCCAACTGTAACAAACATGAAAAATAATTACTCTGTGTCTTGTCTTAGACCTTGCAGTAAATTATAACACGATGAATACAATTAAAGTATCAGCTTACAAAACCATCTTTTATAAATGAGAAATCAAGGTTCAAAATTGTAACTGCATCAAAACCGCAATAACTTTACCCAACGAGTGAACCAGGATTGAATTCAAAGTTAACACAGATTCAAATCTTATTTTTAAAGGTTGGCTTATGATTTTAGTGATTAGTAATTTCCCTTAAATGTTTGGGAAGCATCCTCTCATATGGGGATAACTGTGGCTCAACAAAGATCATGTATGCCTACAACTCAAAATGACAGAACATCTCAGCTGTACTTTTTAATATAAATTCTAGTCAATCTCCTGGATTATGGCATGAGGCATCAAGATGAAGTTTTATTCTGAACCAAAAAAAATTCAGAACGCGGGGGGGCAGCATAATTGGACCAGGGTGTGCAGATGTAATCCAGTCCCAGTTGTCACACCATCTCTGTATTTCCATTATAAATTTCTGTGTCCATTTATAATGGAAATTGCCTGTAGAGACTTGACAGTTATGCTCTCTTACATGAGAGGTGACCCTGCAGATCTTGACAAAAGAATAACAGCCTGACAAATTTACATAGGGGCTGGTTTAGCTCACAAGGCTAAATCGCTGGCTTTTAAAGCAGACCAAGCAGGCCAGCAGCACGGTTCAATTCCCGTACCAGCCTCCCCGGACAGGCGCCAGAATGTGGCGACTAGGGGCTTTTCACAGTAACTTAATTGAAGCCTACTCGTGACAATAAGTGATTTTCATTGGAAATGAGCAAGTCAAGTTTTAAATGGAAAACGTGGAAATGAAGTGCACAAAGAGAAAAGTTGTTCGACAGATGTATTAAATTTGGTTTGAAAAATAGGAGCAGGAGGTGGCCATTTGATCGCCCTCCGACATTCATTATGACCGTGGCTGATCATCCAACTCAATAGCCTAATTCCTCTTTTCCCCCAATATCATTTGATCCCCCTCACCCCAAGTGCTATATCTAACTGCTTCTTGAAAACATACAATGTTTTGGCATTGACCACTTCCTGCGGTAACGAATTCCACAGGCTCGCCACTATTTGGGTGAAGAAATGTTATTTCTAAAACTAAAATTTAAGAAATGGAACACGCCTCACGATGCAGTAACTGCACTCCAATAGACTGAGCCACCACAAGCTGTGTTGTCTCCTTTTGTAGGTTAAGTAGCCGTGTCAGCATTGCCAAAGCAGCACTCAATGGCTCACCCTCTCAACCAGGGAATGATGCAAATCAGGCTGCAAGAGGGAGCTATTTACCATAAAGGAGTGATAAAGGAGTTATTAGAATACCTAATTAAATTTGTTTCCAATAAATTTCTATTTGAGGGGGGAAAAAGTTATCAAATAATGTGCACCTCTCCCGGCTAATTTTAGAACACTACATCGGGGCTCAACGGCAGCTACCATTAATGACAAGTTATGTTCACCTAACAAAAGGAGAAAGGTGTCAAAAATGCACCCACCTGCAGCATGCATCTTATCCGCGAGGTCATACAACAACTTGAAGTTTTCTCCGCTCCTTAATCCACGCCCTAGTAAACATTAAGGCAATCATATCAACCATTTAAACAGTCTATACAACAGAGAATTGCTAATAGGTTTCACTATGGTAGCAACAGAGCTGCAATTGCTTGGCTGCCGTATTACTAAGAGTAAACTGCATAATGTGGGACTGAAGTCACATGCAGACTATACGGAAAGGGGTTGGCAATTTCTCCTGAGAAATGTCGATAAAACAGTCTGGGAATTCACAACAATTCAACAGCGCTTATATTTACTTTCTTTCTGACGCTAGGCCACAAATAACTAGAGCTATTGAATTAAATTTCACAGCTTGTCATAGGAGAGCTTGTCCAGAACCAATGGGATGTCATTTACTTACCACTGTGAAACTGAATTCAAGTAACCTGCTAACCAGCGGGCTAGTCAGAAATGACAGCCATGAAAGTTATCTGATTGTCAAATAAAACACATATGATTTGCAGCACCCTTCAGCGAAGGGATAACAAAAAGTGCTGGAAATACTCAGGTCGGGAAGTGTTCTGATGAAAAGTCATCGACTTGAACCATTAACTCTGTTTCTCTCCACAGATGCTGCCTGACTTGCTGAGTATTTCTAACATTTTTCATTTTTATTTCAAATTTCCAGCACATGCAGCATTTTGCTTTTGTTCAATTTTCCATGTGTTATTTTGCAGAGAGGAAGTGAGTGAGAGCAAAGAATGGCTGCAGGTTTATATTTAAATGCTATTTCCCTGACAACACAAAACTTGAACTCTGGGAATTGAGCCCGGAGCTGAGAAACCAAAAGCTGGTCACCGCACTCCGGCGCCTGTTCGGGTACACGGAGGGAGAATTCAGAATGTCCAATTCACCTAACAGCACGTCTTTCGGGACTTGTGGGAGGAAACCAGAGCACCCGGAGGAAACCCACGCAGACATGGGGAGAACGTGCAGACTCCGCACAGACAGAGACCCAAACCAGAAATCGAACCTGTACCCTACACTGATCTCTCCCGTATTTGGGTAACAAATGCAAGGATTACACTTCGAAGATTAAAATATTAGGCACAATGTTACCTACTTACCCCCAGATATAACAATCTTAGCACTGGTCAGCTCTGGACGGTCACTTTTGGTCAAGCTTTGCCCAACCCACTCAGACACACCAGCTCCAGATGGGGGTGAAACTAATCACAAAAACATTGGGAGGGAAGATCAGTATAGAAAGCATCATACAATATAAATAAGCACTACACAATATATACAAGAAATCACCTTTTTAGGAAATCGACTTAGTTGAAGGATAGTCTGGCCAAAGCACACGTTATTTACCTGGAATAGAAACTGTGCACTGATACAGTGCTTTTCATGCTGTAGAACATCCATATTATTGTTTCAACAAATTAATACCTGCAAAACATTAATCTATGAAGCGGCTCACCAGCTGACTGCCCACCCCCTCCACCAATCTACAGTCCTGTGCTTTCAAAGCCGACCACTGGGGAGTCAAACCCTTACTATTAGACTCCTTCCCTCATATATAATCCCTTGAAGGTAATAAACATGTACTTTAAAAAGAACCTCAAGAGAAATCTTTCCAATTTCTGAAGAAATTTTGGAACCAATACCGCGAATGGGTGGAGATTTGGGCCGCAATGCGCGATCCGGTGTACACTCTTTTTGCGCCGGCAAACGAATATGCAAAAGCGCCTTGAATGGCGGGAGTTTACTGTATACAGGAAATTGGATAGAATGAAGCATCTTGAGAGGTCAGGAGCAAAGGAAAGCTCCCCCAGCAAACACCAACTTAATCTTCAGAGCTCCTTCTTCCAATCAAGATCTCGTGAAACTACTCAAGGCGGATCAGGGAGTTCTTTAAGCATTCTGGAGAGTATTCCTTTACGCAAATGCTAACTGGAAAACACCTTGTCTGGTCATTTATTTGCCGTTTGCAAGATCTTGGCAAGTGGCTGCTGAGCTTTCCCACATAACAGGTTATCACAATACGCATCCACACTGCCTGCAGCTCATTTCCAAGCTTATATACAACAAAGGAATGAAGGCACTCGCAGAAATCGAGAGCAATGCCGGTCAGGAAACCAGTTTGCTCAAACCTCTAAAGTGACCCAGTGAAAGTGCTTGAAAAGTTCAAGAGTTTTGTCATTTACCTTTTTCAGAACTCGCATCGCCTCCATCCACAGCAGCAGCTTCAAAAGATGTGCCTCGTACAGAGAACACTTTCACTTCATCGCTGGACTTCACTGTGCACAAAGCATTTCCTGCGGAAAGTCAAGAATTAAAAATTGAGAAAACAAATTACGGAAGAGAAAAAAGGCTCAGACTTCAAGGCAGACCGTTGAAGCCCGAATCTTCTAAAACTCAACATTCCAAAAGATGGCTTTTGAATTATGATTAATCTTAAGCACATGTTTAATTCATCCTCAGAAAACTGGTTTCACACTAAATGGGGACTCATATTCAAAACCGTTAGTGGAAATGTAGATTGCATGGGTTCAAAACAGTTTCACTCCTGAGGATGTTATGCAGTTAATATTTTCCTTTGCACAACTAAGTGGCGTGACTATCTGACAAAGAAAGCAAAGCAATAGTGCCACACATCGGATTGACTGGGCTCGATCAGCAGTCACTGGTATTTAATAGCTAATGGACATTTGAAATTGCCAGCAATATCAGTTGTAGCAACTTAGCTCCAGGCACAGGACAGTACTATGTGCATTTCTCTCAACATTAATCTAAAATATTTGTTGTTGATTTAAAGATGTGTTCTTTCTGTCACTTTTTTTTTAATTTAGATTACCCAATTATTTTTTCTATTAAGGGGCAATTTAGCATGGCCAATCCACCTACTCTGCACATTTTTGGGTTGTGGGGGCGAAACCCACGCAGACACGGGGAGAATGTGCAAACTCCACACGGACAGTGACCCAGAGCCGGGATCGAACCTGGGACCTCAGCGCCGTGAGGCGGTTGTGCTAACCACTAGGCCACCGTGCTGCCCCTTCTTTCTGTCACACGGTATAGAACATAGAACATAGAACAGTACAGCACAGAACAGGCCCTTCGGCCCTCGATGTTGTGCCGAGCAATGATCACCCTACTTAACCCACGTAACCGGTATACCCGTAACCCAACAATCCCCCCATTAACCTTACACTACGGGCAATTTAGCATGGCCAATCCACCTAACCCGCACATCTTTGGACTGTGGGAGGAAACCGGAGCACCCGGAGGAAACCCACGCGCACACGGGGAGGACGTGCAGACTCCACACAGACAGTGACCCAGCCGGGAATCGAACCTGGGACCCTGGAGCTGTGAAGCATTGATGCTAACCACCATGCTACCGTGAGGCCCCTAAAATATTTTTTTTTTTTTTTAAATTTAGATTACCCAATTATTTTTTCTATTAAGGGGCAATTTAGTGTGGCCAATCCACCTACTCTGCACATTTTTGGGTTGTGGGGGCGAAACCCATGCAGACACGGGGAGAATGTGCAAACTCCACACGGACAGTGACCCAGAGCCGGGATCGAACCTGGGACCTCAGCGCCGTGAGGCGGTTATGCTAACCACTAGGCCACCGTGCTGCCAATCATCAAATAAAATTTTTAAGCTCTTTCCCACTGACCCTTACTTTAAATCGAGGAACATTTCCATTGTGCATGAGGGAATCTCAAACTTCAGATACATTGGAATGATTGTGCATGTGCTTTGAATCAAAAATAATGTTTTTAAATTTATGTTCCTGACCATGAACAACTTCAAAAGTGAAATGAAAAACACATTGCTGGCCATCATAACAATGTTTCCAAATTGTCTGAAGCCCTGATAGCAGCATCATACTCCTGAAGACCCGGTGCAAAGCCACCTGATGAGGTGGTGCTCCCTGCTTCCCGTGGAAGGTTGCTCATGAAGCCACAGCCATATTTCAAGATAGCACTCAAGTCTAAAAATATCCTCTTCTTGGTCAACTGTGGCTAAACCCAACAGTGCAGAATTTACCCTGGATAACAATGAATTGAGTGCCAAGTACCTCCCAATATTCAATCAATCATTTTTAAACATACTTATTTGTACCCCGATGACATCAACTGTATCAGTTCCTGCCTCATTCCACCACTGGTGAAAATCTCACGTTCAACTTTCCTGACGTTCAACTCACCGGCCATTAAGCGCCACAAACTTCAGCTTATCTAGAATCCACATACGGAGTTATGAATAAGGTAGGTCATTTAGCCATTTGACTCTACTCCGACATTTGATGAGATCGTGGCTGATCTGATTGTGGCCTCAACCCCACTTTCCCTCTACTCTGTAACTCCCCCATTGCTGGTCAAGATTCTATCTAATTCTGCCTTTGAATTACGCAGCGAGGGGGAGTCATGTGACGTGAGCGTGGGAGCAGTTGCGTTTTTGCGAGTTCTGGCACTGCTCGCATTTTAATCCTGTATTTTATCCGAGTGCACGTTTCCTAATTGTCTGTATTTGGGGACTTGGGTCTTGCACTATGTCCCTGGATGATCCTGATTGGAGTTTTGCGATGAGGAGCTGAGTAAAATCACAGAGAATCCTTGTTTTCCCTTGGCGGTCCGAGTTCATAGAGAATGAGAATCCCTACAGTGCAGGAGGCCATTCGGCCCATTGAGTCTGCACCGACTCTCCGAAAGAGCACCCCACCTAGGCTCAGGCCACCACCCTATCTCCATAACTGCACCAAACCTATTGGCAATTTAGCATGACCAATCCATCTAACCGCTACATCTTTGGACTGTGGGAGGAAACCGGAGCACCCGGAGGAAACCCACACAAAGACGAGGAGAACATGCAGTCTCCGCACAGACAGTGACCTAAGGTCAGATTCCTGGCGCTGTGATGCAGCTAACCACTATGCCACCCATGTATGGGTGGGGTCCAGCTTGCAGTGGCATTGTTGCAGGTGAACGGGACATCGCCCCGGCGGTGCTGTGTGCATTGTGATCACGGCTGCCATTGATGAGGATCTCGGCTCCATGGTGCAGATCTTTGGAGCTCGCTTTGAGGAATGCAAGGTATCCTTGGGAGAGGGGCAGGAGAGAACCCTTGTATTCAATAGAGTACTTACCCTGGGTTAGGGCCCGCCTTCGATTCACTGAGATCCCGTTCCATGGTGTGTCGCCTATCCTAATGTGTTCAGGAAGTAGGGGTCAGACAAGGAGTGTCCGTGAGCCAGGTCCCTGGCAAGAAATGGAAGGCGGGTTCCTGGTTGAATGACAATTGGCTACCTTGTGTTAGTAATCTTGATCTGGAGGCTGGGCGTATCAGGTTCAATGTAGCACAGTGTAATTGAGAGGTTGGGATCGGTCGGGCCCCCCAACCACTGGCTTTATATTATTCTGTCTCGATGCTCGTCATGGGGGGTTGGAGGTGGCCAATCGTGTCAAGTCATCTCTCTCTCCCCCCCCCCCCCCCCCCCCCCTTCCCAACCCGGCCGGAGTCTAGGCTATGGGTCGCTTGGGTGTCGGAGCTGCGACATGGTGGGTGAAGGTGCTTTGTTCGTTTGTATCCTCGAGAGATCCCGAGTCCTCGATGATCCTGTCGTAGCTTTGGCCTTTTCGAGCAACATATATGGTGTTATTATCCTGAAATCCGTCAATAATCCTGATGTTGCACCCTTCTGATTATGCTGTTGATTGCTGCCTTTTCTCGGACGAGGTGTGAGCGCGAGGGCGAGTTGCCTTTCTTCTGTTCTATCAAAAATCACATTGAGCCAATTATGTGAAAAGTGGTCTGTGCACTGTTTTACTCCTGTTTTTAAAATTATGTGCGTAATCCTTGTAGTTATGGGAAGGGAGTGCATTTGGGACACACCTTATCTCGTTTATAATGAAGATGAGAGGAGCAATGGCAAGGGTGGTTGGTTGGTGTCGAGTGGGTGGTACGGTCACTGAGACTGAGGATAGTCCCCCAGTTGGAGCTAACCGTATCAGGTCTTTAATTTGTTCTTTGTTATTTTGAATTTAAGAATCCATGCTCATCTCCTTCGATGGCCCAGGCACATTACATATCTTGGGGTGGACTGAGTTCCTTCTGACTTGTCATTGAGGTTGATGGGTTTTTAAAAAATCTTCTTTCTTCTGATTTATTAGAATAGGAGGAATTGAGTGGTGGTGCATACCGGGGTAGGTTTGGTCAATCCTTGACAGGTTTGTGAAGAGAGGGACTGCTTGCCATTGTTAGGATCCCGGACAAGAACAAACTATTTGCAATTTGTAAAACTGTGAGGAAATGTTAACTACACACAGGAGTGATACACAGACCCATAGCTATCTTTTATGTTAAAGCACACTTTAATTTAAACACAGAATTAACCACATTAGCAACAAAGAAATATATTTACAGTTAACAGTTACAACAGTTCTTCAGTAAAAGAGAAAACCTTAACTTACTTCCTAAACATGCCACTATATTCCAATTAAGCAAATCAATATATTTTAAATACCACTCATGAATAAAGTTAAAAACCAGGTTTCCGCTTGCTTTTTGCTGTGACGATTCTTTGGAGAGAGCACCTCTCAGGACCAAACTGAAACACCTCTGTTCAAATGTATGTTCTAGGACCAACAACCTTTTCAGACAGACCTGGCTGCTCCCATCAACTACATCATCTGTACCCGAAGCATAAGGCATTCATTTGGTCTCTTCTTACAAGATGTCCCTCGACTTGTTTAGTCAGGACCAAACACAACACCCTTCATAAATTACCTACATCCCAAATGTCCTTCAAACGTAAATAATATGTTTTGTATTATTAGCTAGCTATCTGTAAATAAGTAAATGGATCTCAAGATCTATTAGCAGAACACTTCACCTGCAAATCAATGATTACCTCACTTTTACAACACCTTAATGACCGTTCCAGCAGTCATACTGTCTGTATGCATTTTAACCCAGGGTTTAATGACATTACTGCAAAAATATAAAATATGACAATTTCTTACATTCATCACACCATGCCTCTACATTGTTGGAGCCCTTCCCATGTGTGGAGGTAAGTTTGATGGAGGAGTTAGGTAGTCTCCTCTAAGTGGTCTTACATGGTGGTCTCCGGAGTGTCCTCTTCGTCGTGGTTGGATTTTCCATGTAGAAGCAGTGTTTGTGTCTCTGTTGAGGCAGCGCTGTTATATCCATTTACATCCTCCTTGTGATGGTGGGCAGTGGTTAACATTCCTAGGTCGGCTCGGCCGTTCTTCCCTGAGGGGATTTTTGTTCTTTACGTCTGGGTGAGCAGTGTGTTGTTATAAATCCTGGTCCATTTGGGTCATCTATGTGAGGTTCCCCTTATTGTATTGGGAGAAGGGATTCGGCTCCCCCTTCCAGAGCGCCCAATTATTGGATGTCTTAACAATTCTTCTTTTCTTCAGTGATGGAGTCTCCCCGGCTGGGATTGAGAGTTGACCTCAGTTCCATTCTCGAACATCCCCGGTCCCTGATCTGAAGAACAAACAGCTCCCTCCATGTATGTTTTGAACGTGCGTTAGGAAGTTTCACTGTATACAAGGTAGTGGTGATGTACGTTGCAGTGGCAAATGTGGTACGAAACACATCAACCTAGATTTTGCAGCGAAAGTAACTAATGACGGCTGCTCCCAGGCATCACTACAATTTTAAGGTAAATAAAAGGCTCTGCGGAGCAGATAAAGTTAAGTGTACGTTTCTTTGGTTCCATGCCAGATTCCTTTCTATACTGCACGAGAACACAAATAGCTCAAAGCACTTCAAAAGAAAAAGGTTAGATTTTACATTCAGTAAAAAAACGTAGTAACTAATTGCAAGTCATCTGTACCCCTGAAGCATCATCTCAGTGACTGTGTGCACCTTTTACCTACCTGCGTAGATAGTTCGAACAAATGTATCTGGGGATTTAATTTCAGTGATGTCAGAGATGGCGGCAACATCAAGTTTAGCAGCTATTCTAGGTATAAGATTCTGCAAAACAAATGAAAAGTTGAAGGTAAACTTTCAGAATTAAGTACAATAATCAACGGTGTTTTTTTTTTTTAAAAGTCAAATGAAATTTATTTGGTTACATTTTTTACTACAAGGACATACAAGCACAACAACTGCTGGTGGGAAAACAACCTGTCTCAACCTAGTTTATTTTTTGGGATGTAGGCGTCAATGCAAAGACCAGTATTTGTTGCAAATCGCCTACTGCCCTTGAACCTAATGGCTACTTCGGGTATTTCAGAGGGCAGTTAAGAGTTAACCACATTGCTGTGGGTCCGGTGTAGGCCAGACCAGGTAAGGGCAGAGGGCATTAGTAAACCAGATGGGTTTTCCTTCGATGACAATCAACGATAGTTTCGTGGTCACCATTACGGAGACTAGCTTTATACTCCAGACTTTTTATTAACTGAATTCACCCAGTCCCGGGTCCACAGCCACCCCATCCTCTCCCTCCTCCTGTCTCCTGTCTCCCCTCCTTCCTCCCTCCTCCTCCTCCCCTCCTCTCTCCCCTCCTCCCCCCTCCACCCCCTCCACCCCCTCCCTCCCCCCTCCTCCCGCCCTCCTCCTCCTCCCCCTCCTCCTCTCTCCCCTCCAATCCCAAATGGAGTGTCCACCATTTCCCAACAGGCTGCCCTTGCGGTAGAAGAAAGGAATCCATTATCCAATTCCACTCTGTATCCCTGGACAGCGTGCAGCCCTGAATCAGTAGCATTAATTAGCTGGGCATTGTTGTTAATGGGATCTTGCTGTGTGGAAAACAGCTGCCATCTTAGTCCACATAACAGCACTCACAACCGTCTTTTCTCTGAAATGCTGATTCTTACTGCTTAGTAGACCTTTATCAGGAAGCTATTAACAAATTATTTTTCCTTTTAATGAGTGGCCTTTGAAACAAAATATTGCCGTTGTGTTTACTGAGTCACAATATGCACACACATCCATCTTTGTTTCCATTTACTAAATTCTCAATACATTGTACTTTCAATTTGTTCTTGATGTCCACACCTGTTTTGTATTCTTTAAAAGATATGCAATCTCCGTTTACTCTCTGCCTCCTTTGCGGGACATTAGAAATGTTACGTTGGAAACCGGAGCACAAAGTAATTTTCAGGTGGGAAAAGGGCAGTTAATTAGGATATTGCTGGGAAACACAGAAAATGATGGAATATGTCTAGGGAGAAGGGCAGAACTAATTCAATAAAATACAACTTATGAAAGATAATGAACTGTGTAATGCACTGTAACTCAATTGGGATGCCATTAAGGCAGTGAGTTGACAGCTCCAAGACAAGATGAAGTATTGCAGGAAAACGCTACAGGAAGTGTTATAGCAATTCAAGTGGCTCGGTTAAAGAACTAGAGGGCCTGATCAACCACGTGCAACATAAAATTTCTCCCTACTTCAGCGAGCGTGCCTTTTTCTTTTCCATAAGTATCTGTCAGATCAGCGGCTAAAGTAATTGGTAGGAGGATCAGAGAGCAATTGAGAAGGTTTCTCACGCAGAGGGTGGTAGGGGCCTGGGATTCATTGCAGGAAAAGGTAGTACAGAGGCAGAAACCAGAATCACATTTAAATAAAAAATAATAACCTTTATTGTCACAAGTAGGCTTATATTAACACTGCAAAGGAGTTACTGTGAAAAGCCGCTAGTTGCCACATTCCGCCGCCTGTTCGGGTACACAGAGGGAGAATTCAGAATGTCCAATTCACCTAACAGCACGTCTTTCAGGACTTGTGGGAGGAAACCGGAGCACCCGGAGGAAACTCATGCAGACACGGGAGAACGAGCAGACTCCGCACAGACAGTGACCCAAGCCGGGAATCGAACCTGGGACCCTGGTGCTGTGAAACCATAGTGCTAACCACTATGCTACCTTGCTGGATAGGCCATAGTGCTACAGTCCCAAGAGTTGGAGGGTGGAACAGGGATAGGTCTTTGTTGACCAGCAGATACATATGGACCGAATGCCCGCCTTCTGTGCCATAAATGTCTATGATTCGGTTCTATCTTGTAGAATCAGAATCTTACAGCAGAAAAAAGCCTTTTGGCCCATCATTTCTGTACTGGGTCTTTAGTAAAGAACAAATTTCTGTACTGGGTCTTTAGTAAAGAACAAATTAACTTCTATTTATCCCGTGGAAAATACTTTTGTTTTCATTCGGTCACACATACTGATATTTCTTCTTCATAAAGATTATAGTCACATACAAATATGTACATATATGACGATAAGCACCAAGTGCATTGTTTCAATGTTATTAAATAAGCAAATGGTAAGCAATAAGTGCCAGGACCTTTTCAATATGGAACTGGAGGGGGCGGAACGGTGGCACAGTTGTTAGCATTGCTGCTTCACAGCACCAGAGACCCGGGTTCAATTCCGACTTCGAATGACTGTGTGGAGTTTGCACGTTCTCCCTATGTCTGCTCCAGTTTCCTCCCACAGTCCAAAGATGTGCAAGTTAGGTGGAATGGCCATGCTAAATTGTCCCTTAGTGTCCAATGGTTAGGTGGAGTGGGCCTCAGCAGAGTGCTCTTTCAGAGGGTCGGTGCAGACTTGATGGGTCAAATGGCCTCCTTTTGCATTGTAGGGATTCTATGAATATTGAATAATTCCTAATTTATTTTGTTATAACGGCGTAAAACATTAATTGCCCTCTTACTGATCCTAAATGCATGGATTCAACTGGTTAGGATAAGAAGTTGCTGAGTTAAACAGGTTACTATAAGTCCAATCCCCAATATTTGCTGAATTTGTTGAATGTTAGGTTTTGCTAGTTTAGGAGTGCCGCATTTGATCTCATCACCTGACAGTTAAGATCAAAGTACGAGAAAAAATATGCCACTGAATGGACTAAATATGCAATGGTAACAGTTTATTTGGTTTAGTTCACTCACCAAAAGAACCCATGCCTCTCTAACACTCAATGCGCATGTTGTTGAAGAAACGGTTGCTCTATGAGGATAACTGATTTAAATCTCATCTTTCAAAAATGCACGGAATTATGAAGCAATTAATCTAACATCCTCATGGAGAAACTGCTCAAATGCCACTTTACTTAAATTATAAGGAATAGACAAACTTGGCAATCCACTGGATTCCAAAATTAAATAATGCACATTTTAAGCCCCAAAACTGGCATGCAATGTTACAAAAACTAAACCGTCTGGTAAGTAACTCAGGTTTTTTAATATAAATTTAGAGTAATCAATTATTTTTGTTTCCAATTAAGGGGCAATTTAGCGTGGCCAATCCACCTAACCTGCACATTTTCAGGTTGTGGGGGTGAAACCCACGCAGACACGGGGAGAATGTGAAAACTCCACATGGACAGTGACCCAGAGCCAGGACCGAACCCAGGTCCTCAGCGCCATAGGCAGCAGTGCTAACCACTGCGCCACCGTGCCACCCAGTTTTTGTTTGAAAGACAATGTTTTGTTTAATATTTTGGAAAGAGTATGTCTCCTGGCAGAATTATTTCCATGGCATTGACTTCCTGGGCCAAATGGCCTGTCTGTGTAAATTCTATGTAATGCCTCGCTAACTCACCTTTCCAAAGGCAGAAGCTCCTGCACATATGTGTGTGAACTTAAATTGTTTATGCGTAGCCAGCACCAGCGGCGTCAGCTCCTCTGTCAATGATACAGAAAGTAGAACATTAAAAATACAAATGATGGAGCAGAAATCCTGCATGTCAGCAAATACGCTAAATTAAGTGCACCATGAAGCAAAGCAAGAAATGTTCACATCAGGAAAAAAATGGAGTCTAGCACATGTCTCCACATCTTAAGAAACTTTCTCGTCTTCTATTCATTTGGTTCCTATTCTGTCTTTGCTGCTGTTATAGTTTTGTCACATGCCTGCTATCTAATGCTATGGTGGATAGATTTATGACATGATAGGAAATACTGAAATGTACAGTATGTGTTATCAGAATATTCATTTTTTCTTATGCCTTCAGGTCATCTACAGAAGATGTCTACTTACATACAGAACTGACAGAAAGCTGTTCAGCCTTGACTGCCCGAGAGCCAAGAGAAAGGTGTGCCAAACCCTCATCAGAGAGTTGCTCTAGGCTGGCAACGCTGCAGTAACATTCCATGCTGAAGAACACCTGCAGCCACAAATGGGCAGTCTCTCTCACTGCTGGGAAGAGTTTGGCTGGACCATCAGCATCAGGAAGACAAATGTCATTGTCCATGCCACCATCTATCAGCATTGACAATGTGACGCTGGAGGTTGTTGATAGCTTCACATCTTGAGGCTCCACAATCATCATTAGTATATCACTTGGCACTGAAATCAACACACACATTGCAAATGTTGCAACTGTTATGCCCAAGCTGAGTGAAAGAGTGTGGAACAATAGCAACGTGACCAAGAACACCAAACTGTGAGGCTACCAATCCTATGTCCTGAGTGCACTGCTCGACTGTGGTGAGACCTGGACAACACATGCTGGGCATGAGAAAAGATTGAACAGTTTCCACCTTCACTGTCTCAGACACAGGGGCTGGTTTAGCTCACCAGGCTAAATCGCTGGCTTTGAAAGCAGACCAAGCAGGCCAGCAGCACGGTTCGATTCCCGTACCAGCCTCCCCGGACAGGCGCCGGAATGTGGCAACTAGGGGCTTTTCACAGTAACTTCATTGAAGCCTACTCGTGACAATAAGCGATTTTCATTTTCATATATTCAGCATCTCTTGGCAGGACATGGGCATCAGCTGAAGTCCTGGAGCGTGTTAATTCCATCAGTATACACTCATTGCTAAACCAACAACATCTGCACTGGCTCAGCCACATTCATTAGATGAGTGACAGCCAAAAACCCAAAGATTTTCTGTACAGCCACTTGGCCACTAGGTCACGACCTCCTGGGTATCCACATCTCCGCTACAAGGACACCTGAAAATAAGATGTCAAGATAGCAGGCATTATCACTGAAAATTGGGAGACAGTCACTGTTGATTGTGACCTCGAGGCTGACTGGAAAGGTGTTGAAAGAGGAAGAACAGAAACAAAAAGCTCAGCTGGCAGAGAAGTGGGCCCAGAGAAAACAAGAAGCCAGCGAACAGTGCAGCTTCTCAGCCCACTGTCTTCCACTGCAGACACTGCCAGGCTGAAGTGGGTTCCTGAACCACAGCACGCCGTGCTTAACACAAGAGTTGCTCACCACAATGCCAACCATTGTCTTATGAGACAGAAAGCTGCCACCACCAGTTATGACATCCAATACTAAATTTCAGGTAGGGTCATTTAAAAGCAAACACCCAGTACAAAAACAGCATTGCAAGAAAGCAATTGAACAAAAAGTCATTCAACCCTTAAGCCTGCAACTTATAAAGACCATGCACAATCTAACACAACCAAATGCTTCACTTCCTGTCTAAAACTCTTCATTACTAAACTACAACTAAAGAACTCCAATCCCCTTTCCACCATTCAGACATAGTCTGCTGTCCTCCATGGATCATATTCCTCTCCAAACCCCAGCAGTAGCACATAACATCGGTTAAAAAAATTCTAAAACCTTCAAGCCCATTTTCAACCAGACATTTATGAAGCAATTGTTTTTTTAAAGAATTAATCTACTCAGCAATTACATGTTAATCAACGTGTCCGGAAACAGTGGAAACCAAATTTTCTTGTAATTCCCTTTCACACAGTCAGTGAATTTTGCATCAGCATAGCCCAGTTGCACAGTTACAATTGCAAATATAGTGTTGCTTAGTTATACATGAGTTTGAAAGAAATTAAACTTTTTTTATTCATTCAAGGGATGCATGTGTCGCTGGTTTGCCTGAAATTTAATACTCATCTCTAATTGCCCTTCAGAAAGTGGTGGTGAGCTGCCTTCTTGAACCAATACCCTACAAACCTCCTTTCTCCAGTAAATAAAAAAGTTAATCTTTGCGACTACTTCCTTGTAATTTACAGCCTCAAGTCCCATTAAACACCAGTATTTTTGAAAAGGTTATACAAAATCATCCATTACACGATGAACTCTAAACATATTCCACATGGGGAATGTTGAGGGAGTGCAACCATTTTGTTTTAAGTATCTTGCCAAAGAGAAAAGGGTCACATTGGATAGGTACATGGATTACGGTAGAATGATGGAGTGTAGATTAATTTGTTCGTAATCTGGGACAAACGTTCAGCACAACATCGTGGGCCGAAGGGCCTGTTCTGGGCTGTATTTTTCCATGTTCTATGTATATCCATCTTACTTTAATATAGAGAGAATGACCTGTCCCCAGATTTCCGAGATGCAATAGGTAGAGTTCATTAGTACCCAGCCCATTTCTTTCTTCTTTTTTTAAATTTAGAGTACCCAATTATTTTTTTCCCCAATTAAGGGGCAATTTAACGTGGTCGATCCACCGGCCCTGCACATTCTTTTTGGTTTGTGGGAGTGGAACCCATGCAGACACGGGGAGAAAGTGCAAACTCCAAATGGACAGTGACCTGGGGCTGGGATCAAACCTGGGTCCTCGGCGCCGTGAGGCAGCAATGCTACCCACTGCGCCACTGAGCCGCCCTGAACCAACCCATTTTTAAAAATAAAATCAAACGCAAATGTAGTATCACACAAGTAAAATACCGTGGATGCTGGAAATCTGAAACAAAACAAGAAAATGCTGCAAATACCCCGCAGATCCAGCAGCATAAGCATTAAGAGAAACCAACCGACTGTAGTGTCCATGCCCACCTGCTAGAAAACCTTTGAACGTGTCATTCTCGGCCACTAGAATCTTCTTCACACCCTGCACTTTGCTGACCTCTTCCACTACCTGTAACAAAGAAGCAAATGTCAGCTTTGAAACAGAGGCCCAGAGAAATGAGGCAAATTGCCAAGAGAAGTCTGCAAACAATCCCTGGGCCGTTTTTAGAGCATGGCTGTGTTATATAGACGACCATCATTCCTGTACCAAAAAAAAGCCAAGCAGCGTGCCTTAATGACTATCGTCCAGTGGCTCTGACATCCAACATCATGAAAGGTTAGTCATGGCGCGAATCAACTCCAGCCTCCCGGGGCAGCACGGTAGCATTGTGGATAGCACAATTGCTTCACAGCTCCAGGGTCACAGGTTCAATTCCGGCTTGGGTCACTGTCTGTGCGGAGTCTGCACATCCTCCCCGTGTGTGTGTGGATTTCCTCCGGGTGCTCCGGTTTCCTCCCGCAGTCCAAAGATGTGCAGGTCAGGTGGGTTGGCCATGATAAACTGCCCATAGTGTCCAAAATTGCCCTTAGTGTTGGGTGGGGTTACTGGGTTATGGGGATAGGGTGGAGGTGTTGACCTTGGGTAGGGTGCTCTTTCCAAGAGCCGGTGCAGATTCGATGGGCCGAATGGCCTCCTGCTGCACTGTAAATTCTATGGATTGCCTTGATCCACTACAGTTCGCCTACCGCTGCAACAGATCCACAGCAGACGCCATCTCTCTGGCCCTGCACTCTACCCTTGGAACACCTAGATAACACCTAGTGGGGCTGGTTTAGCACAGGGCTAAAGAGCTGGCTTTTAAAGCAGACCCAGGCAGGCCAGCAGCATGTTTCAATTCCCGTATCAGCCTCCCCGGACAGACACAGGAATGTAGCGACTAGGGGCTTTTCACCTAACTTCATTTGAAGCCTACTTGTGACAATAAGCGATTTTCATTTCATTTTCATAACAAAGACACCTATGTCAGACTCCTATTTATCGACTACAACTCAGCCTTCAACACAATCATTCCTATGAAACTCATCTCCAAACTCCATGGCCTTGGCTCCTCCCTCTGCGACTGGATCCTGAACTTTCTAACCCACAGGCCACAGTCAGTAAGGATAGGCAACAACACTTCCTCCATGATCATCCTCAACACCGGTGCCCCACAAGGCTGTGTCCTCAGCCCCCTACTATACTCCTTGTACACCTATGACTTTGTGGCCAAATTCCCCTCCAACTCAATTTTCAAATTTGCTGATGACCCCACAGTAGTGGGTCGGATTTCAAACAATAACGAGACAGAGTACAGGAATTTAGATAGAGAATCTGGTGAACTGGTGCGACGACAATAATCTCTCCCTCAATGTCAACAAAACTAAGGAGATTGTCATTGACTTCAGGAAGCGTAGTGAAGAACATGCCCCTGTCTACATCAATGGGAACGAAGTAGAAAGGGTCGAGAGCTTCAGGTTTTTAGGTGTCCAGATCACCAACAACCTGCCTGGTCCCCCCATGCCAACACTATAGTTAAGAAAGCTCACCAACGACTCTACTTTCTCAGAAGACTGAGGAAATTTGGCATGTCAGCTACGACTCTCACTAACTTCTATAGATGCACCATAGAAAGCATTCATTCTGGTTGTATCACAGCTTGGTATGGATCCTGCTCTGCCCAAGACCGCAGCAAATAACAAAAGGTCGTGAATGTAGCCCAATCCATCATGCAAACCAGACTCCCATCCATTGACTCTGCCTACAATTCCCGCTGCCTCGGAAAGGCAGCCAGCATAATTAAGGACCCCACGCACACCAGACATACTCTCTTCCACCTTCCTCCGTCAGGAAAAAGACACCAAAGTTTGAGGTCACGTACCAACCGACTCAAGAACAGCTTCTTCCCTACTGCCATCAGACTTTTGAATGAGCCTACCTCGTATTTAGTTGATCTTTTCTCTACACCTTACTACGACTGTAACATTATATTCTGCAGTCCCTCCTTCCTTCCCTATGTACGGTATGCATTGTTTGTACAGCATGCAAGAAACAATACTTTTCACTGTATACTAATACATGTGACAATAATAAATCAAATCAAATAAATACTGCCTCTCTCTCTCTTGCCAGTCCCAAAAACCTATCATTTTGACCAAGCGCTTTGTCACCTGTCCCAGTATCTCCTTTGGCTCAGAGCCATTGTTTTGGGACTGCACTCCAGTGAAGCACCTTGAGACATTTTATTGCATCAAGTGTGCTGTATAAATGCAAGTTGTTCTTGCAGTCAGTAATGTCTCTGAGATAATAGTTAGTAATACCAATGGTGACTCTAATGTTCACGAGCCTTTGAAAGATCTGGTCTTACCTTGCCACAATTTGTGCCGGCAACCAAGCAGCAAACATCTCCGCCCAGCTTTTTTGCTGCTGTGATGGCATTGAGGGTGATAGGAGTCAGCTTTTCATTATTGTGCTCTGCGAGTACAAGGGTGCTCTGAAATCGCCGCAGGTAGCAAATCTGGAAAAGAAGCAAATAAGAATCTTACAAACTCTTAGCGGAATGGAAGGAGGCCACTCAGAGCCATGAGGCTGTTTACCAATCAATAAGATCATGATAGATCTGCGAGCTAACTCCATACATCCACCTTTGCCCGATATCCCTTAATACCTTTGGTTAACAAAAATCTATCACTCTCAAATGTAGAACTAATTAATGTAATTATCAATTGGCATTTGTGGAAGAGAGTTCCAAACCTCTGCCATTCTTAGAAAGGTTTCCCAATTTCACTGCTGAAATATCTGATTCTAGCAACAAATGAACTGAACTAGTTTCTCTCAAACTATGCTATCTGAGCATGGAGACAAGGCTAGCCGCCTGCTGGTTCATTAGCTGAGAAAACAGGCAGCCACGAGGGAAATAGCGCAGATCAGGGAACTTAGTAGCCGAGCTGGACAAGGTCAACAACGCGTTTGAGACCTTCTGGCCGGGGCTGTATACCTCAGAGCCCCCAGCAGGGGACTCGGGGATGAAGCAGTTCCTTGATGGACTGGACATGCCAGTCGTAGGGGGAGGGCAGGAAACGGGGCCTGGAAGCACCGCTAGAACTGGGAGAGGTCATGGAGAGTATTAGCTCCATGCAGGCGGGGAAGGCTCTGGGACCAGACGGTTTGACGGACCTCGACAAAAGATTTGCAACAGCACTGGCCCGCACCTGCGGGAGATGTTCACAGACTCGCTGGCGAGGGGCACACTGCCGCCTATGCTAGCACAAGCTTCAATCTCGCTGATGCCTAAAAAAGACAAAGACCCAAATGAATGCAGTTCCTGCAGCCCCATCTTGCTGCTAAACGTAGATGCAAAAATACTGGCCAAGACCCTAGCCAAAAGGCTGGAGGGCTGCAAACCAGAGGTGGTTGCAGAAGATGAAACAGACTTTGTCACGGGTAGACAGCTAACATCGAACATCAGACGCCTGATGAACGTGATCATGACCTCATCCGGGGAAAGAACATCGGAGGTGATGGTTGCCCTGGACGCTGAAAAGGCCTTCGACAAAGTTAAATGTAAGTACCTCATGTGATACTTGAGCAGTTTGGACTAGGAACAGGGTTCACTGCCAACGCTCCCACAGCGAGCGTATGGACAAATACCACCAGCTCTAAGTACTTCCAGCTGCATAAAGGCACAAAGCAGGGATACCTATTGCCCCAGCTGCTGTACACCCTAGCAATCGACCATTAGCGATCGCACTTAGGGCGGCAAAGAATTGGAAAGGGATCCCGAGAGGAGACAGAGGGCACAGAGTCTCGCTCTATGTGGGTGATCTGCTCCACTACAGTTCGGCCGTGCAAAGGAGCATGGAAGGAATCATGACTCTCCTGAAAGAGTTTGTAACCTTCTCAGGCTACAAACCTTACTTGAGCAAAAGCGAGATCTTCCCGGTGAACCCATAAGGGGGAGGGGCATAGCTGGAGGGGCACAGCTGGAGGGGCTGCCATTTAAACAGGCCGGCAGAAATTCCACTAACTGGGGATCCAAATCGCTCATGCATGGACAGGAATCCACAAGCGGAAACTGACCAGCCTGACGGAGGAAGTTAAAAGGGGAAGCACGAGAGGACAGCATGTGGCGCAGTGGTTAGCACTGGGACCGCGGTGCTGAGGACCCGGGTTTGAATGACGGCCCTGGGTCACTGTCCGTGTGGGGTTCCCCTGTGTATGCGTGAGTTTCACCCCCACAACCCAAAAGATGTGCAGGCTAGGTGGATTGGCCACGCTAAATTGCCCCTTAATTGGAAAAAAAACTAATTAGGTACTCTAAATTTATTTTTTTAAACGGGCACAGTGGTTAGTACTATGACTTCATAGCTCCCGGGTCCCAGGTTCAATTCCTGGCTTGTGTCACTGTCTGTGCGGAGTCTGCGTCCCACTGTCCCCCCCGGTCCTTGGCGGGTTCAGGGAGCTCCTGGGCCGGGTGCAGCCTCGACCCGGGGTCCCTTTGGTGAGTGGTGGGCACAGGGAGCTCCTGGGCCGGGTGCAGCCTCGACCCGCGGTCCCTTCGGAGAGTGGTGGGCACAGGGAGCTCCTGGGCCGGGTGCAGCCGTGACTCACTGTCCCCCCCCCCGGTCCCTGGCGGGCACAGAGAGCTCCTGGGCCGGGTGCAGCCTCATCCCACGGTCCCATGGTGAGTAGCGGGCATTTGATAATGTTCCCCATGGCAGGCTCATTCAGAATGTTAGGGGCATGGGATACAGGGAAATCTGGTTGTCTGGATACAGAATTGGCTGGCTGAAAGAAGACAGCGAGTGGTAGTGGATGGAAAGTATTCCGCCTGGAGGTCAGTGACCAGTGGTGTCCCGCAAGGATCTGTTCTGAGACCTCTGTTCTTTGTGGATTTTATAAATGACTTGGATGAGGAAGTGGAAGGGTTGGTTCGTAAGTTTTCCGATGACATGAAGGTTGGGGGAGTTGTAGATAGTGTTGAGGGTTGTTGCAGGTTGCAACAGGGCATTGACAGGATGCAGAGCTGGGCTGAGAAGTGGCAGATGGAGTTCAACCTTGATAAATGTGTAGTGATTCATTTTAGAAGGTCGAATTTGAATGCTGAATACAGGGTTAAGGGCAGGATTCTTGGAAGTGTGGAGGAACAGAGGGATCTTGGGGTCCACGTACATAGATCCCTCAAATTTGCCACCCAGGTTGATAGGGTTGTTAAGAAGGCATATGGTGTGTTGGCTTTCATTAACAGGGGATTAAGTTTAAGAGCCGCGAGGTTTTGCTGCAGCTTTATAACACTCTAGTTAGACCACACTTGGAATATTGTGTCCAGTTCTGGTTGCCTCATTATAGGAAGGATGTGGATGCTTTGGAGAGGGTACAGAGGAGATTTACCAGGATGCTGCCTGGACTAGAGGGCATGTCTTGTGAAGAAAGGTCAAAGGAACAAGGGCTTTTCTCACTGGAGCGAAGAAGGCAGAGAGGTGACTTGATAGAGGTGTACAAGGTGATGAGAGGCATGGATCGAGTGGATAGCCAGAGACTTTTCCCCAGGGTGGAAATGGCTGTCACAAGGGGACATAATTTTACGGTGATTGGAGGAAGGTATAAGGGAGATGGCAGAGGTAGGTTCTTTACAGAGAATGGTGGGTGTGTGGAATGCACTGCTAGCAGAGGTGGTGGAGTCAGAATCATTAGAGACATTTTTTTTTAATATAAATTTTTAATTTTGTTTTCTTTAAATTTAGAGTACAAAATTTTTTTTTCCAATTAAGGGGCAATTTAGCATGGCCAATCCACCTAACCTGCACATCTTTGGGTTGTGGGGGTGAAACCCACGCAGACATGGGGAGAATGTGCAAACTCCACACGGGCAGTGACCCAGGGCTGGGATTCGAACCCAGGTCCTCAATTCTGAATTCTCCCTCTGTGTATTCGAACAGGTGCCGGAATGTGGCTACAGGGGGCTTTTCACAGTAACTTCATTGGAGTGTTAATGTAAGCCTACTTGTGACAAAGATTATTAAAAAATTAAAAGGACCTGCAGAGATGGACACACTCCCACTCTCCCTGGCGGGGAGGGTGAAGACAATCAAAATGAACGTACTGCCCAGTTCCTCTTGCTGCTTAAATCCATCCCGATCTAAATGGCCGGGGGGGGGGGGGGGGGGGGGGGGGGGGGGGTTGGGGGGGGGGGGGGGGGGCAGATGCAACAACAACCTGAGCCAAAGGGAAGAAAAGCAAAGGGAGGACAACCGGTGGAAAGCGAAACGCAGGGGACCACAATTACCACTACAAACACTGTACTTCTTATTTTCTCCTTTTAACTCCCACTGTTTGTTCATATTTATATTTGTTTTGTATAGCAAAAACTCAATAAAAATCACATTTAAAAAACGATGCTATGTGCTCTCCTTAATATCCTGCACCAAATTAAAGTTGAAAGTGAAAAACAATGCAATTTGTGATATTATAATACTTCAGAAAGCCAATATTTAAGCTTTGAACTGCCACTTGGTTTTATAATATTGGTGCCAATACACAATGGCAAAAATATAGGGAATTGAGTTAATACAGTTTATTGTTAAATTATATTGCCGTGTGACATTTAGTCACCTCAAGCTGTTCCCAAGTGACAGACCTGTAACCATGCGAGCTTACGGTAGCTCAAAGTGCTCTCTCCAAACACGACCAAGATTTGAAGAGTGGAAACCTACTGTTGGGTTGTTTGCCCAATGAAACTTCATATACTTCCCCATCTCTTACACTTTCTCAAAATAGTGGCTGTGGAATAATTCCACCTGAAAGAACAGACAAGACCTCGGCCCAACGTCTCATCCCGGAATACAAACAGCCCAAGGTCAGTATTGGAGCAAACACGAGCTCTCACTGTCAACATCGGGTTTCAGTGTCGTTCAGGTAGCTGATGTCATTGCCAACACCAAATCTCAGTGTTGTTGATCCACAAGGACATTCAGGCTAAATCATTAATGACTGCGGCATCATTACTGCCGACTTGTGAAATAACCGGCAAGTTAACTACTGAAACATTTTCTGATAATTGGCTGATGTATCTTCCTTTCTGATTCAAACAATTGTGCACAATTGGGCCACCAAAGCATGGCACTCAGAATAATACAGATATGTGTTGAACCCACAAATTTTCAGTTAAAAACGACTTGACCAACATGGTATTAAACCACATGTCAGAACTCTTCTGAAACAGCAGTAAAGCAATTTCAGTTAACCACGGCACCCCATGTTAGGAAACGGTAAACTTGTTTGTGCTGCTGCTGGCAATTAACTTCTGGCTAGTGCATCTACATAGGCAGGCGGTAGGAATGAGGAGTAGATTTAGCAGTGATGCCTCATGTGTTTGAAGAGACTATAGACACTCATTATTTTGACAAGAGCCATGTCTATTATGGTGAGCACCGCAGAGTAAATGCCAGATCTTGAACATCCTTCCACAAGCAGGAAAATCCAAATGTTTGGGCTGTAGCATGCTACCTTGGAGTTGGGACAGCTCACAAAGCTGTTCACTACGAATCACAGATCACGTTTGTAGAAAGCTGCTCTTTGTCACATCCTACAAGTCCCATCACCAGATGACAACTGACATCTATAGAATGACTCCTAATGTGGGTCATCGCATGAAGAGTGGGAACCAATTAGAGGTACATTATTACCTCGAGCTTCTCTCCTGCAGTCCATGATATTCTCAAAACGCATTACAAATAATGTTAGGTATTAGAGTACCCAATTACTTTTTTCCAATTAAGGGGCAATTTAGTGAGGTCAGTCCACCTAGCCTGCACATCTTTAGGTTGTGGGGGGGTGAAACCCACACAGACGCGGGGAGGGTGTGGAAACTCCACACGGACAGTGACCCAGGGCCGGGATAGAACCTGGGCCCTCAGTGCCGTGAGGCAGCAGTGCTGCACCACTGTGTCGCCCGCAGGTACCATAAAGTTTAATGAGCAGCAGCAGGTGAGGCCGATCAGGAGACTGACTGGTTTTGCTGGAAAAGAGATTAAGAGGCCACATGTAAAGCTCATGCAGCTTGGATGAAAAAAGGACAACTTCCAGCAATTATGCTGCCTGGCACGAGGTTCCACAAGATTAAATTGTTTTGAGCACAGAGCATTGCAGAGCTGTGGAATGCAGAATGACCGAAGCTGACCATGTTGGCACTACAAAAGCGATCAGAAAGGTTGTGGAAAGCAAAGGGATTTAGGAACTTAGTGGAAACATGGGATTACTGCTTGCAGTTCGGAGGACCAACCTGCTTACATATTATTATGCTTTCTGTGATTCAAGTCATTGGTGAAGGGCCCAAAAAATGGGGATTATAATGGAGTACCAAGAGGTAAATTGCAATTATCTATTTGTTTAACATTCCGTGGAAAAGGTGTGGTAATTGATCTAGGGTAGAATGAAGCATTAACCTACTTTTTGTTCAATGTCGTCGGATATGTGTTTTCCTGGCAAATCGCTTCAGACGCCCAAGAGTCAACCACAGGACATGGAAGTGGAATCACGCGAAAATCAGAACAGACAGATTCTTATATTTGGCAGATGTAAGTGAACAAGTTGGGGTTTTGGATAAAAGCAACTTACTGCGGATGCTGGAATCTGAAACGAAAGAGAAAATGGTGGAAAATCTCAGCAGGTCTGGCAGCATCTGTAGGGAGAGAAAAGAGCTAACGTTTCGAGTCTGACGACTCTTTGTCAAAGCTTTGACAGAGTCATCAGACTCGAAACATTAGCTCTTTTCTCTCCCTACAGGTGCTGCCAGACAGGTTGGGGTTTTGTTTGGGGGGCAATAGGGTTTTTTGGGGTGGGTAGGAATCCAGTTTTGAAGCTCGTGTTCACTGGTCTTACCCCCAACACCAATCAGATTCCTTCAATCATTTTCACAACTTGGCTCATCAGGATTTGCTACGACCAGAGTGATACCGTGTTCACATTACGCAGACAAAAAACTCAATCGGGTCTCTCATATTTGCAATGATGCTTATGAAAGTGAAAAGTCATAACCTCTGCACAACTGCCCGCGTAACCCCAGCTTCATTCAGGTCAATAGGTTTGCAATTACGTCATTTGTTTTTCGTCTAACTGGCCTGACCTTGGATATTGACAGGATTCCTCACCACTCATCACCAGGCAAGGTTTTTTATTCCCTACTTGTTCTCAATCGGAATGAGGGGTGCAAGGAAAGGAGAAACAAAATAATCTAAGCAAGTGCCAACCTTGTGATGAAAGGTTCATCGTCCCAAAACAGACACCCACTCCCCCCGCCATCCCCATCAAACGCATCAAGGGCAGCACAGTAGCATTGTGGATAGCACAATCGCTTCACAGCTCCAGGGTCCCAGGTTCGATTCCGGCTTGGGTCACTGTCTGTGCGGAGTCTGCACATCCTCCCCGTGTGTGCGTGGGTTTCCTCCGAGTGCTCCGGTTTCCTCCCACAGTCCAAAGATGTGTAGGTTAGGTGGATTGGCCATGATAAATTGCCCTTAGTGTCGGGTGGGGTTACTGGGTTATGGGGATAGGGTGGAGGTGTTGACCTTGGGTAGGGTGCTCTTTCCAAGAGCTGGTGCAGACTCGATGGGCCGAATGGACTCCTTCTGCACTGTAAATTCTATGATCTAATACAAGTCTCTCCGAACCCTCCTCCCCCATTTATCAATTCTGGACTCTTTATTTAAAGAGGCATTGTCTGGAAAGGTGTGTGAAATTACATGTCTCCCTCATCACGGCATGATATCCAACTGAAAGGATCCTGGATCACAAGCACCAACTCCATCATTCTGAGCAGGCTGCTGCTCAATTGGATTCAAAAGGTCCCGAAGGCCAATATTCTGCCAATCACCATCAAAGATTATAGTCAGTTGTTTGCTGCTTATAGCACGTTCCTGTGCATAAGCAGTGCTGACATATCTGCCTCACAGTGCCAGGGTCCTGGGCTCAATTCCGGCCTCGGGTGATTGTGTGGAGTTTGCATTTCCTCCCCGTGTCTGCGTGGGTTTTCTCCCACAGTCCAAAGATGTGCAGGTTAAATGGATTGGCCATGCTAAATCGGCCTTAACGTCCAAAAGATTAGTTGAGGTTACTGGGTTATGGGAATAGGTGCGGCATGGATTTAGGTAGGATGCTCTTTCCAAGGGTCAGTGCAGACTCAATAGACTTAATGACCTCCTTCTGCACTGTAGGGATTCTATGATTTGCACACACTAGTGACTGCATTTCAAAACCATTACAATGATTGCACAGCACTTTTGGATTTGGGCATCCAGGGCTGGGAATAAGATATCAAAGACTCCACTGGACATCAAGAGATCCCACAGCACAATTCGAAGTGAAAACAGGGAGTTATCTGTTGCATCTTGGCCACAGATGCCACAGATCTGTCATAACATCTGTGTTATGACTGTCATAACAAAAATACAGTTTTTTTAAAATTGCATAAGGGATGTGTCGTCGCTGGTTCGGCCAGCGTTTATTGCCCATCCCGATTTGCCCTTGAGAAAGTGGTGACGATCCGCTTACTTGAACCGCTGCAGTCCCTGTGTAGATGGTAGCCATGGTGTGGAGATGCCGGCATTGGACTGGGGTGAGCACAGTAAGAGGTCTTAGACCAGGTTAAAGCCCAACAGGTTTGTTTCAAAGCTAGTGTTGGACTTTAACCTGGTGTTGGAAGACTTCTTCCTGTGGTGTAGGTACACCCAGCGCACTCTCAGGAATTTCCAGGATTTTGACCAAGCGACAGTGAAGGAACGGCCGATATATTTCCAAGTCGGGGTGGTGAGGGGCTCAGAGGGGAACCTGCGGGTGGCGAGGATCACCTGCAGTGCCTATCCTCGTCCTTCGATCCGGATGGTAGCTGAGCGCAGGGACTTGGACAGGACTCGAGGACGAGGTAGCCCCGCCAATGTCAGGATGCCACCTGCGGGAGCTTGCTGTGCGAAAATTGGCTGCTGTGGGTAGTGCATTCAGAGGGTGAGTGCACTTCAATGGTATTTTATTGGGATTTGGGGCTTCCTGAGGTTGTGAAAGGTGCTACAGAAATGCAGGTTTTTCTCTCCGATTGAATTCAGGCTGTTGAATTAATCGGCGGGTTTGGGCGCATTGACCTTGACCCCCACCCCCTGTGGGGACGGCCACAGACGGAGTGAAGCCTGACCCTCCGGGCCCCAAAACACCCAGCGGGCGCCCGGACTGCAGCCCGCCACAGGCGGCAAGGGCGGCCCACATAGCCGGAGCCGCTGGCTGGAGCGGCCGCAGGCCCGAACCCCGCCAACCCGCCCCCAGCTCACTCACCGCCGCCGCAATCCGCCGCCCGGCCACGGAGCGGAACCCGAACATCTTCCAGCACCTTCCACAGGCCGCAGGTCTCGCGAGAGCACCGCTCGCCCCGCCCCCCCTGCCCGCTCGCCCCGCCCCCCCTGCCCGCTCGCCCCGCCCCCCCTGCCCGCTCGCCCCGCCCCCCTGCCCGCTCGCCCCGCCCCCCTGCCCGCTCGCCCCGCCCCCCTGCCCGCTCGCCCCGCCCCCCCCCGCTCGCCCCGCCCCCCCCCTGCCCGCTCGCCCCGCCCCCCTGCCCGCTCGCCCCGCCCCCTGCCCGCTCGCCCCGCCCCCCCCCCGCCCTCCCTCCCCTCCCCGCTCGCCCCGCCCCCCCTGCCCGCTCGCTCCGCCCCCCCTGCCCGCTCGCCCCGCCCCCCTGCCCGCTCGCCCCCCCTGCCCGCTCGCCCCGCCCCCCTGCCCGCTCGCCCCCCCCGCCCCCCTGCCCGCTCGCCCCCCCGCCCCCTGCCCGCTCGCCCCCCGCCCCCCTGCCCGCTCGCCCCCCGCCCCCCTGCCCGCTCGCCCCGCCCCCCCCTGCCCGCTCGCCGCCCCTCCCGCCCTCCCCTCCCCGCTCGCCCCGCCCTTCTCACCCCGCCCTCCCCTCCCCGCTCGCCCCGCCCTCCCCTCCCCGCTCGCCCCGCCCCCTCCCCGCTGGCCCCGCCCCCCCCTCCCCGCTCGCCCCCCCCTCCCCGCTCGCCCCCCCTCCCCGCTCGCCCCCCCCTCCCCGCTCGCCCCGCCCTCCCCTCCCCGCTCGCCCCGCCCCCCCTCCCCGCTCGCCCCCCTCCCCGCTCGCCCCGCCCTCCCCTCCCTGCTCGCCCCGCCCCCCTCCCCGCTGGCCCCCCCCCCTCCCCGCTTGCCCCCCCTCCCCGCTTGCCCCCCCTCCCCGCTCGCCCCCCCCTCGCCCCGCCCCGTTGGTTCCAGTTTCCCGTGAGGCGATGACAGGAGGGCCATTCGGCCCGCTTCCCCTGACTGCCCTGCCAGCGCTTCGACATTTCTAATTGCCGTTACCGTGACATTTTTGCCCTCCCTCTGGTTGATTTTGCAGCCCGCGATCCGGCGATTCCGTCTGGACGATTTCCGTCACCGCCTCGTTTGTGAAATACTCATTGGGCTCGAACGTAAACTCCAGAGTGAATCTCCGCGGTTCCTCCCGCTCTGCCCATTTAACCTTCACACGTTGCGGATGCTTCAATACGGGCTCGCCGTGCTCCCGTCCCCAACCCATGGGCACGGGCACCTTCTTGAAGACCGTTGACCAGAATTGGGGATGCTCGTGGCTGTTCCGTCTCCTCGTCTGATTTTTAAAAAATACTCTATTATTGTCACAAGTAGGCTTACATTAGCACTGCAATAAGGTTACTGGGAAAGTCCCTAGTCGCCACATTCCGGCGCCTGTTCGGGTACACAGAGGGAGAATTCAGAATGTCCAATTCACCTAACAGCCCGTCTTTCTGGACTTGTGGGAGGAAACTGGAGCACCCGGAGGAAACCCACGTAGACACGGGGGGAACGTGCAGACTCCACACAGACAGTGACCCAAGCCGGGAATCGAACCTGGGTCGCTGGCGCCGTGAAGCAACAGTGCTAACCACTGTGCTACCGTGCTGCCCCTACGCCTGGATTTGTCATCCTCTGCCTGGATTTCACCTGAATCCTCATCAACCGTGCACACTCTGACATCTGGTAGGGATCTGTAGTATTCAGCCGGCCTTCCGGGACATACAGTCGCTCAACTAAGTTCAGGGATTCACATGAGTGCACTCCTATGATGGAGTCAATGTCCTTGTCTACAATATGAAACAGTAACCTGTACCTCATGTCGTCCACGGAGAGCTCAGGTCTGCATGCTCCATTGTTCTTGTTCCATAGTACACAGGCAGCCCCGGCCTGTGCGTTCAACTTGTGCAAAGCAGACCGACTGCGGAGGTTAGGTCTCATTTTAGTGTCAAAGGCGCATTGAAATAATGTGTTGTTCAGGAACTCCATCGATTTCCATCTGGTTTTAATGGTTCCGCAGAGTTCTTACGAGCTTCAGTCTTATTTAAAATTTTGGTTACATATTTCCTACTCGGACTCTTCTGGTCCTTGGTTGCGATGCAATCGAGGAAAAATTGTTTGTCGGAATTTATCTCATCAACCACATTTACTCCTCATAATAATCTCTATTGTTATTGGATAATGGTTTCCCATCTTCTAGCACAGGTGCAACCTGTTAGCAAGTGGTGCGGGCACACCATTTGGAATGGGGGCAGGGGTGATGATCCAGAGGCCCAGGCACATGCCCTGGGACATGGGTTCAAATCTCACTGTGGCAGCTGGTGGATTTTAAATTCAGTCAATAAATCTGGAATGTCAAGTTAGTCTCAGTGATGGAGACCAGGTCAATGACCACGGATTGTCGTCAAAATCCATCTTCATCACTGATATCCTTGAGAGAAGGAAATCTGGGGCAGCATATGGTGGTGCAGTGGTTAGCACTGCTGCCTACGGCACTGAGGTCCCAGGTTCGATCCCGGCCCCGGGTCATTGTCTGTGTGGAGTTTGCACATTCTCCCCGTGTTTGCGTGGGTTTCACCCCCCACAACCCAAAGGTGTGCAGATTAGGTGGATTGGACAGACTAAATTGCCCCTTAATTGGAAAAGAATAATTGGGTACTCTAAATTTATATTAAAAAAGAGAAGGAAATCTGCCGTCCGTACCCGGTCTGGCCTACATGTGACTCCAGATCCACTGCAATGTGGTTGACTCTGAACTGCCCTCAGGAATGGCCCCGAAAGCCACTCAGTTCAAGGGCACTTAGGGATGGACAACAAATACTAGCCAGCCCAACGATGCCCACATCCTATGAAAGAATAAAGAAATTAAATTGCGCATTACAATGTGCATTTTGTCTCGTGCATAACTGTGAAAAATGTAGAACAATCTCAATGTTGCAATCAGTAACAAGATATTCTCCTTTATTATGTAAAATAAATCTGTGATTATAGATGCAGTTTTTTCTATTCAGACAAATGCACACTCTTCATTTTTGAAAGTTAATTGTAAGGCGGGGGGTGAGGGATTGAAAGTTTGCCCTGGGCACCTAATACTTTTGCACCAGCTCAGCATTGCCTGTTTCAAAGGCACAGAGATGCCTTCCCTTATTAGAGATGACACATGTTATCGCTGAAAAAAGAAAGGTGCTGCCGAAGCTTTTCTTCTCGCACACATCAGGACAGACAAAAAAAGTACTGAATTTCAAAGGGAGCAACAAGTTACATTGCATGAGAAAAGGGCGCTGATTAGTTGGCACGTTAACTCTGATTTGTCTGCTCCGGATGTTCATTTAGGCCTCAATATGTGGAAATTTTTACAGTCTACATTATAGACAACTCATACAAAATAGCACTGCCTGATTCGTAGAGCCAAAGTCATCGAGGCATTTACGGTGCAGATGGAGGCCATTCCTCCCATCAAGACCATGCCAGTTCTCTGTAGAGTGAGTCCCATTCCCCTGCTCTTCACCCATCACCCTGCAAGTTTATTTCCCTCAAGCGGCTCAGAAATTTTCTCCTGAAATCATTGATTGGCTCCATTTCCACCACCCTCATGGCAGCAAGTCCCGGATTATTACCACTTGCTGCCTCAAAATGTTCTTCCTCACAACCCTTGAATCTATGGCCCAAAGTCTTAAACCTGTGTCCCCCAGTCTTTGTACCTTTAGTTAATGAGAACAATTTTCCATCTCTACCTTTTCCAAGCCAATCATCATCTAGGATTCCTCAATTAAATGTCCCCTCAATCTCCTTTTCTCCAATTAGGACAACTCCAATTCAAATCCCGTTGGAGGCCTTCCTTCATTAGGGAAGATACGGTGTACGTTATGCTACCTTATTATGCACTTATCATTCCTCTACAATCAACAGGCTATGGAAGCACTTACTTGCTCTAACCTGGTCACAATTTCTTGATTTATTCCATCTGCTGTTTACTATTTTCAACTTTGCTGGTGTTCTGCACTATGGCCCGAGGGTTTTCAATATAAGATTTTTTTTTAAAGCCATGGTCATTTTGGTTGTAAAGTGTAGCCTGTCCCCATCCATCTCATTCTGAAAAATAAAACCAGACTTACCAAATGTCATCCAATCGGAGTAGCAATCAATCATTTTGCTCTGAAACTGTGATTTCTTTTGATGTATTTTACTCTTAAACCTAAACAAAGCTCCACATGTTTAAATGGATTTGCAAATTGTGATGCTAGAGCTGATCGTAAATGTCACTCTTAACATTCCCCTGATGTTGACACCTCTGAAAAAGCCCAGCTCCATATGTTTAAATTACTTTAGTATCTCCACTCTGCCTTTGATCGTAAATCGTACGTTCCTGATGTTGACAGTCCTACATCTATGAACATTTGTACCTAGATCATAGGTATTCGTATTAGGACCTACTGATACCATGAATCTGCAAGGTTATTAGATTCCCGTCAACCTAGAGCTGGGAGGAATGTGTATTAGGTTTCAGGTGCTCTGCAATTATTCACTTGCAAACACATCTTTTTTTAATAATCTTTATTATTGTCACAAGTAGGCTTACATTAACACTGCATGAAGTTACTGTGAAAATCCCCCAGTCACCACACTCCGGCGCCTGTTCGGGTACACAGAGGGAGAATTCTGAATGTCCAATTCACCTAACAAGCACGTCTTTCGGGACTTGTGGGAGGACCCAGAGGAAACCCATGCAGACATGGGACGAACGCGCAGATTCCAAGCAGGAATCGATCCCTCATATTGCTCTGTTGTCATTTTTTAAAATCATTGCATTCCTTTGGACAAAAACGCTATTTCGGAAGGTTTTTAAAATGTTGTTCATGGGTTGAGAGTCTTCAGCCAAATGCTCTTGGGAAGCTTTTGCTGGTGGGCTGATGCCTTGAACCACTGCAGCCCATCTGGTGCAGGTACAGCTACAGTGCTGTTAGCAAAATAATTCTCAGATTCTGACCCACTGACAGTGAAGGAACGGCGATATATTTCCAAGTCAGGGTGGTGCGTGGCTTGGAGGGGAACTTGCAAGTGGTGCTGTTCCCAGGCACCTGAGGTCGAAGATTTGGAAGGTGCTGTTGAAAGAGCCTTGGCAAGTTATGGGGGCCTGTGTCAATATTTGTTCTTGGAGAGTGTAGTTGTGGGTCATGCCTGCTTCACTATTCCAGGAGGTTGTCAGTTTTTACTGAGTCCCTGAGCGTGTATTGAAGGGTCACAAAAGTGAACTAAACCCTAGGAGTATAGATAACATTCAGGATTACTTTTCAAGAAAGACAAATGCACACTTTTACAAATATTATCCTATCCTGTGGCCTCACTTAACATATAATTGCACCAATGAAATTTAGTCAAGGGTGTAGCAACATAAAAACAATACATGTAGGTATGAATAAAAGCAAATACAGATCTTTTTAAAAATGTCCTTAGACTCTCTCCGTGTTTGCGTGGCTCTCACCCCCACAACCTAAAGATGTGACGGGTAGGTGGATTGGCCACACTAAATTGTGCCTTATTTGGAAAAAAATAATTGGGCACTTTAAATTTAAAAAATTATTTTAAAAAAAGGAAAATGTCCTTAGACAAAGCAGAAAGTATCTAATTAACTTTAACTCTAACTTCATTGAACATCCTGACTTATTTCCCCGGGGCTTAGCTTAAGGGACAGAAATATCTTGTCACCCTCGCTTGTTTCAGAATTCCCGGAGCCACCTTGTGCTTCTCTTGTAACAAGTGCAGCCACACTTGAAAATGCTTTCTGGGATCATTCATCTGTATATGTGTCGCAATCAGGAATATCACCAGTCAGTAGTGGCTGTCCCTCGATTCGGGTATGATGTTCACTCAGAGTCACAGATTCCTGCCATGGTTCTTTATCTCACTGAGCAGGCCGATTGCCAACCCCATGATCTTTGGGCACCTGGACATCCGGCGAGGCGGTGGGATCCGGAGAGCGGGATTTGCATCCTTTTCCCTCCTTCTCTGCCGTCGCTCTGCCTCACCATTAAAATGTTGAGACTAAATGTTGAGGGGCCAATAACGAGGGGCATAGATTTAAGAGAAGGGCCAGGAGAGTTAGAGGGGATTTGTGTAAAAACATTTTCATGAAGGGGGTGGTGGGAGTCTGGAACTCACTGCCTAAAAAAGAATGGTGGAGGCAGGAACCCTGGTGGAGGCGTGGTAGCACAGTGGTTAGCACAGTTGATTCACAGCTCCAGGGATCCCAGGTTCGATTCCCAGCTTGGGTCACTGTCAGTGCGGAGTCTGCACGTTCGCCCCATGTGTGTGTTGATTTCCTCCAGGGTGCTCCGGTTTCCTCTCACAGTCCAAAGACGTGCAGATGAGGTGGATTGGCCGTGATAAATTGCCCTTAGTGTCCAAAAAAGGTTAGGTGGGGTTACTGGGTTATGGGAATAGGGTGGAGGCATGGAGCTTAAGTAGGGTGCTCTTTCCAAGGGCTGGTGCAGACTCGATGGGCCGCATGGCCTCCTTCTGCACCGTAAATTCTATGATATAATTTAAGAAGCATTTAGATCAACACTTGAAACTCCATAGCATGCCCATGTGGAGTTTGCACATTCTCCCCGTGTCTGCGTGGGTCTCACCCCCACAACACAAAGACGTGTAGGGAAGGTGAATAGGCCACGCTAAATTGCCCTTAATTGGAAAGAAAATAATTGGGTATTCTAAATTTTTTTTTAAACTTGCATATATATATATAAAATTTCTCAGAACATCCCAACGCGCTTGAACACCGTCAATTAGTCACTGTTCCCTTTCAAATGTAGCAAGAAGGGTCAAACATGAGACACATTGCAGCAATTCCAGATACAAGCTTGGGACGACAAGGTGAGACAAGTTATGTGGCTTTTGTACCCGCCTGGCTTCTGAAATGCTTCTCATCTTGAGTCAGTTGCTAAGAAGGCGTCTCTTTTGGCCGGTGTGTCCCGGGTGAGTGTCCCATCATTTTCAGTTCCCTTTGACTGGGCGATCAGGCTGAAATGGTCTCGTAAATTGGAGTGGGAACAGGAGTTCTCTTCCCTCCCTCTCCTGCAATGTCCACTCTCTTGTTCCAGGCTGCATGCTAATCTCAGCCAAAAACAATCAGCTCGGAATATTAAAAGTAGTTATTTAAGAAAGGATAATTTCGTTGCCAGCGTTAATTCTTGCTTCTTCGCCACAGATGCTCCAGCATTTCATTTTACATTAGGTGTTACTTTCCGTTAAACACAGTCCAGCAGAGTTCCCTCCGCTGAAGACAAGTACTTCTTTTTAAATCATCGAATAGTTTCGGAGTCAGAAATTTAGTCTAGCGGATTTGAACTCGATTCCAATAATTCTGGATCTAGTTTTAATCTCTGCCCTGGCTCTGTGCACAGTAGTATGGAGCGTCCAGTCAGAGCTGAGAAAGACCCTCCTGAAGTTGGTCCTCCTGTGCTCATTCTATTCCATAATATGGTGTTTTATGTGTCTCGGTGTCCCGTGTGGGTGTTTGTGAGTGAAACGGTGTCACTGTGAGCGTGTTGCTGAGCGCTTGTGTTTGATGTGGTTTCGGCATGACCCTATCACTTCGTGTTTCGTGGGTAGGTTCCCGGTGTGGCTCAGTGTGTGAGTGCTGTTTGTAAATGGTGTTAAGTGTGTATGTGTTACTGTGTGTGAGAGACAGAGAGCGTTTGTATTGCTGTGTGATTTTGCATGTGCTAGACTTGTGTGTGTTACTGTGTGGGGGTTGGATTTGTTAATGTGTGTGAGAGAGAGTTTGTGTGTTACTGTGGTGGGATTGGATGTGTTAATGTGTGTGAGAGTGTGTGTGTGTTACAGTGTGGGGGTTTGGATGTTTTAGTGTGTGTGAGAGAGAGAGTGTGTGTTACTGTGTGGGTTTGGATGTATTAATGTGTGTGAGAGAGAATGTGTGTTACTGTGTGTGGGTTTGGATGTGTTAATGTGTGTGAGAGAGTGTGTGTGTTACTGTGTGGGTTTGGATGTATTAATGTGTGAGAGAGAGAGTGAGTGTTACTGTGTGTGGGTTTGGATGTGTTAATGTGTGTGAGAGTGTGTGTGTTATAGTGTGGGGGTTTGGATGTGTTAGTGTGTGAGAGAGTGTGTGTTACTGTGTGGGGTTGGATTTTTTGATGTGTGTGAGAGTGTGTTACTGTATGGGGGTTGGATGTGTTAATGTGTGTGAGAGAGTTTGTGTGTTACAGTGTCGGGGTTTGGATGTGTTAATGTGTGTGTGAGAGTGTGTGTTTCTTTATCGTTTTCGGATGTGTTAATATATATGAGAGAGTGTGTCACTGTGTGGTTTGGATGTGTTAGTGTTTGTGTGAGAGAAAGAGAGAATGTAACTGGTTTTGGATGTGTTAGTTTGTGTGTTTGGATGTGTCAGTATTTGCGTGTGAGAGAGTTTGTGTTAATGTGTGGGTTTGGATGTGTTAGTGTGTGTATGAGTGTGTGTGGTGCTGTGTGGGTTTGGATGTGTTAGTGTGTGTATGAGTGTGTGTGTTGCTGTGTGGGTTTGGATGTGTTAGTGTGTGTATGAGAGTGTATGTGTGTTGCTGTGTGGGTTTGGATGTGTTAGTGTGTGTATGAGTGTGTGTGTGTCTTGTCTGTGTGTTGCTGTGTGGGTTTGGATGTGTTAGTGTGTGTATGAGTGTGTGTGTGTCTTGTCTGTGTATTGCTGTGTGGGTTTGGATGTGTTAGTGTGTGTATGAGAGTGTGTGTGTGTGTGTGTCGTGTGTTGCTGTGTGGTTTTTGATGTGTTAGTGTGTGTATGAGAGTGTGTGTGTGTGTGTGTGTCGTGTGTTGCTGTGTGGTTTTTGATGTGTTAGTGTGTGTATGAGAGTGGTGTGTTGTGTGTGTTGCTGTGTGGGTTTGGATGTGTCAGTGTGTGTGTGTGTTGTGTATGTATTGCTGTGTGGGTTTGGATGTCAGTGTGTGTATGAGAATGTGTATGAGTGTGTGTGTTGCTGTGTGGGTTTGGATGTGTTAGTGTGTGTATGAGAGTGTGTGTGTTGTGTGTGTGGGTTTGGATGTCAGTGTGTGTATGAGAATGTGTGTTGCTCTGTGTTTGCTCTCTATTCCCAGTATGAGTTGTTACAACTTCCGTGGACCCCAGTTGAACTTGGCTTTTAAAATAAATTCCAAATGTGAAATCTGAAACGGCGGAACTCGATACCAATTGGCGGAGATTGGAGGGAATCGGGTACACACTCGCGGTACGTTTCTCCCAACCGCGAGACACAGGTTAAAAAGAATCAAACAATACCCCCCATCTCCCAGTCAGATCTGCTGACGGATAATATTCTGCAAACAAATTAAAAACTGTCGTTCAGTCTCATTTTGATGGGATATTTATAACATTGGCGCAAGGTAGCTCACAGGGAAACTCTAGCTTTCAACAGCTAGACAGTAACAATTCAATAATTAATCATGTGAAATGTATAAGAAATACCCCGTTAATGTTCACATCCAGCAAGTAAATGTGTGGCAACATCCCTCTGGAGATCTAGTAATGTTTTGGTGAGCAACATTTATTTATTATCTTTCACCCCTTCCAAATTGAAATTCAGACCCGGGTTCCCACCGTTGTTGGATCTGTGAAGGTTTATTCCCAGAGCACAGGCATCCCCCTCACCAGGGACTTTATATTCACCCTCAGACAGAACTCGCGGAGTTTTCAACCTGTTCCCTGTTCGGCTCAGGTCCACAATGGTCAGAATCGAGGAAACTTCGTTACCTTCGCTTTTCAAAAGTTAACAGTTGAGTTTTAACGCCGGCTATCTTCATTGATGGGCGCCTTTGATTCCCCCACCCCGAGTCCAGCATTGTTAGAACATGAAACAGCTCCAGACCAGGCCTCCTGGACTAGATTCAATCGCCTCAGGAAGCCCCTGAGGGATTGACCTGGCCTTTTTCATTCTGCTTTTAGGGGTCTCCCAGAACCCCAGAATTAAAGCTATTGTGAAAAAGGTTTCTAAAGTTTGTGAAACATTCCCCGCACACACCCGGCGGGACACTGCCTGGTGAATGATAGACAAACCTCAGGAGGTGCAGACTCCCAAGTGGAATGATCTGTGGCGGAGAGGGGCTGTCAGGTCGCCCTCTGCCTCAGATTGAGACTCGACCCCCGGCTAAACTGCGTCCCCGAGGTTAAAGGTGGGATTAATGAAGAAACTTTGGGGACAGCCCTGAGGGGGGAGGGGGGGGGGGGGGGGGTGCTGCGCACAGACAACCCGAGAGAAATTAGTGGGCACAGCAAACGGTAACCCAAGTAGGATATTCCCGGAGGATTCTTTGCCTACGTGAGTGGGTGGGTGTTACCTGGGATGTGGTGTGTTGATCACAGACGATTCCTGCTCTTTCCAATGCCATTGGGGAAAGAATTTACAGACAAGTGATTGACAGATATCCGGGTGTCAGGAAACTTGCTCCTTGTTCGATTTACCTTTTAATCACATTTCGCAGCTCCCCGTCACTGTTCACAGCACCTTAATTCCCAAAGACCCTGCAACGTCTGGGCAGGCCCCTCCTTATTCGGAACATAGCAACTGGAGCAGGCCATTCAGCCCCTCGACCCTGTCTCGCCATTCAATGAGATCATGACTGATCTTTCGCCTAACTCCATGTAGCTGCCGTTGGCCCATATCCCTTAACAAAAATCCCTCAATTGGAAAAAATGAATTGGGTACCTTCAATTTATTTATTTTTTAAATAAAAAGATCTTTGCTTAACAAAAATCTATCTCAGATTTCAAATGAACTGATCGAGCTTCAACTGCTGTTTATGGAAGAGTGTTCCAAAGAGAGTGAAGACGTGCTTCCTAACATCCATCCTGAACAGCTTGGCCCTAATTTTTAGATTATCCTCCTAGTTTTAGAATCTCCAACCAGTGGAAATAGTTAGCATTCCACAGAGACCGTTCCCTCCGGGATAATCTAGTCCACTCCTCCACCATACCCAGTCCCTCTCCCATCACCCATGGCACCTTCCCATGCAATCGCAGAAGGTGTAACACCTGCCCCTTTGCCTCTTCCATGCTTAACATCCCAGGCCCAAAACACTCATTCCAGGTTAAGCAGCATTTCACTTGCACTTCTGTCAATTTGGTCCATTGCATTCGCTGCTCCCAATGTGGTCTCCTCTATATCGGAGAGACCAAACGCAGACTGGGTGATCGCTTTGCTGAGCATCTTTGGTCTGTGCGCATTCAGGATCCTGACCTTCCTGTTGCTTGCCATTTTAACAAAAGACCCTGCTCCCATGTCCACATGTCTGTTCTTGGCCTGCTGCAATGTTCTAGTGAAGCTCAATGCAAACTGGAGGAACAACATCTCATCTTCCGGTTAGGCACACTACAGCCTTCCGGCCTGAACATCAAATTCAACAACTTCAGATGATCAGCCCCACCTTGACTCATTTGTTTTCATTTCATTTTAACTGTCTTTTACCATTTCTTTCTTTCTTAACATATATTTAATCCCCCCCTCCAATCTTATCCGCCTTTCCTGCAACTTTCTCTTCTTTGCTTCCCCCTTCCCCTCCCCCCACACCTACAGTTCATCCTCTGATGTTAGTTTCCCTGCTGTTTGACCTTTCACATCTTTTATCCTCTCTGGGGACTGCCATTAACACTCTTTCCCCTTGGTACCTGTGGCCATTAGCACCCGGTTTCCCTGGGTTTCTGTGGCTATGGTTCATCTTTCATTCTCACTCCACAGTATAAATATTTCCCACTTTCTCTGTCTGTTAGCTTTGACAAAGAGTCATCGGACTCGAAACGTTAGCTCTTTTCTCTCCCTACAGATGCTGCCAGACGTGCTGAGATTTTCCAGCATTTTCCCTTTCGTTTCAGTGGAAATAGTTTATCTTTATCTACCCTGTCTTCCCTGTTAATACCTTGAATACTGTGAGCAGATCACCTTCTAAATTCTAACGAAAACAGGTCGAATTTGTGTAATCTCTCCTCGTGACCCGACACCTGCAATCCAGGTATCATTTTTGTAAACCTACCTTGCACTTCCTCCAAGGCCAAAATATCCTTCCAAAGGTGTGGTGCCCCGAACTGTTCCCAGTGACTCCAACTGAGGTCTAACCTGGGTTTTGTATATCTGCAGCATAACCCCTGTATCTTTATATTCCAATCCTCTAGATATAAAGCCTTTTTGATTATGTTCTGCACTTGTTCCTGGCATTTTAAGGACCAATGCACCAGAACCCCCAAATCTCTTTTGACATCGACTAGCCTGTAGCTAACCTCTTTCCATTTAGAACGTACTCTGCTCTATCATTTTTTGGTCCAAAATGGATAACTTCACACTTGCTGACATTAAATTCCATCTGCTATAATTGTTTTTGACTGTTACAACATAACGCGGCTCTCAGAAGGTAAATACTGAAACAATGCCCTAAGTGTATCAGTTTGATCAAATCCCTTTGAAAAAGTATCAGTTACTGTGACTGTATTTCCTTCCTCGGTGAGACTCTGGCGCAGAATCTAAACGTCCCCACACTCATAGGGAGTTTGGAGTGACATCCCCACCGCCCGCGGAAAAGGAACTTCCCCGCAGCAACGCCCGCCCCTCTGCACTTACTGCCGCAGTCAAAAGTCATGTGGAACCATCTGACCGATAGTTAGAAATGGTTAATTGTGGTTTATTGTCTTGTCTTGTCCTCTGTCTCACGGCAGAGGGCGCGCTCGCACGGCTGACCTCCAGATCACTTCAGCAAGCTGCAGGCAGCATCAGCTAAAAGCACACACACACCATGCTATCTTTGTGTAACTGGTGTAAATTACACGGGTCGCTATTAACACGCAGACCACGCTATAGATTTGTTTAACTAATTAAAAGGGCCATTGTAACCTTGATTCGTCAGCAAGTGATCAAATTGTCCCTCCCCGCAGCTTCTAAAGCTCAAACGCCGTGCATGTTGCATGGAAATTATAAAAAATTCAAACCCTATTAAGTCTATTTTTTTGCCAAATGAATTCAAACTGGGGGGTTCCTTCATTTCAGTTCGCCGCACAAAGCTTTTTGCCTATCTTTAGGCGGTAAATATTTTATAAGAATCCCAAGATGAACAGATTTTAAACAGCATTTCAAACCTAATTAGACCCTCGGTATATTTTTCCTCGTGTATCTTTGTTTATATCTTTACTTAGGAGGCAGGAAAACAAACGAACGGTGAGCTTTCGAAATATAAAGTCAAAACGATAACAATTTTTTTAAACACACAAAATCTGCGGTGTACAAGGATTACATTTATGTGTTTACCTTTCAAAGTATCATTGCTGTAATATACATTCACTCGCATTCCCATCTTCAACCAAATCTATTTCACCTGCAAGCGTATTTTAATTATATAGTGCATTATAATCATTCGTCCAGGTCACTGTCCCTGTGGAGTTTGCACATTCTCCCCGTGTCTGCGTGGGTCTCGCCCTTACAACCCAAAGATGTGCAGGGTAGGCGGATTGGACACGCTTAAATTGCCCCTAAATTGGGGAAAAAAGAATTGGGCACTCCAAATTTATATTAAAAGAAACATTCGTTCTGTTGCTGAGAGGTATTGCAAATTGTTAGTGTTTACCCTCGTTCTGAAACAATATAAATTAGGTTTCTCCACAGATGTCAAAACTAAAATAACTCTTTACGAGCGCAGCCTATGCCTGAGAGGTTGGAGAGCAACCTCTCCACCCTGGGCTCTGGTGTGGCGGCTGGACCTGGTGGAATTCTTGACTCTTGAGAAGGTTTAGTTTGAACTGAGGGGAAGGATGGAGGGGTTCTACAATTCATGGACATTATTCATTATGCACTTTCAAGAACTGGATAACATCGAACATTAGTTGGGGCGTGTGGGTGGGAGGGTTCGGGGAGGGGGGCTGTGTGTGTTAAATGCGACTATGGGTGATCCCTAATTCCTTTTTGTCATTTGTTTGTGTGAACATGGGGGCTAATGTTTGGGGTTTGGTGGGAGGATGAAATCGTTGTTATTGATATGGGGATTGACATATTTGTTACTGATTATTGTTTATTGTTGGTGGGTGTAAATTTGGGAGAAAATGTGAAAAAGGAGCATAAAAATATATTTTTTTAAAAGAGCGCTTGTTAGATAAGTGCGGCCGTTATGAAACGGGTGGATATTATAGACAGTTAACATTTTGTAAAATACACATTTTTAATAATCCGATTATATGTAAAGATAATAATCTGTAACCATTATTTTAATGCTTTACCAATATTATTTGAACCCCCCAGAAATAATTCCCAGTCGGATTGGAGAGGTGCTGACTCCACCACGTCAGAGTCACGCCTCAAAAAAACTTATTTTTTTTAAATAAACGAACATTAGTTTATTCAGGGAAGGTCTGGTTTGAAATTAATTTTAATGTGTTTAGCAATGAGGCATTGTAGAATGAGACTCACTAAGGCGCCGAACAACTCTAATCAACTCGAAACAACTCAACAAATATTTAAGCAAGAACGCAGCCTGGTCAATCCAACAAAACAAAATGCCATAGAATTATCAAATGGGACTGCACAGGAGGAGAACCTTCGGCCCATCGCGTCGGTGCTTTCTCTCTGAAAGATTTATCCAATTTGTTCCATTCCCCAATTCTTTCCTGATAATCCGTGAAAAAAATCTTCCTTCAAGTAATGATCCAATTTTCTTTAGAAAGTTATTATTGAATCATCTCCCATCGCCCTTGAAGATAGCACACCCCACATCATCACAACCCGCTGCATAATTTTCCCTCTAATACTTTGTCAATTACCTTCACTCTGGGCCGCATATTTTATATCTGAAAATAATAGTATTTTAGCTTGTAATTGGATTTAGCCTGAAAGGCGCGTTCTCCACAATAGGTAACACTTTTGTGATACAGTCTCAGTCGAATGTTGGAATTTAAGTATTTGACTGCACTATATATTTGTCCCCGAGCGAGTGGCAGAATACATTTAAACGGAGCTCACAAGTTAATGTCAATAATGCCGGGGTTTTATACATGAATGTCTCAACTGAGGTGACACGCGGGTGGGCTTTACCTTCAAATTAAACGATAAAAATATCTGAAACTGCCTCGGCCACCCCAGCATGAGAAACGGCAGGGGGAAACTTTGTTTTTGAAAGATTCTAATAAATAGTAAATTCTTGATTTAAACAGAAATAATAATTTCTAGGCGGCTGATTTTAACACGAGAGGGTTGGTTTCTGATGATTAGCATTATTTTTTAAAAAAGTTTTCAGCGCCGTTCGCGAGGGAGGCAACAAGGATATATGATCGTTTCGAAAGTAAGAACATGCAGAATTCTCATCTCTCTCATGGAGCAGACGCTCAGCTGAGCGGGAGCGCAGGAAGCTGCGGGTTGCAACAATAACAAAACAGAAATGGTTACAAACCACTCGTCAGTTTCGCTGCCGGACGGGCGAATACTTTGTCTGATTTGATACATGTCCGCGCCTCCCGACCAATGGGAGCCCGCCCTTCGGCCGGGCACGCCCCCTCCTCATTGTGACGTCAGGAGGTCCGTCCTGCGTGGTGACGTCCGGCGCGACGTGCGACAGAGGGGAGGGGGGTGGGGGGACGGGAATCCACAACGTGCAGGGGGTTGGGGGGGGGGGGGGAACAGCCCGTTAACCCCAAATATTTGTTATCAGACATCCCGACAGCTCGCAGCTGATCTTTCACCGCAGTTTTAACACTTCCGTTTGTTGGGATCGGTGCTTCCCTCTTTCTGCATGGTGGATATCATTTGTAACACACCTTTTCTTGGTGCTATGGGGGATCATTGCAAAAGTAAGTACAACATGCCTTGCAGAGAGGGTGGGAGGGGGGAAACAAGTCTGCATTGTATCCCCCCACTCCCCCTAGTTTCTCCCACAATTGAAAATGATACATATGTGTAATAACAAGTGTCAGTGCTAGCTGGATGTTCAGTGGGTTACCTTGAGCCTCTTCAAGCGCCCGCAACTCACCTTTGTGCTTTTTTTTCTCTCCCCCCCTCCCTTCAATGTTTAGATGCCAGTCTAAGCCGCGAAAAGAATTTTTAAAAAAGTGCAACCGATTAGTTTCCAAGGGTAAAATGCTCAGTGCAAATGTTTTGTCCTGTCAGAGAAACACGGGATTGCCATGTGTGTAGGGTGCGGGAGCCAGATCCACGACCAGTTCATCCTGCGGGTGTCCCCGGATCTGGAGTGGCACGCCGCCTGCCTGAAGTGCTCCGAGTGCAGCCAGTACCTGGACGAGAACTGCACTTGTTTCGTGAGGGACGGCAAGACTTACTGCAAGAGGGATTACATTAGGTGAGGAAGCGGTGCATGGAGCAAAATGCAAAAAGGGGTTTTGGGGAGAGTTGGAGGGGAAGGGGGTGAGTGGAATCCAACGAGGAACCCAGAGTCGCCACAATGGTTTCAAATGATTGCAACAAAACTGCAACCTGGGAGATTGTAACTAAAACTCACACTACGAATATCATCCTTATTAAACCAACACCGATTTCAGGAATTAGGTCCATTTTTTCCCTTCTCCCCTGGCGGACATCCAGCTGAAAATGTTATTTGTGCGGCGCTGGGTTTTGTTTTTTTAAACATGGGTTGGGGTGTGAATTTCGTTTGTTGATAATGCGGGACAACAGCAAGCGTTCAGTCATCAAACATGTGTATGTGTGGGGGAATGTTCCAGTCATACGGAAGTTAAATACATTTTTTTTCTCTTCACCCCCCTCCCTCACCCCAATCCCCCCCCCCCCCCTCCCTCCCACCCCCGCAGATTGTTCGGGACTAAATGCGCCAAGTGCAGTTTGACTTTCAGCCGGAGCGATTTCGTGATGAGGGCTCGGAACCGCGTCTACCACATCGACTGCTTCCGCTGTGTGGCGTGCAGCCGCCAGCTCGTCCCCGGCGACGAGTTCGCCCTCCGGGACGACGAGCTCTTCTGCCGAGCCGATCACGAGGTGGTGGAGAGAGCCTCGGCCGGGGGTGACCCCTTGAGCCCGGTCCCCGGCGGCAGAACCCTCCAGATGGCAGGTTAAGAGAGGGGAGGGGGGTGGAGGAGGGGAGGGTGGGGGAGACAGTCAGCTGCACAGAGGCAAGCAGCACCCCCCCCCCCCCCCCAGTCGCTGACTTGACCTTCAGTCTACATCTAATAAGCACATTTTTCAATTAGCAAATAGGAATATTGAGGGGAGGGAAAGTGTATGAAAAGGCAGACAATACTGTTACACCCATAACCCCCCCCCCCCCCCCAGTGTCCTTCAATCTACCCCAGCTGAAGTTGCACTTGATGTTAAATATATCTTTCTTTATGTAATATCGAAGAAATTTGGTGTCGAGCGTTTAGCAATCGAAACAATTTTGTCACCGTTAATAATCGCCCTTATTTTCTAGGATGTGTCTTTAACCAAATATATTTGTAGGGAACCGCATAAAAATATAGAATCTGGTGCAAATGGCCGCACATAAGAAGCGGGCAAGTTAGGAGTGCAAAAACAAATGAAATATTTTATTTTCCAGGCCTAAAATGTAAAAAAAAAAGACACCTCCGGCCTCGCTTATCCGCTTCCAGCGGTTCCCTGGAAATCCCAACAAATTTTAAATCGAGACGGGAAACAATCTAAATTCGGACATCAGATATTTCAGCTCCAAACGTGTTGGGGAAGAGTTTGGGTTGCGAGAGATTGGGACAGGCATTTAAAGCGAATTAGTTTCGGCTTTCTAAAATACTGTTGACACCCCCTGTGCCTATCAGGGACACGTTTAAAGATTCCACGCTGAGATTTAACGAAATAGCTGTTGCGTGGGGTTGCAGATGTCGCTGTAGGTTAACAGCATGGCGAGTATTCTCAGTGAGTTTTGACTATAGATAAATATTATATACGTGAGAGATCAAACTGTTAATATATCGGGACGCGGCACTGTAGACTGATCGCCAGATTGTATAACGTTTGCAAACACACACACAAGGTGTAAGGGCTGGTTTGCAGATTGCAATGTGCAGCTTCCCCGGAAATTGAATTGTTTTCGGATGTATTTTGAAACTTGTTTGTCCTGCTAGGAGAGGCTTGGAGCCAGGTTTAAATGTCCGAATTAAACGTTTCATTTCTAAAAAAAAATAAACAATCACCCTGTCCCCCATATTGGAGAATCCAAGTGGATTTTAGAGGTTTGTGTTTGTCTGTGGTTGCCATGCCTGTGTGTGTCTTGTTGATGTCTATGTTTTGGGGGGGGTCTGTATGTTTTATTTTTTTGTAATTGTTGTTGTTATTGCAGTAGAGCCGATCTCGGCCCGCCAGCCCTCCCTGAGGCCTCACGTTCACAAGCAGCAGGAGAAGACAACCCGGGTGCGGACGGTCCTGAACGAGAAGCAACTGCACACACTGCGGACCTGCTACGGGGCCAACCCCAGGCCGGACGCCCTGATGAAGGAGCAACTAGTGGAAATGACCGGCCTCAGTCCCCGGGTCATCCGGGTCTGGTTTCAGAACAAACGCTGCAAGGACAAAAAGAAAATCAATTTCATGAAGCAGATCCAACAGCAACAACACGGCGACAAAACCGTGAGTAGCCTGGCCTGTTTGCAACTCCTGAATAAAACTATTTCATTTCAGGAATGACAAGCAGGGGAGAGATCCCCTCTCTCAGCCACGGAAGGAATAGACTTTATTTTTGTTGACCTGATAGACCCAGGCTGTTTCCTCTTGTGTTAGTCAGTTGCCTGTACAGTGAGCAAGTGGGGCAGAGTTAACATGCTGCTGATTGTGTGTAAATCCATTCAATTAAAATTTAAAACTCCCAAACATTCAAACCAAACGGCCAGTTAGCGATAAAGATCGAAGCGGTGCAAATTGTCGGTGACCCTGTGGGGGGTCAGTCTAAAATAAAAGTGTTGATAGCCCAGAATAGGATTTTTAAGAGTTTGAGATGTCCAGACGCTAATAATTTGGCAGGTCGGGTTTTTTTTAAAACTGTAAAACGCTGCATTTCTGAATTTGATATATTAAGGGGTGAGTTCATTCGGGTTCCCTGTTTTTAAAGGGTTTCTAAGATCGCCAGCGACCGCAAGTTCACTTGTTTATTTAAATGGTTGTTTCAAAGTGATATCCAGACTGGATCCAAGTCGAAAGTCAACGAGATGTTCATCACAGCCGACAAAGTGTAGACACGGCTGTCACACACAGTCAGGAGTGATGGGGCCTTAGGGGTGTCGTAGACAGGAGTATGGAACAAAACAAAAATGCTGCTTGTGTGAAGAATACAGCCCGGGTTCCCTGTCAGTGGGCTGCCTTCTGTAATCCCCAAGCCCCTGGTAGCGAAGATTACAGCGGTAGATCGAGAGTGGGTTAGGATTGAGGAATTACAGTCACTTTGATTTTTTTTGGGGGGGTGGGGGGGCGGTGAGGGGTTTGTAGCCTGTCTCCCGGCGTGTGTGTTGTGAAAGTGTAATTTGAAAACCAGGTCCCAGCCAGCGAAATCTCAAAAGAGGAATTCGCGTTCCCCAAAGAACGGTGTTTTGGATTTTAACACAGAACAATTTTGCGCCTGTTGCTCCCCTCGGCTGTGCCAATTCATATGGAGTCTGTGGCGAGAATGGGGGTGAGCAGCATCCATAATAGTGTAGGAGGAAGAGGCGATATGGTCACGGGCCCGGGGACAGTCAATGCTTCAGCCAGTTTCTAAAGGAGATGGGACGGTTTTGTTATAAAAGTGTTACAGGATTGTCTGTATTCGGGACGATGGGAGAGTAGCTGTTTCTCTCTCTCGCTCTCTCTCTCTAGACTGGTTTACGTTTAGTGCGGAAGAGGTGGATTTATTCAAAATAAACACTTTGTTTAGACTCCCCCCCCCCCCCCCCCCCCCACACACACACACACACTGAGTTGGAGAGAAATCGTGCGAAGCCCATTTAAACAATGCAAATACCAATTCGTGGCTTCGCTCCCTATCTGTCTGTGGAACGGTTATGGCAAATTCTCCAGTATACAGTGGGTAATCCCAATAAATCCTAGAAGCCTGCCTGTGAATTAGATCTGTTTTTAAAAAGTGGAATATTTATACAGCAGTAATGATGAGGGAGCGCCTTGGCTGATGGGCAATGAATGACCATTATTTATACACAAAGATGTCTGAACGATGTAAAAAAAAATCAGACACGCCATCCAGTTTATTTAGCCGCTCAATCAATGTTATATTTATCAGATTGTGCCGGGAGATGTTTGGTGTTATTATTTCAATCGTTGTGCAAGATAAACAATTGGCAGGCAGTGTCTAGGGACACGGGGTTGTCCAGAAAAGCAATTGCGAGCCTCAAAGGTGAACTAAATTGTGGCATCGAGTCACAAAGAATTGAGACAAAATGCTGGTGTGCAGGAATTGGATTTGGTGTATGCACTGACTGCCCTAACCCCGTGTGTATGTGGTGCTGATTGTATCTCTCTCTGTTACCCCCCCCCCCCCCCCCCCACACACACACACACAGAGTCTGCAAGGCTTGACGGGGACGCCGATGGTCGCGGGCAGCCCGATCCGGCACGATGGGTCAGTCCAAGGGAACGCGGTGGAGGTTCAATCCTATCAGCCGCCCTGGAAAGCACTCAGCGAGTTCGCCCTCCAGACGGAGCTCGATCAACCTGCCTTTCAGCAGCTGGTAAGTGTGAGAGCCCAGTCCGTGGGGGTGGGGGGAGGCGAGACAGCCGTGACCCCCCACCCCTCCCCCCCCGGGACCCCCTCGCCCGCCAGTAATAAATGGGGAGGGGACCTGGAAAAATGTTGCATTTTAACCCCCTTTTCGCATGGGGGGACATTCCATCATTCCTCTCCCTAGCGAAACTGAGGATTCGATAAGTTACATAGAAGCCCACAGAACACCTCCCCCAATTGTGTGGAAATTGAAGAATGAATTGCCTTATAAAACAATTATATTTTTATAGCGCCTGTACCATCCCAAAGCGCTTAACACGTGTATTACAAACACAATGAAATCGAGCCCCATGAGGAGCTATTAATGACCAATAGTTCGTCATGTTTTATCGCTACAACATTCATGGTGTTCGAAATTAAATGTTTAATTTTAAAGCAGTGATAGGTGTAAAATATTAAAGGGTCATTCGGATCGGACACCTCTGCTTCCAGTATGTGGGGCAGGGATCCATTCAGTCGCTATCTGATGTTCTGCTTTGTGTTCTGTTTGAGGGGGGGCCAATCCGGATTTAATTCAGAGTTTGTTAAATTGGTTTTCAGAACAAGGCCTGATTCCGATTTGGTTTTGAAATGAGCATTTGGAAATTGGGGGGGGGGGGGGGGGCAGTTTAAGGGGTGGAAGAAACTCCCGCGGCATCTGGGTGCATATTCCTCCTGGGTGAGTGGAGACACATCCACTAAAATAGTAACATTGTCAAACACAGGGCCCCAGACCACCTGGTCTCGACCACTGGAGAAGAGCACATTTCAATTTGCATAATCATGTCCTGGGTTATCTGACTAATAGGCCACCTCGCAGTGCCTCTGTCCCGAAGCACTGATTGGAAAAGGGCATTACACCAGCAGGACAGATTAACCCTGTCCGGGTGCACTCTATTCACTCAAGGCACGGAGATGTAACACCCAGTGCTCGTTAGATAGAAGCGCTACATGGTATTGGACGGGATCATGGTCAGTATGATTCAGCGGCCTGAAATGCCCGGGAAGATATCAAGTGGTCATCCACCCTCAACACGGGAGACTGTTCCCAGGAATCCCGCCCGCCCTACCAGACCGTCCATCCCCACCCTCACTTGGAACAGCAAATATATTTGAGGCCACAAATATTTTGTAAAAATAAAAATCGCCTGAATCAGCCGAGTCCCTGCCTATTTCCTAATGTCTCAAACATAAATGACCTGTGCAATAAAACATGTAGTAAATTGAGATGGGATATTTAGAATTTTTGCTTACAATCTGAGCTGCATATACTTGTATACAGTGTATATTGCTGAAAAAAATATTCATTTATGGTGAATGATGTGTTCATTATATATGCACATTACACAATTCTGTATAATTATGTGTCCTATATAAACGGCACATGCCAAGCATATTTCTGTATAGTATATATGATTGGACAGCATTTGGATTATAAACATGCACCAACTGATGGGCATGTGTTTATGTAGAATACCCCACTGATCTTGGGTCTCTGTATCCCCCAAAATGCTTTAGAGCCTAGAAATTAAAATAATACACTGCCAGGTCCCACTAAGAGATCAGTCATTTTTTGAGGGTGGTATTAGTTAACAGGCAAGACAGGAGGAGAAATCCGCTAGCTTTCTTCCGAGAAATTATTTAGATAAGGGTGAGCATACAGACAAGCCTCAGTTTAACATCTGATCCAAAATGTGCATCTGAGACAGTGCAGCACCCCCTCTGTGACTGGTGCTTCAGTAAGCCTAATGGGCCATATTGCACAGTAGAGATGATGGTGAGGTCCAATTATTTATCCGAAAATCAGTCATCAAAAGCTCACGTGTTGTTAAACACAGAAATGCAGAAGTGTTTGCCCGATATTTCTAGCTTCTCTAAGATCTGCACCATAACGCCCCTCTTCATCTTGTCCAAAACCTGAAGTTGCTGCACCTACTCCTGTAGGTGTGGAATAAACTTGCTAGAAAAAGTTAGAACTTGTCCATTCTAGTCTAAGTACCCTTTTAAAAAATAAATTTAGAATACCCAATTCATTTTTTCCAATTTAGGGGCAATTTAGCATGGCCAATCCACCTAGCCTGCACATAGAACATAGAACATACAGTACAGAAGGAGGCCATTTGGCCTATCGAGTCTGCACCAACCAACTTAAGCCCTCACTTCCACCCTATCCCTGTAACCCAATAACCCCTCCTAACCTTTTTGGTCACTAAGGGCAATTTAGCGTGGCCAATCCACCTAACCTGCACATCTTTGGACTGTGGGAGGAAACCGGAGCACCCGGAGGAAACCCACACAGACACGGGGAGAACGTGCAAACTCCGCACAGACAGTGATCCAGCGGGAATCGAATCTGGGACCCTGGCGCTGTGAAGCCATAGTACTATCCACTTCTGCTACCGTGCGGCATATCTCTGGGATGTGGGGGCGAAAGACACGGGGAGAATGTACAAACTCTACACAGACAGTGACCCAGAAACGGGATTGAACCTGGGACCTCGGCGTCATGACGCTGCAATGCTAACCACGGCGCCACCGTGCAGCCCTCTAACTACCCTTTTAACAGAGTGATCATTCTTAATTACTGCCAAATTATCTCTCTGGCATTGAAAATTATTTTTAAAGTGTGGAGTCTCACTCCTTCAGATTTGAACTATTTTAGAGATCTGTCAAATGAAAACACATTATTACTTTTTCTTTCACTCTCTTTATCTCACTCTTTTAACCTAATATTCGTTTCATTCAGTTTGTTTTATTTTCTCTCCCTGGTCTGTCTTTGAGTTCAATGTTCTAATTGGTACTCCCGCGCTGAGACTCTGTTTGGCTCATTGAGGAGTCTTCAAAGTGATGAGTTAAGGAGACACACAGTTGCTTGCCCCAATCACATGGTTCCTAGAGTCCCTGGAGAAGACAGGGCACGCCTTTTCACTGACAGGAACCTCCAGTGCAGACAGACATTCAGAGAAAGCCAATGGACCCAGAGAAAGCCACTGCAATGAGCAGGGTGCAAAATGTGGCATAGTCGACTCCTGACTCCAATTCAAAGTGTTTTGTTTCTTAGGTGGCACGGTAACACAATAGTTAGCACTGTTGCTTCACAACTCCAGGGACCCAGGTTCGATTCCCGGCTTGGGTCACTGCCTGTGCAGAGTCTGCACGTTCTCCCCGTGTCTGCGTGGGTTTCCTCCGGGTGCTCTGGTTTCCTCCCACAGTCCAAAGATGTGCAGGTTAGGTGGATTGGCCATGATAAATTGCCCTCCGTGTCCAAAAAGGGTTGGGTGGGGTTACTGGGTTACGGTTGGAGGTGTGGGCTTAAGTAGGGTGCTCTTTCCAAGGGCCGGTGCAAACTCGATGGGCTGAATGGCCTCCCCCTGCACTGTAAAGTCTAAAATTGTATAAAAAGACGTTTTATTTGCTTCTAGGAGTGATAAGGGTTTGGAATAATTTACTGAGCTTATTAATGGAGAGGGTGGGGTTGGTGTTAATTCAATTTAACCCAGTTTCTATAATAAGAGGAGTTGGAAAACTGAAGGGTGACCCTCGATGGGGCCCATCACTTGTGCTGTTCAGCATCTGCCCAGGTTGGAGGTCCTGTGGTCAGTGGGTAGTGCCCCTGCCTCTGAGCCAAAAGCTCCGGGTTCGAGTCCCACTTCAGGACTCAATGGCCAAGGAAGATGCGGTCAAACAGGCTGAGTGTCAACGTGCAAAATCCTTCCAACACTCACCACTTGGAGGCGGTAAGAGTGGGAGAGATTCCTGGCTAGTCACGGGATGGGAGGAAATTTGAGCCTCCACTATCAGGATCCGTAGCTCAAGGCTGCAATCGCATGGTTTTTTTTGTTGCAAATATATACTCTATTAATAAAATATCTAAAAGAAAGTTTCGAAACAGTGATCACAGGAAATGCAGTGATACTTAAGATTACTACATCGATTCTGTTGCATTCTTGAGGCGCTTCAATACGATCAAAGGAACATTATAATTACAGAAAGTGTTGTCCCGGACTCCCTGACTCACATTGAATGTGCACGGCGAATGTTACATGTATCACAATTGTATCGAAACACCTCAGAGTGAAATTTAATCAGTGTCAGAAGTGTGTGTTGCAACAGGGGGACGGGGTGGTGGTGGATCTGATTGCTGCTGACAGCACTGGGCTCAATTCCTTTTCTGTTTTTTTTTGGAGTGGGGGACGGACAGAGGACTGGAAAAAAAAGGTTCGTTAGCGCAGAGAGGAATTTTCTTCATCTACCATGCAATTCGAATATTTCTGCTTCGCAAGTGTCCACATCGATTGGCCTATTCCCGGCTACATCGTGTTAAATGGTTACAGACTGCATTTACGATGTAACCTAATTAATTTGTAACTTGTGAATTTCACATTGCCCAATCTGACAAAGGGTAACGCTGCTGAATATGTGCCCCCCCCCCCCCCCCCCGCCCCTTGTTAAACCACCTATGAACGCTGGCGCTTTTTATTGAGGCACGTGTGCTTTTTGTTTTGCTCTACACGCCCGCGGCGACTCTTGGAGTGAAGGGACTGCTCTCCCTGTGTATTTATCCCCCACCTTTTGGCCTCCCACAGGTAACCTTTTCGGAAGCCGGCTCTCTGCCCAACTCCTCTGGAAGTGATGTGACCTCCCTCTCCTCGCAGTTGCCGGACACTCCGAACAGCATGGTACCCAGCCCTGTGCAGACGTGAGAGATGCTCCTGCAGACCCGTCACTGCATGTTCCCAAGACCCCCGCATGATGAAAGAGCAGCTACAGAGCAAGAAAACCTCTCCTCGCTCCCACTTTTATATATATATATAGATATATATCAGAGAGACTCGTAATGGCTGCCAACAATATGCACATGGAATTTTTACATACGAACAAAACTGCCACCACAGACAACTTGTCGATGAATCTTCGAGTTGTCAATATATCGAAGCCAAATCTGGAGACTATAGACTGACGGGAGAGACAGGAGGCGGATTGCGTGGGTTGAATATTCAAGATATCGAACGGGTGAGGACCAGAACACGATTGTCTTTTTTTTTTAAAAACACACTAATCTATTGTTCCTGAAGTTAGCTTGAAAATGTTGCCTCTCACTCAGTGTTGAGCCTGGTGGAATTTCGCCTCTCTCTCAGACAAGACACTAAACACCCTCCCACAATCTCTTGATTGTTTCAACAACAACAAAAAATCGGCATGATCACTGGAAAATGTTACAGTATGGAAGCATTTTTTTTTCTAGAAAAAAAACACACGAGTTAAAAGTGTATATGTACCAAACTCGACGGAGAGAGAAACTATGTGAATCTCTTAAAGAAAGGAAGTAAGTTATTTGTTATTTATTGTAAGAGACGCAGTTGATAATGGGATTAAATATTTGATCTTAATAAAGTTATCAGTTCTACCATCTGTCAGTTGTGTAAAATGTTAGAACAGAGACACCGTTCAAACTGGAAGGGGCGAGAGAAATCTCAATAAACAGCCTCCGAAATAACTGAAACTCCCAACTTGCAGGGAATGTAACCATTATTTAATCACCACTTTAGAGGAGAGAGGCAGTAAATGTGGTCAATAAGAATTAAATCTGACCTCTCTCTCTCTATATATATATAAAACACCAGAAAGTGAGAGGGGAATATTATGGGCATTTATAATAACCATGTATATAAAGTGAAATAATTTAACATCCAATTTGTGAGTAGAATATATCCTTACAGATATATTCTGTAGACACTGACATGTCCACGAGATTGAGACAGGGGACCGCGGATTCCCTGTAAATATGTTTCAGACGCGGAGACATCAATTACCAAGGGATGGATCTGTGTGACAGCTCGGGGGGGTCAAGCTGATACTTCAGATCTGGACTCATGGCTGCTCTTATGGCCTCACCCACAGTATCGGTAGTTAGTAATTCATAGATTAAGATTAATGGTGTTGCGATAAAGGCACCGAAATACCAAACACAGGGGGATAGATAGATAGATGGGGGTAGATGGACGGAGGTAGATAGATAGACGGAGGTAGATAGATACATAGATAGATGGAGATAGGTAGATAGATGGACGGAGGTAGATAGATACATAGATAGATGTAGGTAGGTAGATAGATACATAGATAGATGTAGGTAGGTAGATAGATACATAGATAGACGGAGGTAGATAGATAGATGGACGGAGGTAGAGATAGGTAGGTAGATAGATAAATAGATAGATATCCATTAGATCCGATGTGTGTGTGGCAATATTAAACTGAACTGGGTCAGTAGGTTCCTGACGATGGGAGTGGTCGAGGGTGGATTATTTGGAGATGTTGATTTGAATAAGAATGATGCTGGGGTCAGCTAGCCTCTTATGCAGATCCCACTTTAACTGTTTCTCAGTGAGTGGGGGGGGGGCTAGATCATTATTCCTCACAAAATTGATAAGGGGTTTAATGTTTCACTTTAAACCCGGGCCCCGATAACCAATACAAGAAATATACGAGGGTTCGATGGCACGTCATGATTACTCGCGCTAAACTCCTTAAAACACACGAAACAAAGTTTGGGACTTGGTTTTACAATGTCATTTCCCCAGCAGTGAAACACTGTCGGTTTGGTTGGGTACTGGAGGAATTTAATGGGAATTAATCTGTCTCAGCACCTTAGAATCTGAGGAGTTTATTGTTTTTTTTTCCAAAATGTTTAACAACAGAAATACGATATATTGAATAACGAGCTGTTTATGAACAGTTAGAGGCACAACCAATTCCCGTGACAGTCAGAACTTCCCAAATAACTGAGACTCGGGACAAACACACACAGGACACCTCCTAAAATCGCACAGTTAACCCTTGGAAAGCTCAGGAAATTTGGAAAGAGATTTTTTTGGGGGGTCTATTTCAGGCTTAGCAATTGCAAGATGGACACGTTACTCAGAAGCAAACCTCGCTGGAAAGAAAGGGGACATTTCACCTCAAAATTTTCAGGATTTGAAGAGGGGCCGAGGTGGCATTTTCAGCTTACCACCCCCCCCCCCCCCCCCCCACCCCACCCCCTTCTCAGTTGAAACAACAGATGGGAACCACCCTAAGTCACGGGGAAGCTGCCGGCTAAATGCTTATTTACCTGCTGAACTGTGAGTGAATCCCAACAATTCCTATTGCAGACACCATCGGTTCCAGTCAGTGCGGGAGAATGTTGCAGAGATCCGGACCGGTTAAGGATTCCAGGATAGGCAAAGGGCAGCAGAGAGAGATTCTCACTGGCCAGGAAAGCAGCCTTTAGCAGACAGCTGACATGCACTACGAGATTTGAGGGGGACTGGGGGGGGGGGGGGGGGGGGGGGGTGGAGGAGAGCTGGTGATCTCTGAGAGTGTGGCCTCTGGCTCCACAAACTGGGCCAGGATAGAACACACAGTCTGGGATCTGCCTGGACACCGCCTCGTCCAGAGTTCCAGTACACACAAAATAATCTGAATGCAGAACTGTTAAATTTGCCATTAGGTGCCCCCCCCTCCACTCCTTGTGTATCGTCGTTAGGTGATTTATGAAGATTTGCAAACCACAGCTCGACACCTGGATCTTTGCAAGAATGATGCCCCCAGTCACACTGCAGATTCCAACCCTTCCCTGTACCTCCCCCTATAGGTAAAGCGTTCGATTTATGACTCAACTTTAGCCCACTCATTCTCAAAGAAAACAGAGCTTTCGGTGTCTCGCTGTGTGATGTGGAATTGAACTGATTCAGCTCCGGGATGTTTAACTTTAGACTCAATCAACCCCGAACTCCCTGGGATTGAAATTTATTTCAACCCCCCCCCCCCCCCCCCCCCCCCCAGAAGGAGAGGACTCAGCGGGTCGGGCATGACCTGGAGGGAGGTTGGGGTGGGGGAGGAGGAGGAGAGGAATTCGGGTCCAGGTGACTGTGACAGAACCTCTGCCGCAGGATCAGTTAGATCCGAAAGGTGAACTCTCTCTCTCTCTCTCACTCTCTCTTTCCACAGATTGGCTGAATTTATCCAGCACTTTCTGTTTAGTATTTGATTGGAGTTCGGGGCCAGGGTCTGGAGCAGGATGGGTCGGTGTGTGTCACACAGTCCTGCCTGAATAATGTCACATTTTCAAACATGCTGATTTCTGACACATCGCCCGTTAAAAGGAAATCTGCAAACTGCATCCCATGGAACATCAAAACCTGTTGTGGGGACGCAGAGGAGGCTCTGGGCGGTTCAGGAGACACTGTGCCGGTTATAAATGGTATATTGAGGAATATTTCAGGAGGGGAGTCCTGGGGGTGGGTGGGGGTGCAGGAGGAAGGGACTGAAACCGAAGCCAAGAATCGGCGTCCCCATAAAGACTCGCACATCCTGTGCACTGAGGCCTTTTCATTCTCTCTCATTCTCTCGCTCCATCATTCTCACTCATTCTCTCTCTCCCTCATTCTCTCTCTCCCTCATTCTCTCTCTAATTCTCTCATTCACTCTCTCATTCGCTCTCCCCTATTCTCTCGTTCCATCGTTCTCTCTCTCCTCATTCTCTCTCATTCTCTCGTTCATTCTCTCTCCTCTCTCATTTTCCCTTTCATCCTCTCTCATTCTCTCTCTCCATCATTCTCTCTTCTTCATTCTTTCTCTCTCATTCTCTCTCTAATTCTCTCATTCTCTCCCTCTATCTCTCTCCATCATTCTCTCTCATCATTCTCTCTCTAATTCTCTCATTCTCTCTTTCATTCACTCTCTCTCATCCTCTTTCCTCCTCTCTCATTCTCATTCTCTCTCATTTTCTGTTTCATTCTCTCCCATTCTCTCTTATTTTCATTCTCATTCTCTCCTCTCTCATTCTCTCTTTCATTCTCTCTCTCTCATTCATTCTCCCTCTCATTCTCTCTCCTCACTCTCCCTCATTCTCTCTCTGTGCTTCCAAATTAAACTAAATCAAAGTCAGGCGGTTTGAGACACAGTTGGAAAGCTGAAGAAAAGCTACCCGATGCAGACAGCAAGATCTTACCTTGTTTAAAAAATACACATTTACGAATCATGTGAAGAACTTTTCGTAGCGACTTGAATTTAAAGAAAAAACAAATTAAACCAGCTTTTTGAAAAAAAAGTGGGTCGTTTTCGTTTCGAATGTGTTTTGTTTCTCAATGTTTGGTATTTCTGACTCCCCTCTCTGTGTGTTTATATGTCTGTGTCTGGAAATGCCTCACTGTTAGTTGTTGCGGCTGCCTTTTAATTCCGGCTTTGAGTAGCTGTTTTCGGTGAATCTTATTTGTTTGTGTTTGGAGCTTGTGTGCAGAATGTGAATTTCCATGTTTGCAATGTCCTCACCCGGGGATTTTGTTTTTAATGTGTGAGGGAGAGCGAGAGGGAGAGAAAGAGAGAGAGTGGGAGAGAGAGAGAGACTCCCTACTTGTGACTTCCTCGCCTGCCGAGTTTCACTTGTTTAAGTGTAAGTCTAGACCAAGTGAAACGATTGGCGGCGACCTTATCTCTCTCTGGCATCACCTGCAAACGATACATTGAGTCAGGACCGCAACAAAACAGCCCTGTGTTAGGCAGAGAGTTCCACTGGTCCAGACTAGCGGGCCTGGGTTTATTTTGCTTCGAGAGAGAGTGATAGAGTAGAGAGGGAGAGAGAGAGTAGGGGGAGAGAGAGTAGAGAGGGACAGAGAGGGAGAGACACAGAGAGAGAGACACACAAAGCGAGTGAGTGAGTGAGAGACAGAGAGAAAGACAGATAGAGTGAGATAGAGAGACAGAGAGAGAGAGAGAGAGACAGACCGAGAGAAAGAGTGAGTGACAGAGAGAGTGAGAGAGAGGGACAGAGAGAGATATCTGCAGATCCACCCTTCCAGGCAAGGGGCGTTCCTGACAGAGACAGAGCGAGGAGTGAGTGTGAGAGAGAGAAAGACAGAGCGTGAGAGAGACAGAGAGAAAGAAACAGAGAGAGAGACAGATAAAGAGAGACAGAGAGTGAGTGAGAGACAGGCAGAGTGAGTGAGTGACAGAGTGTGAGAGGCAAGAGAGTGAGTGAGAGAGGGACAGAGAGTGAGAGAGAGAAAGAGACAGAGAGATAAAGATCTGCAGATCCACCCCTTCAGGGGGCGTTCCTGACAGACAGAGTGAGCAGAGAGCGAGTGAGAGAGACAGAGTGAGAAAGAGAGAGTGAGAGAGAGGGACAGAGAGAGAGAGAGAAAGAAAGATCTGCAGATCCACCCCTTCAAGGGGCGTTCCTGACAGCGGCGTTGACCGCTGGACGATTGCCGAATGGCTCCTGGACATGAGGTGACCCGGTCAGCCTGTCAGCATTGCACGTTGGCCATTTGTCCTCCAGTTTCGGAGGGGGGGGGGGGGGCGAGACACCTCCACTAGTGACCCAGCGCCTGTCAGTCTTTCACGGGAGAGGTAACCAACTCGCAAAGAATTGAGTTCAATCCCCAACATTCACAACAACAAAAAACGCCTCTCATTGATCCCCCAAATGTCTGATTTTCTTGGTGTTTATTGAAAGGTGTTTACCTGGGTTGGTACTTAGCTAAACAGGCCGGAGATAAATCACCAATTTACCAGAATTTGAAACCTGATCCGGGAACAGTGCCGGACACTCAGGACTGTGTCTGACACAATATTCTGCTGAAGTCACTGGGATGTTGCTGTTTAAAAATATATATATATAACGACACACAGTTCAAATAAAACCAGCCACTTACAATATTTAAATCAGGACAAACATTTGTGACTGATCCACTGGGATTTCTGTGGAAGTTTGAAGCTGGGGGACGACAATTATCCCAAAATTCAGTGGGAATGAAATAACTTGTCATCGTATTTCATCAAACTGCGGAGATGAATCCTAACACATTACAAATGGGGAAATAGCTGAATTAACCTGACGTGGTCACAAAATTAAACCCACAGATTTGACACCATTCGGCCCAACCTTCCTAATTCTATCCTATATCAGCATTTCCTTCCATTCCTGCCTCCCTCGAGCACTTATCGAAGTTTCCCTTGGAGTTGGACCCACACACATTCCACTTCCTGCAATAGCTCCACATTGTTCAAATCACTTAAAAACAAGAATAATGCGGCCCCAAAAATCCTAATCACAACGAACCCCCCCCCCCCCCCCCCACCCACCCACCCACACACACACCCGAAACTGGCCCAGTTCACAAAGTGCTTATTTCAAATAAACCCCGAATACGGCGGAGCTGTGTCACAGTGACAGAGGGAACTCACTCGCTCCCAGTTCTCGGATTACATTGAGCCAAATCCTAAAATAAAGTCGGAGCTCTCAGAGTTTTGCTTGATTCCAATTGCAAATGGTTTTCAACGCCATTTGAATAGTGAGGGGGCAGGTTTTAAAGATATTTGAAAATCAGCCCCGATCTCTCGGTTTAAACATTTCATTACGATACGAAAGGCAGAGTTCTGGTGAGAGTTCTACAATGTTACCCCGATATTTTAAACATTATTAAACACCTGAAGCATAAACACGTCGAGTTTCGGGATTTGCCTCTTGGAATATAAACAACTGTGCATTATTCTGTCCTTCCGGTGAAATTAAACCTGCAACTTTCAAAATAATCTCGATGTCAGGGAAATGTGCATGTTCATACATCGAATAGAGGAGAGACTCGACGGGCCGAATGGCCTAATCCCGCTCCTATATTTTATGGGGGAGCAGCACAGTAAACACTTTTCGCTTCACTGATTTTTTTGGGGGGCAGTAGCAGTAGCAGGAGCCGACCATTCAGCCAATCGAATCTGCTCCGCCATTCAATCAGATCATTGCTGATCTCCTTCCACACTCTCTTCCCGCACTATCCCCGCGGGTTTGGTGTTTTTAATATGCAGAAATCCACCGCTGTCAGCCTCGACCATCACCCAGGCCTCCACAGCCCTCTCGGGCACAGAATTCCAAAGATTCAGCCGCTCTGAGTGAAGAAATTCCACCTCATCCCAAATCCTTTTACTATTGAGATTTGTGCCCTGGTCTGGGTCACCCCACCCCCAGCCCCAGCCAAGGGGAACATCCTCCCTCCCTCTAATAAATAAAAGTTCAGAAGAGACGGGTTAGAGTGAGATCAGAGCTTCATCTTTATTAATAATAATCTTCATTAGTGTCACAAGTAGACTTACATTAATACTACAATGAAGTTACTGTGAAAATCGCCTATAGTTACCCCTGTTGTTACTAAAATCACCCTCACTCTTCTCATCTCCACAGATAGAGACCCCGCCTGTCTAATCTTTCCTCACGTTCCGCTATCCCAGGGATTAATTTACTGAATTAAAAGCAAAATACTGCGGCTGCTGGAAAACTGAAACCGAGACAGAAAATGCTGCATAAATTCAGCGGGTCAGGCAGCACCTGAGGAGCGAGAGAGAGGGAGAGAGGGAGGGAGAGAGAGAGAGAGAGAGAGGGAGGGAGAGAGAGAGAGAGAGAGAGGGAGGGAGGGAGAGAGAGAGAAAGCGGAGAGAGAGAGAGGAGAGAGAGAGGAGGGGGGGGGGGTAGAGAGAGAGAGGGAGAGAGAGAGAGAGGGGGAGAGAGAGAGGGAAGAGAGAGGGGGGAGAGAGAGAGGGGGAGAGAGAGAGAGAGGGGGGAGAGAGAGAGGGAGAGAGAGAGAGAGGGAGAGAGGGGGGAGAGAGAGAGGAGGGAGAGAGAGAGAGGGGGAGGGAGAGAGAGAGAGGGTAGAGAGAGAGAAAGGGGGAGAGAGAGTGGGGGAAAGAGGGAGAGAGAGGGGAGAGAGCGAGGGAGGGAGAGAGAGAGCGACAGAGAGAGGGGGAGAGAGAGAGAAAGAGGGGGGAGAGAGAGTGAGGGGGAGAGAGAGGGAGAGAGACAGAGAGAGGGAGGGAGAGAGACAGAGAGGGAGAGAGAGAGGGGGGGGAAGAGAGGGGGGAGTGGGAGAGGGGGAGAGCGAGATAGAGGGGGAGGGAGAGTGAGAGAGAGAGAGGGTCAGAGAGGGAGGTAGAGAGAGGGAAAGAGAGAGAGAGAGGGGGAGAGAGAGGGGGGGGGGGGGGGGGAGAGAGAGAGAGAGAGAGAGGGAGAGAGTGAGAGAGACAGAGAGAGAGAGTTAACGTTTTAGCGCCAGCATGGATGCTTCAGAGCTCAGGGTTCCCATTTTGATTTATTTTTAATTTAGTGACCCGCAGTAACTTCATTGCAGTGTTAATGTAAGCCTGCTTGTGGCAATAATAAAGATTATTATTATTGTACTTATTCAAACCCGGATCTCATGTGGGGAGCAGATAGAGAGAGAGAGAGAGAACAAGAACAACCGAGCACTTTCTGCATTTGTATAGCGCCCTGCAGGTGGTAAAGTCTTCCCAAGGTGATGCATTATCGCCCAGTCCTACAAGAACAAGTTTGGGGAAGAGGCGGGGAGGACATTCCAGGCACAATATACATTTCCGTATATGAAATGCAAGATTTTTATAATGTAAGGCGATATATTTATTAACTTGCAATCCTCGGCAGTTCACGCAAGCGACACAACTGGGAGAATTTTCAGACACAAATGGTATTGCGTCGCAGATATAATCCCTGTTAGACATTGTCACCTAACCATCAGTCACACACTGATAGAAACTCCAGGTGCGGAGATGTCGAATACTGGCCTCTTCAAACAGTCTGATTTAGCTGCATCAATAGATTTTAATTGGATTTTAATTGGACTGTAAAACAGGAATATAAAACCCCTTTCCTCTCCACAGGATTTCAAACACACAACTTTAATGTTTTTTGGTAAGCTCTCTGCTGAATTTCTGGGTCTGTGCATTTTCCCCATGGTGGTTTTCATAGAATCATAGAATTTACAGTGCAACAGGAGGCCATTCGGCCCATCGAGTCTGCACCTGTCCTTGGACATTCCAGATTGTTTTCGTAAACTGGCTCTAAAAGCTTTGGGGAATTTTGTTTGGGAAGTAGCGGGGGATGGAGACGTCAATACCTCAAACTCACCCCTGGACGTGAATGTAGAAATCTGTGCAGCGACGGTTAGTCCAATCGCTGGGAAAACACATCCCATCATTGGGAAAGGACTGGAAAATTCAGGGAACGATGTCTGGAATTGCAGAGAACCTGC